>NW_020837964.1:1194256-1255768 GCF_003676395.1 Aethalodelphis obliquidens | reverse complement strand
GGGCGGCCGCGGAGCCCAGGGGCCGGGGGCATGAGCCGCCCCGCGGCCCCGCCGCGCCCCCGCCGCCCGCCGCCGCCCGCCAGGGGCTAGAGGCGGCCGCCACGAGGGCGCGCGGCGCCGGAGACATGTCCAGGAGGAAACAGAGCAACCCCCGGCAGATCAAGCGTGAGTCAAACTTTGCCCGCCGGCCCCGACCCCCGCCGGTCCGCCCCCGGTCCGTCCCGCTCTGCCCGCGGCGCCCGCGACCTTCACCCCGCGCCGCGCCCCCCACGCTGTGTGCCAAGCGCGCCGTAATCTAATCTCCGCTGGCGGGCCGGTCCCCCGCGTCTCGGCACCGGCACCGGGGGTCCCGCCTGGTGGGGGTGTCCGCCCAGAGGGCCGGAACGGGGTTGCTGGGGGCGCGGCCACCTCGCGGCCTGCCCCTCCCCCGCATCCCCCGAGATGGTGCGGCGATAAGGCGGCCCGATCTGGGCTCAGATAAAGTTTAAAATATTCCATTCTGCAAGTCCCATCCTGATAAGATCGCTCTGTCGGGACGGGCTGAAATTGTGATCTTATCTCGCGCGGTTGACTCTCCCAGGCTTTGTATCTAGAGGGAGAAAGAGAGAGACCTGGGAGGGAGAGGGGGCACCCGGGGCGCGTGGAAGTGCACGGCCAAGAGGCGGAGACCCGCCGGCGCCCACCCCCACTCCCGCTGGCTTGCAGAGCCGCCTGGCTTGGAGGGTGGAGGTGTAGCTACCTCAGCCCACGCGCTGGGCTCCAGCCCTGTCTCTGGGTCTCGAACTCGAGCCTTCCCTGCCCGGGGACAGCCTCCTGGAGGTCCTCCCCTCCCTGTGTCCCAGCCAGGACTGCAGGGGCGCTGTGCGCTGGGTGGCTTGCGGTCACACACACCCTCTAGCCGAGGGGTCGGGGAGGGGTCTCCTGGGACTCAGTCCTGGGCCAGGGTCGCCTCCGCACGCGTCCAAGTGTCTCACCCGTCTGGCCCGCGGGCCACTCCCCCGGTGGGGGAGGGGGGGCAGGCAGCTGCTGTGTCCACACTGATGATGCCCCCCGGAGATAAGAGCGCCCCGTACTCTTGGGGCCCCTCGGCTGCCTGAGCAGGGAGAGAGAGGGCAGTGCACAGGAAGCACGGCTCCCCACCCCACGCCAGTAATAACTTCGCGCCTCTGCTGCCAGGGCCAGAGTGCGGGGCCACATCTCCCCGGCCAGACCAGCAGGTCGCTGGGGCTGCCCAGGAGGCGAAGAGGGGGCCAGACCACTGCCCAGCCCCATGTTCCCCCGCACTGCCTCTTCTGTCCACATGACCATTGCCACCAGAACCCTGTGTGCATGCTCCTGGGGGAGTGTCTACTCCCGAGGTCCCAGAGAGGGGGAAGGCAAGCATGAATCCGGGTTCCCGTAACCCGACTCCTCAGTGTGCAAGCGGGACCTGTTTTCCGAAAGTCGCTTTCTATCAAGTCAACTCAAGTATTAAAACCACCCACAGGTCCCGATCTGCGCTGGTTCTCTGGTTTCTTTTTCCCCTCCTCCCCTGTGCGCCTCTGTTCGGTCTGTTCTCGTGTGTGCGTGTGTATGTGTTTCAGCGTGATGAGAAATGCAGATAGCGCGGGCAGGGAGATCGCAGGTTGGGAGCCGATCGCCAGAGCCGATAAGGCCCAGAGCGGAGCGAGCGCCCGGGCTCAGCTGGGTCGACCGAGCGGTGCGTGTTGGGGACAGGGACCAAAGCGGGCGCGAGGGCGAGCCCCCGCTGTCCACCTTCAGCGCGCCCGGTGAGCGGGCTGGGGAGAGGGCCGCCCCTGGGAGGCGGGGCCGGGGCACCCTCCCTTCAGCCCGCGGCCCCGGGCGCCTCCTCCCCCTGGCAGATCTTGGCGCGTTAAGATGCGAGCGCTGATTGTCACCAAGCGGCGGCGCCCGCACGCCCGCCCTCTGCCGCCCGCCCTCTGCCTGCGGCTGTGCGTAGGGCCCTGGCGGCTGTGTGCCCGCCGCTCTGGCCTCACCTGCGACCAGGCCGCGGGTGTGGAGGGGAGGGGCCCGAGCGCTTGGGCCGCCGCCCCCCCCGGGGCCCCCACCAAAGCCGGGGCGCAGCTGCCCGCGCCTCTGTGCGCCTTTTGTTCCGCGCAGAGATAGATGTGCCGCGCTGATAAGGCGCACAACCGATGGCGGCGGCGATAGGCGCGCCCATTTATTAACTTCAAACGTGGGAGCGGGGGAGGGCGAGGCGGGAGCGCGGCCTTGGCCGGCCAGATGGCTGCGACGATAGGCCGGGCCGCGCTGGCGGGGAGCGCGGGGCGGAGCGCAGCTCGGGACCCCCGGCGCCCTGGCCCGCCGAGGTTTCCTCCCGCCCGGGTCGATGTGAGCTCAGATAAGCGCCGGGCCGGTCGGCCGGATGGCGATCTCCCAAAGCGATAAGAGCCCTTATCTATGGCCACCAGGCCCCGCCGGGTTCGAGGCAACAACAGCGCGGGGGCGTCGCGGCTGGGGCGAGTGGGGGGCCTCCGACCTGCCGGGGAGGGGTGGAGGGGCGTGCGTGCCTGGGTCCGTTTGGGCGAGTTTTCATCCCAAACACACTTCATTGCCAGGAAGTTGATCCTCCCCCTGCGGGTGGTACAGTCCGTCAAAATGAAAGAAAACTGACTTTGCACCGGCCAGGAGCGGGGAGGAGGGGAGGGAGGACACCCAGCCCTGATTCCTATTAGATGGTGTGAGATAGCAGAGTCAGGGGTGTCACCTCCAGAAGGAGAGAGGGTGTTTTCCCCCTTGAATCAAGTTGGTGTTCTTCCTGTCAAGTGGTAAGTGTAACCTGTGTGGAGTTTTCTTGAAAAAAGAATCGAAGTGGCTTCTGCTGCCGAGCCGAGGTTGGGGGGAACACAGCGTGCTGGCATCTCTTTGAGCAGGTCCCCCAAATCAGAAGGGAAGGTCTGCTCAGACCTGCCTTCATTCACTCAGGAGGTCTTCACTGAGCACTTGCTGAATGCGAGTACTGGGTCGAAGCCACTGCCCTGGGGAGCCAGGGGAGGGGTGAGCTGACCAGGGGCTGGCAGAGAGCAGTACGGAAACCGGGGAGGTGGGGGTGGATGGGGGCAGGTGGGGCACTGCCTGCAAGGGGAGACCTCCAGAGGAGGTCAGGAAGAGGCCAGCTGTTGGGGGTGCCTCCAGGGACAGTGGGCTAGCCTCAGTTTCCAACTCTGGACAGTGGGGACAGGAGCAAGCCCCCCGGTCACACTGGGGATGCTGAGGGGACCACAGAGCCCTTTTGCAGTGGGAGGGCCCCTGGGGACCATGGCTCCAGATGCCAAGTGGAAGTCGAGGCCAGCCAGGCAAGGGGCTCCCGGAAGAAGTCCCAGCCCGAACAGCTGCTCCATTGCAGACGGAGGTGTTTTTCACACGTTCTCGGAGCTTGGTTAAGCAAATTATTGGTGGCCACAGGATGACTCATTCACTCCGAGCTTTAAGCCACCTGCCCGCTCTCCGCAGCAGGCAGACGCCCACCTGGAGGCTGGCCGTGCCTCTGGTGAGGGCCGGTTCCGGAGGGAGACTGGGTTGGGCCGGAAGGGGGGTGAGGTGGTCTCTCAGTTCTTATGAACTTGAGAGGATTATCTGCACAGAGCGCTGCACCTCCCCCTGCCAGGTGTGGGAGGTTCCTGGGAAGCTGCCTGGTTCCCAGGGGTCACCTTGCAGCACCCACCACCCCACTGTGACGGCAGAGAAGCAAGGAAACACGGGGCTTTGGCAGCCTGGCTGCCCGTAACTCGAGCCCCACGAGCAGGTGGCTGTGCCTTCTGCAGCCTCAGTTTCCCGTCTCTGGAAATCAGGTGTGACCTTGCCTGCCAACCGGGGGTGGACGGGCACCATGGCTGCCCTCAGCTGGCCTCCGCGCCCTCCTCAGAGCCCTGGGGGCATGGGGGCCAAGCTACAGTGAGCCAGGGACCCGGGCCTTAGAGACGCAGAGACTGGCTCCCAGCCCCCATTCCCTGAACCTGGCCTTGAGCAGAGTTCTGGTGGGCGGCAGCCAGGGCCGAGCTCTCAGGCCCTGGGGCTGGGCCTTCACGCTGGTTTTCCTGCATTCCTGGGCCTGAGGGAAGACAGACGGCTCATTTGCTCGTTAGATAGTAATAATGATATCTATAGTAGCTAATACTCACGGGGCTTACTCTGTGCCAGGCCACGTGTTATCTTAAGGCAGGTCCTGTTCTTACCGTTTACATCTTGGGGAAACTGAAGCACAGAGAAGTTAAGTTTCTCACCCAAGAAAATGACAGCCAGAGTTGGAAGGCAGGCAGTCTGGCCCCGCTGTGGACATCACGCTGCTTTCCCACAGTCTCTTGCCTTTGTCTGCCTCTGGGCTTCCCCGGCCTCAGTCTCCACACCTGTGAAATGGGCCTCTGGGAGCAGAGGTGCCCAGGGGTCTTTCCCCAGCCCTGCCCTTGCCAAGTCTCCTGTGACCTCCTTCCGGAGATGTTTCTGCGCAGGGTAGGGGGATGGGGTCCCAGGAGGCTTCATCCAGCCCTGCCAGTGCCCTGAGCCCCAGTCTCATCCCGCCCACCTAGCCAGCCCCTCCCCAGAGGTCACTGGGAGCCCAGCATGGCACCAGCACCGCCAGGGATTTAAATGGGTCAGTTGGGGAAGAAAGGAGGAGGGAACACGATGCCATTAATTGTACCCCTTATCTCCTGTTTCTATGCCAACCAGACGTTCCTGGGGCTTGCCGGGCTCGGGAATAACACTCCCGGGCGGACTATCTACCATCGACAGGCCCTCTCCTGGAGGCAGCTGTTGCGTCCCGGCCGCTGTCGCCGGCCCCGTAGCCCCGGGCCCGGGTGCCTGGCTGGGCTCCTGCCACCGGCCCCCATACCCTTGGATCCTCCTGGCGCTGCCCCATGGCCCCTGTCCCCGTTTCACAGACGGGGAGACTGAGGCCGCCATCACACGTTCACTCTCTGAACCTCACCTGCTGTTCCCTACCCAGGCAGGAGTGGCCTGGACCGAGAGGGTGGCAGGAGAGGGGGCAGCAACACCTGCAGAGCGTGCCCCTTTGCCTCCGTGTCCTCCGCTTTGGCAGCAGGAGGCGGGCGGACCCGTGGGCAAGGGCTCAGCCGCCTTCAGGCCGCAGTGCACGTGTCCCTGTGAGGAGGGGAGGGCAGGCTCCCGTCAGGCTGCCCCCTCACCGGAGCCTGGGTTCAAGCCGAGACTTGGAGGATTTCTCTCTGGCTTCTTTCAGCCCCTTCCAGCCTCAGTGCCTTCGCCTCGGTTTCCCCATCTGCAGAATGGGGATGCCGACACTGGTGGTCCCTGAGCACAGCTGTGAGCACAGACGGGAAATACACGTCTTCTCAGACAGCTGCCAGCATCCCCATCGTCCTCGCCCGCAGTATCTTTGTGGTCCATCGGTCAAGTTAGATCTGTGGTTTCCAGCTTATCTGTGATGGACAAATCCCTTTTCCCAAGCTGTCCCCAGAGAGTGAAACACATGCAAGGACCCTGCCTAGGAAGTGGGGCCCGCACCTGCCCCCCTCCCGTCTCTCCTCTTCGTGGCTGGCCTTCGCCTCCAGCCGTTCCAGCTACAACTTGCCAGGCAGGTGCCCGGGCTGTGCACACTGCACACGTTGCTTGCCCTCTCCAGGCTGCGGTTTCCTCGTCAGAGAGGAGGGGCTGCACTGGGGAGTTGTCAGCGAGGTTCCTCTGTCCCCCACCCACCCCTCACCTCCCCGCCTGAGCTCTGGATGGGTTTGGACCAAGCCAGCCCAGAGTTGAGGGGCTGTGGGGTCGGGCAGCCCACTGAGAGGACCCCAGGGCCTCCTGTGTCCCTGTGCCCATTTCACAGAGGAGGAGCTGGAGGCCTGGAAAGGAACGGCGGCTTGCCGAGGGTCCGCGGGTAGCATCAGTGTGGGCGGCCCCTCTCTGCCTCAGTTTGCCCCCTGGTTCAATGGGCACATCCCAGTCCAGTGCCCCATTTTGCAAATGAGGTTTTGAAGACATTGGGAGGCCGGGACTAGAGTCCTGCCTCCAGGCAAGGAGGCGATGAGGGCAGTCTGGGTCTGAGAGGCCGCCCCGCCCTTCTTCCCCCCGGCCCGCCCCCCAACTTTCAGCTCCAGCACCACAGCCCCAGCTGAGTGGCCTCAGGGAGCGTCTCCTATTTTCTCGTCTGTAGAACAGGGGTGACACGTGACACGGCATCTACCCCAGAGGCTGTGTCCGGTGCCCACGCGGGGCTGGGACACAGAAGGTGATGAGCAGAGCACACCTGGGATCCCAGGTGAGATAGGGGCTGGGCTGTTGGCTGATGGGTGGCGTGTTGCTCCCACCCACCCCAGCTGTCCCTGGGACCACTGGGCGGGCTGAGGACAGGGACCTTTGCCTCCGGGCCCGGGGGTTCCATCCCCACCCGGTGCCCCACAGCGGGGAGTGGGAGCTCAGAGATCGGGGCCCGCACCGTCCTCCGAGGGCTCCGGGCTGCAGGCCAGCCCTTGTCTCCGGAGCGGGAGGCCACTGCAGCGGGGGGCTGCCACGTGGCCTCGAGTCCTGGCCTTGCTGTGACCCTGTGGGCAGGTGGCCTCTCTGCTGCCTCGGTTCCTGCTTTTGGGGCAGAAGCTTAATAAGAGCATCTTCCTCCTGGGGCCTGCATGTGGGGTCCGTGAGATTCCCAGATACAAACTGTAAAGTGCGGTCCCGCAGGCAGGTCCTTGGCGGACGTGGCAGCCCTGGGAGCTGCTGGTTGCACTACTGACGTTTTGCCAGAAGCCCCGAGGGCTGGACGCTTCACACAGAGGCCTGCCTCCCACCCTTCTCCCCTTCATGTGTTAGTTTCTGAAGAGGGAGGGAGTCGTGGGCTGGGTGCCCTGACTGCACCTTAGGCGGGGCGGGCCCAGGCCCCATCAGTCCCTTTCCTGCCCAAGGGTCTTACCTGCTGTTACGATTATCATCGTTATTGACTGACCCATTTTACAGGCAAGAAAACTGAGGCCCTGGGAGACAGTAACATGCTCAGGAACTTGTGATCCAGGAGCTGGGTCTGTGGACCCCAGAGGAGGGCCGAGGTTTCTCTGGGCAGTGCCCACTCGGCCCCCCAGTCACCTGTCCTGACCTCCTGAGTCATCCTGTGTCCTCCCAGGGCCTCCTGGGCCCAGCTCCTCCCCGCCTCCCCTCCCTCCTCCCTCCCCCCAAGTCTCCTGTTTGGGAGAAGGCAGTGCCCGCTGGGGCAGGAATGTGGTGGCTGACCTTGGGCCAGAGCTGGGGCACAGATAGGCAGGCCCCTCCCCTCTACCTCCTGTCCCTCGATCTGCCTCCCCTGGGCCTGCCGGCTACACCAGGGCCCCATCACCTCTTTTACGGGAGGGGAAAACACGGCTCCACAGCCGTGTTTTCCCCTCCCGTAAAAGAGGTGATGGGGCCCTGGTGTGCAGCTTCCGCGAGCCCCGGCGTGGGGCGAGCTTGGCCCTGGCCCCAGTGCTCCTGGTTCCCACGGGCCCCACCCCAGGGCTGGAGCGGAGTAGGGACAGAGACCCAGCCAGTCAGCCTCAGAGCCTACCCCCTGTAAGCACTTCGCTGGCATCCCCTCCTGTGATTCTCCATACACCCACTGAGGTTGGGGTTCTCAAACCATTTTGCACCCCAAAAAGAGGATCAGAGAGGGTGGGTGGTTGCACCAGGGTCACACAGCACTCGAACGATGTGGAGATGGGGTTGATGGGGTGGTCTGTGCAACCCTGTGCCAGCTGCTAGACACCCCCAGAAGTGGCGGGCGGGCTGCTTCCTGGGAGGAGGGGGCTCTGCACTTGGGTGGCTGCCGGAGCTTCCCTGCGGCGGGGCTCTTGGGCTCTGCCGGGAGGCTCACCTGGCCTCCCTGAGCCGCAGTCTCCACCTCTGCAGGACGGGGATGCCTTGGGGACACCGGGCTGGGTGCAGGTCAGTTGGTTCCCCTACAAAGTACAGCTGTGATGCTGAGCTCGCAGGCAGCGAGGCTGCTGAGACCTTACAGCAGAGGTCCGGCCTGGGCCAGAGCCTCTGCGTCGTCTGTCGTTTGTCAAAGTTAAAATGAAGAGGAAGGGGGACACCTCTCCCCTCCCCCATCTCCCTTGCACTGCTTCCTGTCAGTTCCTCTTGGTGTCTCACTTCAAGCCCTCCAGCTTTCCCGATCTGCCCTGGCCACTTGCACCTGCCACAGCCTCCTGCCTTCATTTCCCTTTTCTCCACCCTGCAAGTCAGACCCGGGGAGCGGGAGGCCAGGGGGCCACAGGGCCAGGGGTCTCGGCTCCTTCCTGCGGTGGGCAGCGGGGGAGAGCTGCTAGAGAGCCCTCCACTGGAACAGCGGGCCCATGCTGCACTGCTGGACTCTCAGCTCCCAGGGAGGGCTTGGTGGGCCTGGGGAAGCCCCTCGCTGCCTTTCGGGCTGCTCTGGCATCGGGCCCTCGGCCCCTTGCAACGAGAGACAGAGCTGAGGCTTCCCCCATCCGACCCGAGTTTACTGGGGCCCCAAGCTCATCCCGAGACTAACCCCAGCTCGTGGTCACTGGTCGTTAGACCAGGCGTTAGCTGAGCATTTACTAAGCCCCTGCTGGGTGCCCAGCACTTACAGCCGTGAGCTCACGTCCTCCCCTCACAGCCTGTGAGGGGGGCTCAGCAGTTAGCCCGGTGCATGGAGGGGAAACTGAGGCTTAGAGGGTTTAAAGGTCAGACTCAGGACCGCGGCTCGAGCTCCCCACCCTGGGAGTGAGGAGAGGATGGCGACGGCTGTGGCGTCCAGGGCCAGAGCTCTCCCTGCGGGGCTTGGTGCCAGCCTTGTTTACATCCAGGAAACTGAGGCTTTCCTGCGGTTCCAGGCAGCGTCCAGCTGTGGTCTCCTTGGTGGCTGTGTGACCTTGGGCAAGTCCCTACCCCTCTTGGGCCAAAGTGGCCGCTGCCCAGCCTTCCAGCTTCAGGAGAGAGACCAGAGCCACAGCTGAACCGGCACACGAAGGCCAGGCCTCCTGGGGCAGTTCCTGGTCACATGGGCCCTCTAGGCAGCAGGTGGGGGGTGTCCTCGGGTGAGACTCTCGCTCCGCACCTCAGCGTAAGTGCTCCCAGGGAATGAGTGGATTTGGACGCCCTTTCCTCTGAATGGGCAGATGTGTTCTGTTTATGGGCCCTGGGTGCCCCATCCCCTGGGGCATCCCATGCCGGGGCCCTGAGGGCAGGCAGGAAGCCCCAGTGTTTTAGGGCCACACTGAGCGTACCCCGAGCCTCAGGTCGGGACCTGCGGGCGCAGAGCCCACCAGGATGTCCCCACCCTGCTCCTGGGGCTTGGGGCCTGGAAGAGGCTTCCAGCAGAGGTGATAGGGGACCCTGCGGGCCACAGGGCAGGAGGGCAGGCTGCCCACACCCCGGTCCCCCCACCATGCCCCCACACCACCCACCCTTTCCACTTCATGGGCCTGGCACGGCTCGGGAGGGCCTGGGACCACCCCAGCCCCACTGGGGCTCTGAGGTGGCCTCCTGCCTCAGTTTCCCCTCCTGCACAATATGCACACACCCAGCTCCGCCCAAACCAGACATTTTCCCAGAGAGCAGAGGGACCGCCCCCCGCCACACACACACTCTCACTGCCGTGGCCTTGATGGTCAGTGGGCACCCAGGCCCTCATGGGCCCCGGTCAGGTCCTCCTCTCCATCCTGGCTTTGCCCGCCGGGGCCTGGTCCGCCCGAACTGTCTCCCCGGTCCAGGCCTCTGGCAGGCGCAGGTTTCAGCTCCCGTGATAACTCGGAAAGTTGAACTGGCCCCATTACCGCGCCGAGATGGTTGGCGAGATACGGCCTTGATAATGGGGGAGATACGGCGTCTCCGTGGCCAATGGCCCAGCCTCTCCACCCATTAACATTCCCCACCAGCGATCCCTCGCGCTATCTCCTCCATTTCCACTCCTCCCGCAGATAAGAATGGAAATTCTGACTTCATAGCTCACTGATTAAAGTGTCTGGATTTCTTGATAATACACAGATAAATTATGTTTTTGAAAAAGAAGGTAGGGAGGAGGGTGGGCAGGGTGGGGGCCGTCTCTCCCGGCCTGTCCTGTCCCCCTGGGCCGGCCATCAACCTTGGCACGTCCAGCCTGCACCTCCCAGGCCTCTGCACAAAGGCAGTGTCCGCGGCCCGGGCTGGGGAGGGAAGGTAGAGGCCTCCTCTGGGAAAGGCAGCAGCAGCGGCGGGGACCGTGTTGGAGGGAACGGGGGCCAAGGGTTGAGCCCTCGTGGGAGATTTAAACCTCCCCAGCTCACCGGAGCTGGGTGTGTGGACCCAGCTGCCTCGCCTCCGTCTCCTGGGACGTATCTCTGGGCCTCGGTGTCCTCATGTGTCAGATGGGCCCAGGCTTGGGTCTCTCCTCTCCCTCCTTGACCCCTAGAACGAGCGGTGCCTGGTTATACACAGTGGGTGCCCCGGTAAATGTCAAGGAGCCCGGCGGAGCCCCACCTGCCAGTTAGTTGGAGAAAGGGAGGGGCTCCCAGCTCTCTCTCCCTGCCCGGTCCCCAGCCACCCTGCCTTCGGAGGCCCGCCCGGCCGCCACGTGTGATGGCTGGCGCCCTGATGGGACTGAGGTACCATCTCCACGTCTGTCTGGGTAAAGCTGCCTCCTTCAGCTGATGAGATCCGGTGCTGATGGTGCGACGAGTGCGATTAGGGCCACCGTGGGACTAATCCTCCCCGCTGAGGGACAGGTGCGGCAGCCACGGGTGAGGGGACGCTACAGAGGGGAAACTAGGCATCCTCGCCCCCTCAACGCAGAAAGCCCGGCAGAGGAGCTGCCTGGGGCTCCCGGCAGGCGCAGGGCAGCCGGCCATTTTCCTTGCTTTCTGCATTTATTTTTTAAGCAACTCTTGAGAAGCGAGATTCTCTGTGGTCCCAGAGACAGGAGGCCTGACTGGACAGTCAGTCACATTTCTGGGTGGCTCTGGGACTCCACGCTTAAAATCCGAATGGAGCCTTTGTTAGCTGATAGCTCCCTTCCCTGAGCGCTTGCTATATGCCAGGCCTGGGCATGACCTGTGTTATCCTTAGAGTCCTCCCGGCATCCTGGGAGGGGCACCTCTGACCTCATTTCTCCTCGGAGGACTCAAGGCTCAGAGAGGTTGAGTAACCCACCCAAGGTCACACAGCATGGGAGGAAGCCGTAGAGACCTGACTTAGAGGCCTGGTCAAGGTCTGGGTCTCCCTCTTGGCTGCAGGCTCTGGGGATGTTGGCGGCCATGAACTTCCCCCTGCCCTAAGAGGACTGCCCTCTCTGTTTTGGGGGGAAATGCCCAGGCACAGAGAGGGTGAGTGACTTCTCAGGGCCACACAGCCCTGTCCAAGAGCGATGGATGATGGGGCGGCTGCTCCTGCTTGCGTCTGGAGGTCATTTCATCTGTCCTCAGAAAATGGGCCCCTTTGGTGATAAAGTCGGTTTCTTTCTGTCTTTGGGGTTTTATTTTGTTTCAGTATTCTAAAGGAAGTCAGCTATTTCCAGTAAAGTGGGTGCGTATATGGCGGAGGGGGACCAGCATAGGGTGGGGTGACTGGGTCTGAATCCTGCCGCCTGGGGAGGGCGCCTGGGCAAGTGACTTACAGCTTCCTCACCTGTGCGGTGGGTGTGACTGCACTTCCGGCCTCCTCGGCCTTTGAGGCAGGAGAGAAGCAGGGAGAGCGTCCTGGGACACATGCTTTGGGGATGCGGGGTTCTCTCAGGGCACCTGTGGGGGTGCCTGCTGCACCTCCTCCTCGAATCCCACCAGCATTCTTCCTGGGCTGTTGGTGGCACGTGGCTCCAGGTTGCAGAGGCCCAGGCCCCTGTGCTCTCTCTCACACAGTGACCTGGGTGGTTCTGGAACATCGGTCCTGTGGCTCTGGGAGCCCTCCCCTTGGACCCTCTGCTTTCACCAGAGCCAGAGAGAGTGCAGAGGGAGGCTAGGGGGTCCGCCCCCATTGCTGTGGCTCACAGGCACTTCCCTGTTCTGAGCCTCCGTTTCCACATCTGTGAAACGGGGCTGAAGACACTAAGACCTGCCCCACAGGCGCCAGGCTGGGAGTCAGTGGCCTGGGAGTCAGTGGCCCCTCTGGTCATCTCCCCTGGGGCCTCCCTGTCCCCGCCCAGCCGTGCCCTCCCGGGGCGCACAGGACTTCTCAAGGAAGGAGCTCAGTACCCGCTCTGCAGACCACCACCTTCAAGGCCAGGGAGGCCCAGGTTCAAATCCCGGGCCCCGCACAGCCTTGCGGTGTCACCTCTCTGGGCCTCCCTGCCCTCGTCCTAAAACGGGAGTCAGCCCTCCTCAGGGCCCTTTTGCAGGGCTGGTGAGAGGGATCTGGGTTCTCTCTCGGGCGCAGATGCTCCCCTGCCGCCGCTGCGCCGTCACCCATCTCAGGGGTGACACCGACCCTGGGGACCCCTGCCCTTTCCAGCCAGGAGCTCCGGGCCTGGACACTGGGTGTGTTAGACACAGAGGGAGGGAGTCTGAGAGGCAGGCCCCTCGGCTCGGGTCCCGGGTGTGGGGGTGGGCTGGGGGGTGTGTTCCGCCCTCCCCCCGAACCTGAAAGAAAGAAAAGGGAACTGCGATAAAGAGCAGATAGGCTTGGTGGTGGAGCAGCCCTATCGCTGTTATCTATCTGCCTGCCTCTCCGAGCGGTTCTGTTGTTTCCTCTTATCTCACCCACCAAAATGCCAGGAACAAAGCCTGTGCACACGCGCTCACACACACTCACACACTCACACACCCGCGAGCCCACCGCCTTGCAACTCAGAGCCGCGAAAATGGTGCCACTAGATCTAAGGTGAAAGCAGGGGGACCGGGTTCTCGTAAAATCATCATCAATGTCTCCATCACTTCGCAAAGAAAGGGGAAAAATAGCCCTCCCTGAGACGAGGCAGCGAAGAATAAGAAGTGGCCCTACAGGCCCTCCCGGGAGGGAAGGACCCAGGCTTGGGGTGGGGAGCCAGGACTGGAGGCGAGGTCCCAGCTGTGCTGCTGCGTCCTGGCTGTGTGACCTTGGGTCAGTATCTTTCCTGCTCTGAGTCATTCATAGTGGCGGGGAGGGGAGGATTTAAGGAAGTACCTGCGCTCTAACCAGAGTTCTCCCCGAGCAGCAGACCTGGGGCTAAGACGGGTCAACCTGAGCCTGGCACCCCTAGAAGCCACCCCCCAGAACCTGGTCCTCCCACCAGAGCCCCTTAGCCCTCAGGCTCCCCGGAATGGCCCAGCAGAGCCAGTCTCCCCGAGAGCCAGCCCAGGGCCCTCAGAGCCCAGTGCCACCCCCCATCCCACCCAGCATGGTCTCCCCAGAATCGAGCCCCCCACGCCCCACCCCCACAGCCAGGGAACCCAGGGCCTAACCTGTGTGTCCTCAGCCAATGGAAACGGGCATGCAAATGAGCAGGAGTGAGGCCTAGGGATTGGCTAAGCACTGTGCGGGGGGGCGGGCCTCCTGCAGGCGGGCCCTTAGTGTGGGGAGACACTGTCCTGGGCAGGACCTTGCCCCAGTGATGGAAAACTGGGCGCAGGGGGATGGACAGGCGGGCCTTTGGGTGACCTCCTGCTGACCTGCAGAGCCCAGACCCCCACAGCCTTAGTTGGGGGGCCAGGACTTGGGCACTCCCGAGGTCAGTGCGGCCAGCTCCCTCTCCCACTCCACGTGTCTGGGGCACCTGCAGCCCCTGTGCGTGCTGTCCCCTCCCCCTCTGCCCTCCCCCGCTGGGATTTTCACCTGGACCCTCCCTCTGCCGCCCCGTGTAGCACCAGGCTGGGGGCGGGGCCTCCGCACCATCCTAGGGAGTCGCGTTTGCCAAAGCCCGTTTGCCAAAGCTGCCTCGCAAACCTGCGTCGCGGTCTGTACGACGGGAGGATCTGGCCTGTCTGCCTCCAGGGTTTCTGTGTGCTCCCTGGGCCTGTGTCCCCGTTCACACAGTGAGGGCTCACACAGGAGGTTCTCGGGGGCGTCCTCCTCTGTCTGTGGCTGTGGTGTGTTCTGGAAACGGGGTTCTCCACAGCTCCCATTTCAGAAATCTATTGACAAGAGGCCATGTCCATAGGAAGCGTTCAAGAAACTTGGGGGGATTCTCACGATGTTCAAAGGCACTTTGCACCTCTGGGATGTCTTGTTGGCAAGATGGGGCCCAGAGTCCAGCCAGAGGCCCCCCCAGCTCCCACGGCACCCACAGGGCTCTGCGACCTGAAACGCAGCCACAGGCGTGGGCGTTTTTCAAAAATGCATAAGTGGAAAGTAGCAGAGGGGCGAGGAGGGAAGGAGTTCGGGCTGAGATCAAGGGGAAGGAAACGGGGAGGGGGCCGTCAGACCAGAACCAGACTGCCGCTGGGTGACCACGGCAGGGCAGCAGCTCTGCCTTCCCCAGCACAGCGCAGGGCATACAGCAGGTGCCCCATAAATACTCCCTCGACCGGGCTCTAAATCTGCTCCCACCCTGGGCCCTGTCCCAGGGGAGCAGAGCAGAACCAAGGAGCAGAGGGAACTGGGAGGAGAATAGCCCCTGCGAGGGGTCGCGGCCACGGGGGTCGTGCGCAGAGCCTCGGCCTTGCTGCTCCGGGGCTGGCTGCCTGGGAACGGGGTGGACGAGAGACTAGGCAGAGGCAGATGACGTGTCGGGGGAAGAGCGTTCCTGGCAGAGGGAACAGCAGAGGCAAGAGCCCTAACCGGGAAAGAGGCGTGACGGTTGGGGAGAGAGGACAGCAGCTGGGACAGGCCTGGTGCTCGGTCTGGGCTCCCTGGGTATTCCTGGATGGGGGCGGGGGGGGGGGCGGAGGCGCCGGGCTGCAGGGGCTGGAGCCAGGCCAGGGAAGCCTTGGCCCACTCCGTGGGAGAGCAGCAGAGCTGGGCCATGACCCGCTGCAGAGGTTTGCCTGGGACCGGTCAGCTCATCTGACCTCCGTCATGGCCATGCTCCCCAGCATCTCCAGCCCCAATCCGTGGACGCAGGACCAGACCCCGGCAAGCCCTGGCCTATCTCTGCACTCAGCAGTGGCCTGGGGCAGCGTTGTGGGGAGGGCTGTGTGTCTCTGAATCCCTAAGGAAGGGAACAGGAACTCAGGGAGCACCTGCTGTGTGCTCCACGGCACTGGGCGGCAGACTCGTGTGTGTGTGTGTGTGTGTGTGTGTGTGTGTGTGTGTGTGTGTGTGTGTGTGTGTGTGGTGAAATACAGATAACACAGAACTCACCGTTTAGCCATTTCCAGTGTGAACCTCAGTGGCCGCGAGTGCGTTCAGGAGGCTGTGCGGCCATCAACGCTACCCATTTCCCGAAATTTTCCGTCTTCCCGACAGAAGCTCTGTCCCCGTGGAACGCTGGCTCCCTCCCCCTCCAGCCCTGGGCGACCTTCCTTCCACTTTCATCCATGAATTTGAAGCTGTTGTTTTAACTCCCAATGTTTCAGTGGAGGAAACGGGCTCAGGGAGGTGAGGGGCCCGCCGGTGGGATTTAAGCCCAGGTGCACCGCCGCCCCCAGCTTCCTGGACACTGTGGCTCTGGGCCCCGTGGAGACGAGGGATGCACTGGGCCAGGAGGTCTGGGGTCCAGCCCTGCGCAGCCACCACCTCCCCGTGGGCCCAGGAAGCACCTCGGGACCTCAGTGGGAGCAGAGTAGATTGGCTGCCTATGACCCAGGCGCACCCTGCAGGGATACAGGCCCGCCCAAAGGACCCTGCTTCTTCCTTTCTTGCTGCACGCCATCCCCGGGGCACTGGAGAGACACCTGGGGTAGTGTGGCCCCAAGTCTGGACACTAGAGTCTCCCAGGCCCGGTGTACATCCCGCTGCTGATCTGCAGAGCATCGGGAGGGCCTGCCTGGAGGAAGAGGAGCTAGCCACCCCCCAGGGCCGTGGCACCATGGTGTGAATGAAACCCAGAGCCCAAGTGGGCGCGGGAGTCCCCGTGACAAGAGGACCCTCTCACGGGGGCCCTAGTGTGGGACCTGGGGCAGTCGTGCCCGAGGGCTGGGTCTGCAGATGAGCCCGGGCAGGCCTGCCCTCCTGGTACCTGGCCATGGGCCCCAAGGGGCTGCAGCCCCAGGGGTGAGAGCTGAGGAGGGCTCGGCGCCTGGCCCATGCCCCTCGGGGTCTCCCGCCCCGCCTATCAGATGGCAGGGCCCTGTCACACCGGAGCCTCATCCCCTACCAGGAAGCCGTCTGCCTCTCCATCTGACGGCAGGCCACGCGGGATGGCTCCATGAGCTGCGGCCCCACTCCCACCTGTCAGTCCTTATCGGCCCATCCGGAGAGAACCACTCCAGAGCCTGCGGCCCCTGTTCTCGGGCACGACTCCCGTCTCCTCCTCCGCGGGCCTCCTTCATACTCACAGCTCTATGCCATGGCCTCGGCCACCCTGCCACGTGCCGTGGCCTTGGCCGCCGCTCCCACCCCGCGCTGTGGCGTCGCCCCGCCCCCTCCCCACCAGTCACACGTGGGGTCTCTGTCACATGCTCCAAGTGCGTTCTTGACAACCACCTTGGCCCACAAGTGGCCTCGGGGCCCTCCCCGCCCCACCCAGGCCACGTGGTCTGCACCCCTCCCCCAGGAGCGTTCGTAATCGGTTCTCCAGAGTGAAACAATCTCGTGTAATCTATCAGCGGCTATCGGGCCCATCGGAGGCCGGGAGTGGCCGGGCCCGGAGATGGCGCCAACCTCTAGCCTTGATAAAGTCTCCGAGTTCAGCAGTGATGAATGTTGAGTAAGTGCAGGCCGCCGATAGGATGTTGACTTGGCAGCCCTGCGGCTCCGGCTGAAACCAATCTCTCCCCTATCAGCCGGGCTGGGCTTTCTGGGCTTTCTCAGGCCCCGCTCTTTCTTCCCGCCTCCTCTGCTCCCCTTTCTCTCCGCCTTGCCCGCCTGGGCCCCTGCCCCCAGGGACCGAGGTGGGGGACCAGCCCGCTGGCCCTAGCCCGAGAGACGGGACAGGCTCTGGGCAGGGGAGGATGTGGAGCCAGACCAAGGAGGTGGCAGAGAACTGGGGACTGCCTGGAGGCGGTGGCCGGGCCTCAGCAGCTGCACGCTGGAGTCCTTCCTGCAATCCAGCACCCACATTCTTCCGCTTAGTTTCCCACGGTGCCGAGAATAAACCCCGGCCGGCCACCCTGCTGCTCCGGCTTCTCTGCCTCTCTCAGCCTCGGTGCTCTTTCCTCAGCCGCAGCACCCAAACCCACCAAACTCCTTCCCGATTCCGGGACTTTGCACTGGCACTTCCCTCTGTCTGGAGTTCCCCATTCACAGCCCCAGCTTAAATACCGCCTCCTCCGAGGAGCCCTCAGTGACCACTCCCACACCCACCCACCATTCTTTTTCCTGTACCCATCCTGGCCCTTCATGATACCCAAGGTGTGTGTTCACCCCCCACCCAGACTGTTTACCCCCATCTGGACCTGTTTGCTCACGGTTGACCCAGCACATGGAAGGCCTGGTGGAGGGAATCACGGTGCTCCTGCGAAGGACCCCATCCGGGGGCATCTTTATCTCCTGCAAAGCCCTTCCCTGTCCACACTGACAGCGGCTCTGTGAGGTCGGTAGGTTGATGCCCATTTCCCATATGGGTAAACCGAGGCCTGGGCAGGTTCCCCGGGCACAGCGCAGTCTCGGTTCCGCTTGGTCCTGAAGAGCCGTGTGGCCCAAGGTCCTGCTCTCTGAGGGCGGCTGCTCCTGGCCCGTTTCCCTCTTTGCACTGTGGAGCCGGTTGCCCCACAGGCTGGTGCTGGTGCGGGGCCTGGCAGAGCTTCGTAAGCTGTCGAGGGCTGTGTTTACTTGTCTCGGGGTCTGAGCCAGAGGGAGCAGTAGCTCCTGGAGGGAGGGGCCCTGGGGGCCAGCTGCTTCACACCCCTGCTGACCCCCTACCACAGCCAGGGGAGCAGACGGACACCCCCCGTTGCCTCAGGGAACAGTCCAAGGGGGCAGACAGCAGTCACACAGACCAGGGAGGGGGGCTGCCCACAGGGGAGGGAGCCAGGAAGGGACACTGAGGCTGAGGGAGGGGAGAGGAGGCCTGGGAGCCACACAGACCTGGGTCCAAGTGCCCCCCAAGCAGGCCCCCGTCTCTACAAACAGGGACGGTGGGTTTGGGGGGCGGCCTCGGCGAGAAGGCAGGGCTCGGGAGGAGAGAGCAGGTGGCAGCCCGTCGCTCCCGTAGCTGTAAGGCCTTGGGCAAGCTTCTTTACCGCTCTGTGCCTCGGTTTCCCCACCTGGACGATGGGGTGACACTAAGGGTCGTTACAAGGATCAGAAGCCCCTTGTGGTGAGTCTAGAGCCCGGCCTGCTGCAGAGGCCGCCCGAGCGCTTGCTCTGCTACCGTTGTCATGGTCACGGTGATGGTGGCATTACTCCTGCCTGGGACAGGCCCAGCGCTGCCCGTGGTCCCTCCTGCCCTGGGCGGCCTCGAGGGGTGATGCGTGCCGGGGGTCCGGGCGTGGCCCTGGGGCCGGGGCACCTAAGCCCCCCAGGTTCGCCCGTCAGCTGCAGGCTGGCCGCAGGGGGAAGTGGTGGTGGCTGGGGCTGGTATGTGGTGTAGACCCCCGGTGTCAGCGCCCCATCTCCCTGCATCCTGTGGAGCCCCACACTCACCCAGGCCTCAGAGCCCCAGGCAGGGCCAGCCAGCTTATCTTCCGCCAGTGGGGGCAGGGGGCTGAGTCCCTGCTCACACCACCCCCCAACAAGCAGGCTCAGCCCCCAGGCTCCCCTCTGGCCCCACCACCACCACTGTGGACCCGGGTGGCCCCCAGCCATGCCCGGCTCTGAGCCCACCTGTTCCCCTCCCCCACCTGTCCCGCAGTCACCAGAGTTCCCGGCGCACCTACTGTGCACCAGAGCTGGGGATGCCCCAGTCTCCAGGTACAGAGACGGAGAAGGCAGTGATGGAGTAAGTGTGCAGCGAGGAGGCGGGCGGTTCTGAGCCGGGACAGTTCAGGCCAGGACGGCCTCACCAGAGCCAGGGGAGGGCGGGCACCGGCGTGGGTCGGGGTGGCCGCGGCCCACGGTCAGGGCTTCAGAGACGGAGAACCGAGGTGCACTCCACACCCTTGCAGCCCCGTTGCCAGACCTCCTGTGAGGAGGTGAGAGCACAGGTGCGAACAGTAGGGGTCTGGGGGAGGGACAGGGAAGCCAGGACAGTGCACAGCCAAGCGGGGGTGCCCGGCGCTGCGTCAGCCGGGGGTGTGGAGAAGTGACTGGGAAAGGCAGTCTCAGATCCTGACTGACCCCTGCAAAGCTTTGGAGAGAAGTGGGTGGGGATTTGGGCTGCTGAAGTGTCTCTTTGTTGAGCCTGGGCTACAGGGGGCCCTGGGTTTTGTCTGGGTTACCTAGGACTGTCCTGCTCATCTTTCAGTGAACATGCCTCCAAAAGGTGAATGACACTTAAAGGATGGATTTTATTGTATGCCACTGATATCTCCCTGCGATATTTTAATGCGTTCAAAGCTGAAGTAGGTTGCAGCACTCGTGTTCCTTAGAGTACGGGGTCCCTGTTCCCGGAGCGCATGGGGCCTCCGCTGGCCTCCGCTCTGAGCACCCAAGCTCTTCCTCGACGCCGAGGGCTCCCCTTGCCCTCCCATGGCCCAGAGTGTGTTGTGCCAGCGGCTGGCCACTCTCCTCGGCCTGGCTTTCTCAGGACAGCGTGCCACCAGCACCTCCCGGGCGTGGCCTGGGTGCACATGGGGCCAGGAGGCTGCGCGCATCAGGTCCAGCTCACAGCCTGGCAGCAAAGGCGGGTGAATCCACGGTCACTCAGCCCCAGCCGTGCTGGGGACCTGCCCACCCAAGGCGGGGGCCAAGCCTGAGAGGCCGAGGGTCCGGGCTCAGGTCTGCTCCTCTGGAAGGAGGAGTGAGCCCCCTGCTGCAGGGTGCGCCCGCGCACCACCCAGCCCACCCTTGGCGGGGAGCCAGGCTGCCCCCCAGCGCCCTCCCGTCTCCTCTGTCCCAGGGCCACGCCTGCCACCGGGTATGGGGCGGGGGAGGACCAGCGTGGGAGGGCATCTGGACCCAGGCCCCCGGCGCACACGGAGGTTCAGACCCTCGCCCTCCCCTCCGCGGGGCAGCCTGCCCACTCGAATAAGCCATTATCTCGCCAACATCCTCTTTGTGGTCGCCCTGGCTGTCAGCAGGAACTGATCCTGGGTTGATGAGGGCCGCTGGCGGGTCACAGTGGAGGCCTGTGGGCCCCTCCCAGCCTGAGCTTGCCGAGGAAGAGAGGCCCCTCTATGCTCCGCGGGGGGGGGCCCACATCTCGTCCCTGCTGCCGTGGGTGCAGCCCGCTAGGGGCAACGCCGGCAGCACCTCCCATGGCGTGGGCTGCGGGGCGGGGTCTCCCTCCGTCCTCCGCTGGGCACTGGGGGAGGGCAGCAAAGCATCAGAGCAACACCCCAGGGGACAATGCGAACCAACGTAAGGCTCCAGGGATGACCCGAGTGTGGGAGAGATTTCAGAGGTAGGAGGAGGCCTCAACCAGGCAGGGGAGCTGTCCTGGCAGAGGGACAGCGTGGGCTAAGGACCCAGGCCTGGAGGGGCGTGGACAGCGGAAGCAGTTTGGCTGCCATCCAGGGAGTGAGGGTGGAGGGAGCGGGGAGGAGCTGGGAGCCAGGACAGCCCTGTGCTAATGGGCCTGGACCTCCTGCCAGAGCGGCCCGGAGAGCAGTGGGCAGCTTCTAGCCACGTTTGGGGGGTGGACATGAGGTGGACCCTCCGAGGGTGTCCAGCATCCGTGCTGGGCCTTGGTACCCTAGCGGGAAGGTGGGCACGAGAGGACCCACAGGCGCCCAGGCGGCCTCCCAGATCGTCAGCCTCCCCCCGCGATGCCTGCACCCCTGTGCTGTGCGAGCTTCTCAGGGACCATGGGCCGGGACCCACCTTCCTTCTAAGTGCTGGCAAAAGTTTTAAGAAGTTCTGGTTAAATGGGACCCTTTCTAGGCCCTGATGACCTTCCCTGGGGCCGAGGACCTGCCCCTGTCTGCCCGCCTCCCCCCTTTGCCCCTTTCCTGGCAACCCTGCCCTTCACCAGAGCCCCGTTCGCTGGGCTCCGCCTGCCGCCCCGTCCCTGCTGGGGGCTCCCCTTCTCGCCCGCTTCTCTCCGTCCAGCTCAGCCTGGAAATCAGCCCAGCTCCTCGTTAGAACTGGGGGCAGAGAGCAAGTCACATGGTCCCGAGGGGCTGGGGCCGCCTCTGTGCTCGGGGCCTCTGTCTCCTCGTCCCCCAGCCCCAGCTGGACCAGAGCCCGTCCTGGCTGGAGGGGCCCAAGCCCCTGGGACACAGCGCAGCCGCCCTCGGGGAGAACGGGGCTGTCCCCACCGCCTCCTGTCCCTGCCGTGGCCCGAGCTGCCCCACTGCCCGGCGGTGGGAAAGTCTGAATCTGTTGCTATTTTCTCTCTGTTATCGGGCCCTTATCTGGCTGCTGTGTGCCGCCCAGAGGCCAGGGTCTCTCCCTGGCAGCGCCATGCCCCCTCCCGCCCACCGGCTGACCAGGGCCAGCGGGACAGGAGGCCGGGCCATCCTCCAGCCTAGGGGGAGGTCTTTCTCTTCCACCCACACTGCCCTCCTCAGGCCCCAGACCCTCATTCCCCTCCCTCCAGCCGTGCCCCTTGGTCCCCACGCCCCTGTCCATGCCCCGCCCCCCATCGCACCGCCAGAGGGGCAGGTGTGGCACCTCCCTGGAGAGTTGAAACAATAACAACAGTTGTAATAATAACCCCAGGTCTGTGCTCGGCACCCACGGGCACCACATTGCTGAGCCCTGAGCCCAGCCCATGACACGAGGCTGCTATAACCCACAGCTTTCCGTGAGGAAGCTGGGCTCGGGGAGGCGTGGCCTGCACAAGGCCACAGGCCTCAGAGTCCCGCTCTTCCTTCTGCCTGGAGTGCTCTTCCCCAGCCCCGCCCACAGGCAGCCTCCTGTCCCATCCCAGATCTCCACTCACTCGTCACCTCCTCCAGGAAGCCTTCCCTGACTGTCACTCCACCTCTCCTTGGTGGCAATGACCACACTTGGATTTTTCACGTTTCTTTCCTGGGGGGTACGTGTTGGCTGCTGCAGGGTCCCCAGGACCTTGTGCAGGGAGATGGACTCGGGGGAGGTTTCATGAGTGAATGAAGAGCGCAGGAGTGAACGGCAGTTGAGAAGGAGGCCGTGGGCGCTCAGGTCCACCGCACCCCAGGCTGTGCAGGTGGGGATGTCGGGGGACGAGCAGGGCCGCATGCCCACCAGCGTCCACCCCACCCCCAGGCCATCGGGCCTGCGTTCATGCTCCGGCCCTGACACAGAAGGGGGCCTGGCAGGTGCCACCTCTCCTTCCTCCTCTGTGGCATAAATGGCTGTGTAATGGCAGCCACATAGCGGGGCCGCAGGAAAGCCCCACGCCCGAGGTCAAGCGCGGAGTCCAGGTGGAGGCTCGTGGGGCTTTGCTCTGGTTGTTCCTCCTAATGTTTCCGGTGGCTGGGGGGCGGGCACAGCCTGCAGGGGCCGGCGGGGGTTCGGCCGGGGCCTCCAGATTCCCTGTCCAGTGCTCTGAGCCACCCCGCGCTGCACGCCACCTGGCAGGTGCACCCCAGGGCCACCTCGGGCGATTCTGCCTTCCTCAGGTGCCAGCTCCGGCTTTCTTTGGGGCAGTCATCCAAAGGACGCCTCGTCCAAAGGCCCCCCAGCTGCCTCCACATCACAGCCGGGAGGGCCATCAATCATCAGCAGCCTGGGCCTTGGAAGGGAGTTGGGTCATCCCGCTGCACAGAGCCCGTCTCCGTAATTCAGTTTTAAAGCATGAGAAAAGGGAGTTGATGAAATTCCGCTATCAGCGCCAAGCCAATATGCAAAATATCTCACCCCCAATCAAATAGCTATTATGTTTTCATTTCCATTTCGGCGTCCGGCTTAATGAGCAGGAGACGGATCGGCTGGCGGGGCGTCTGCTCGCCGTGATAACTGAGGGGCTTCGGGCAGCGGGGGCCGGACCCAGTGCTGGTGACCACCGTCACCACCCGTGGACGCCCCAGACAGGTGCTCGGCCTTGGGCCCAGGCCTCTCCTCGCGCCAGGCAATGGGGCCAGCGTCACCCTCACCCCAGGTCATCAGCGGACGGGGGGGAGGCATGGGGCCACACCTGCAGCAGAGGAGGGCCGTGGCCTCAGCAGCGTCCACGTGGGTGGTGTGTGTGGGGAGTCGGGCTCCTGCCAAGGGCCACAGGCAGGTCAGTCCACGTGGCCGGGCCTCCGTTGACTATTCCGCGAAGCGGGCATGACTCGGCCTCACCTCTGGGGTGTCGGAAGGCTCCCAGGCACCCGCCCATCGTGCCTGGCGTCAGGGCCTGCCTCTTGCGGGCCCCTCCCTCCTGCTGGCCCTCCACCCCTGGGCTGCGAGGTGGGCAGGGGGCTTCAGGGAAGACATTTGTAGAAGGCTGCGCACAGGGCTCCCATACAGGCGGCGCTTAATAATAGCAGTGCCCTGCTGGGTGCTGGGTGGTAGCAGCTGATGCCGGTGACGGGTGGTGTTTCCTGCGCACTTACTACGTGACAGGCGCTGACCGCGGCTCCACACAGGTGAAACCGAGTTTCGTCCTGCGGGGCCAGAGCCGTTCTGCTTTCCGACCACAGGAAGGTGGAGTGACTTGCCTGTAGTCACACAACAAGGACACCGCCTGCCTGGCCATGGGTTGGCCTGGCTCCGTAGTTGGGGTGTCTGACCATACAGGGCCCCACAGGGGTCGAGCAGGGTCCTTCCTAGCCCAGGGCACCCCGGGAAGCAGCTGCGTCTCACCCCAGCCAGTGGAGAAAGCTTCCTCCCAGGTGGAGTGGGGACCCAGGTGCACAGGTGGCCCGGGGGTGTCGGGGGGCTCCAGCAGTGGCTCTGAGGCAGATGTGGGGCAGGGCTGGGGCAGGAGTCGCAGCGTCGCATCCCGCTGTGGGCCTGGAGCCGTTCGCTGGTTGATGACTGTCTGCTGTGTTATCAGCGTGTTAATTGTGCTGGAATGAATTAGCGCGTTAGGGTAAATTGCTGCAGCCGCAGCCTCTTTCTTCACGCTCCTGTCACGCTTTGTGCGGAGCGGGTGCCTTTGTTCTCCCACAAATGGAGCCGCCAGGAGCTCAGGGCCTCCCTGGGTGGCTGAGGCCCACCTGGGCGGGAGAGGCGTGTGCCCGGCATTGCCCGGGTGCAGGGCTCTGGTCGCTGCAGTCCCCGAAAGCAGAGGCTTCACACCCATTCTCCAGAGCCAGCCGCTGAGGCCCTGAAGTCCCGGCGTCGGCAGGAGGGACCACAGCTCTGGGGCACCATCTCCAGCTCTGAATGAGCCGCAGAAGCACCTGGGCTTCTAGAAGGAGTTAGGCAAGCAGGCCTGCGAGCTGTCCGCCAGGGCAACCGGCAGTGCGGGCTGGGGGCCAGTCCCACGGCCCAGGGAGCCTCTGCCTTCCTGCCCCGGCGTCTGCCAGGGGAGGTCACGGGGGGTCAGGCCTCTCACCTGTCCCAGAGGCACGAGTCGGGTGTGCCCAGCCCGCCGCAGAGCCCACCATGCGGGCGCGTTGATGAGAGACCGTGAGGCTTAGCCCAGGGCTGGTTCTGTGTGGTCTGAGCCCGGCCTCGGCCACGGGAAGTGACGGGAGGTGAGTGCCTGCGCTCCTGCTATCAGTACAGCTCTGAGGGGTCCCGGGGAGCCCGGGGCCCGTGGGTCTGTGGGGCCAGAGCTAGAATCCAGAGGGTGCAGCCGGACAGGTGTCTGCACAGGAGGAGCTGGGGAAGGTGGTGGGGCAGGGGGCAGCGCTGCCCGGGCACCTGTCTCGGGCCCCAGGGCCCAGCTGAGACGGGGTGGAGGGGGCCTGTGGGGGATTCGCAGAGCGGTGTGAAGCGGGACAGCTGTTCTCCGCCGTTCTCTCCGCCCACAGCGCTGGCACTGCCCCTCTGACCTCGGGGGCACAGGTTGCCACCCTGGCCTGCACTCCGGGACACGCTGTGGGTCTGGCTTCGCCACCCTCCTAGGTGGTCTGGGGACTCAGTCTGCCTTCCCACCTGTACGGAGGGCTCCATGGGGCACCCCCCGCGTGAGGCCTGAGGGAGGATTAGTGGGCCGCGGAGGCTGGACTGCAGACGCTGCGCACCCACCTGTGTCCCATCAGCCATTTACCCCCTTAATCAGGCTGACGAGCTCTTCCTGTGTGCCAGGCACCGGGGCCCGCCCTCTGCACGTTCCCTCAGAACCTCAGACCTCAGAACCTGAGTGTGGCAGCTTCCTGGAGGAGGGGTCCCAGGCCCAGGGGGCAGGTGTGCAGAGCCCCGGGAGATGTTTACCTGCGGGGGTTGTGGATGTGCGCCGGGACCCTGGGACCCCGCAGAGTGTGCGCCTGCATTTCGGCAGCCCCCAGAGGCCCCGCCCAGAAGACGCCAGCGCTGCGCTGCGCTCTCGCGTGGAGCAGAGGAGAGGGGAGGGGTCGGGCTGCCCGGGGTCAGCGTCCCGGCAAGAGCGGCCCGTGGGGTCGGCAGAGGCTGCGGGGCAGGCGAGGTGAGCAGGAGGCCGGTGGCCCCCAGGCGTTGGTGCAGGGCTTGGGGTGGGTACGTGGGTGGGGTTCGCACATCTACTCATGGGGGACCTGGGGGAGAGCCCCCGTGCTGACGGCCGCTCCCTCGAGGCCTCTGACCGCCTGGGGGGCCGAGACCCTGCTCGGACCCCACTGCACCCGGCCCCGGGGCTGTGCCTGTGCCGGGGGGGTCAGGACGCCGGCTGTGGGGGGCAGCGCCTCACGACTCCCCTGGGGCTGTGTCTGCAGGTTCCCTCAGAGACATGGAGGCCAGAGAAGAGGCCCAGGCCGTGGACACCGGCCTCCCGGAGCGAGAGGCCACAGCCCTGGAGCCCGAGCCCCCGAGCCCTTCCAGTCCAGGTGAGTCGGGCGGTGGACGTGGCAGGCTGGGCCCTGGCATCCTGGCACCCTTCCCCGCGTCCGCATCCTCGCTGCGACTTCACGGGAGCCAGTTCCCGCTGAGGACTCAAGTTCTCACACCTGCGAAATGGGCGTTGCACCGAGCGGCGTCTGTGGGCTGCCCGTGCCCACTGGGGCTTGGAGGGGCTGGTCCGGGTAGAGGAGATGCACACACCTGCAGAGGGTCTGGGAAGCCCAGCCCTAGTGGCAGAGATGGGCAGAGCAAGGCCCCGGTGGGGAAGGTCTAGTCCAGGGTGAGGCAGGGGGTCATATGGGCACTGAGTGACCTGGGGAAAGCCACACCCCTTCCCGGCCTCCGTGTACCCTCGATGAAACGGGCTTGCGTGCCTCAGCAGACGTGGGGCTCGGTACCGAGCAGGTTCTCCTGTTAAGGCAAATCACCCCATTTTACAGACGGGCGAATGAGGCCCAGAGAGGTTAAGTGACTTGCCCAGGGTCGCACAGCCTGTAAGCACCTGAGCGGGATGCAACCCTAAGTCCGGATTCAGGTTGGTTCTCCCGTCCCCTCTGTCTGCTCCCCACCCTACCCCACCCTGGACACCTGGAACCTCTCCTGGGGCCCTCCTGGCAGTTTCCCCAGGGTTTTGGGGCACTTTTCTGAAGCTGAGAACAGGACTCGGAAGGAGAGACTCCCACACACACACCCAGGGCTGAGTTAACCTGACATTAGGAGGCCTTCTCTGTCTGGGTCCCCGGAGGGGCCTCAAAGCCGGGCCATCCTCTCAGGCCCGCTGTGCCCTCAGAGACCCCCAAAGACCCCCCAAGAGTCTGGGCCTCACTGCGGTGGAGGCCCTGGGGGAGGTCAGTGCCCTCACCCCTGTTTTCCAGAAGGGGGAGCTGAGGCTGGGGGGTTAGCGGAGGGAGGCTTGGCGGGGTGGGCTCTGCCCTGGCCCCTGCTCTGAGCCCCGCTCCCCTCGCCCCCCTGCACCCTGCCGGCCGTGGACAGCAATCTCACATCCCCATTCCATACCACGAAGCCCTTGTGCACAGAGGCTGAGTTACCCCCAGACAGTAGTCCCATGGGGGAGACGTAGCCACAAATGGGGCCGTTTTAGTGGG
Source organism: Aethalodelphis obliquidens (assembly GCF_003676395.1). Taxonomy (NCBI): domain Eukaryota; kingdom Metazoa; phylum Chordata; class Mammalia; order Artiodactyla; family Delphinidae; genus Aethalodelphis; species Aethalodelphis obliquidens. The sequence goes on along the minus strand of NW_020837964.1, from coordinate 1,228,820 downwards.
TGGTGTGACCAGGAATGAAGGCAAGATGGGGTGGGTGTGGCAGTGAGCAGAAACCTGCAGGACAGGTAGAGTTCCTTGTGCTACACACACCTGTACGTGCAAAGGCCCTGGGGTGGCACAGAGAGGGGACAGGAGGAGAGCCCTGCAGGGCTGGGACTGGGGGGTGGAGATCCTACACAGACGGTGGGGGGCTCCTCACTGTGGACCCCCATCCCCAGAATGTGCCAGAGTCTCCCCCGGCTGACCACAAGCCCCCAGTAAGCCTCGTCCTCTGAGACCCGCTGGCCTGTGTCCCTTTGCCCAGCGGCAGCCCCTTGGGGTCACTGGGGCTGTGCAGTGAGGAGGAGGCTAGGCTAGCAGGACTTGAAACCAAGGCAGGGGCTCCCGTCACCCGCAGCTGCCCCGGGGCAGCAGGCGGGGTGGAGGCTCAGGGACTGGGCTCTGGCGCTCTGTTCACAGCTGTTACTGTCTCTACCCTCACCGTCACCATGAGTGTTTAGTGCTGCGGCCAGCGTTCACCCCGGCCTGTCCCCGCCCGGGCTCCTGCCCTTTCTGAGCCTTGGTTTCCGCATCTGTAACGGGGCGCCAGCCCCTCCGAGGGCCCAGGGAGTGGCGAGGGGCCCCCCATCACCACCACCGTCATCGGGTGCTGTGTGCTAATGGGGGCCACGCTCTCCAAAGGGCTAGCGGCTGGTTACTGGTGGACTTTGCCCTGGGGAGCCGGGCCTCTTATCTGATCTGGGAGCTGGGCTGCACGGGGTGGGGGCGGGGGCGGGACTGGGGAGGAGCTGGAAAAAAACAGCCGGGGTTGCACCTGGCACAGGCCTCAGTGATAACGCGCCGATGGGCGCGATAAGACGGCAGGAGCAATGTCTGCCTGTCGGGCGGGCCCGGTGCGGCTCCCGCGCAGTGGCTGGAGCTCGGATGCCAGCCGCGTTGATTTATAGCCAAAAATAATAGGACTTTTATACCGTGTGATTGATTTATTCGATGTTAATCACGGCCCTTATCGCGGGTATTAATAATCTGCCGGGCACGTGACGTCACCAGGGGGGGGGCTTTTACGGGCCTCATCGATTGGGGGCCGTGGTGGTTATCGGGCCCAGCAGGGAAGGCAAATATGCCCTTTGGGCTGGAATTGGGTGCGGGGCCTGGCGGAGGAGCCCCCAGCTGCCGGCCGAGGAGACCAGGGATCCGGGCCACGCGTGTGCCTGCTGGCCTGGGCGTGCCGGGCGGGCAGCTATCGCTGCCGCAGTTAATAAGGGGCTGAGGGCTTTTCAAGGCCAAAAATGAAGGGGGAGAAACTGAGATGTCTGACGGCGCCCCCTGAGAGCAAGCTGGTGGGGGGAGGGTGGTGGCCGGAACTGTGCCACGTGCTCACCCACCTGGGCCTCAGTATCCCTCCCGGCCACAGGCTGGGGTGGGCGGGCAACTCGGTGCCCCGAGGCTCAGTAGAACCTTCTGGTGTTTTCCTTCCTGCAGATGCTACTCCTCCACCCCCACCGCTACCACCCGCCCCCACGTCCCCAGGAGGCTCTGAGGAGACGGAGGGTCCGGAGCCAGAGACGAGGCTGGAGGAGGAAGAGGCCAGCAGCCCCTGGAGCGGGCCAGGTAAGCGCGCCTGTGTCCGGGGTCTGGCGGCCTTGTCTCTCCAGGGCAGCCCTGGGGCCCAGCCTTCTGGGGGTCCTGGGAGCTGGCCACCCTGACAGCACGGGTGCAGCAGGCCCAGGTCTGTCCTGTTGCAAAGTCCAGCCAGCCTGTGGGCCAGCGGCTTCCCTGGAGGTGGGCGCCAAGCTGTGCCGGTGCTCAGGGCTAAACCCCAGGCCCCTAGCAGCAGATACGCCTCTGAGGCTTCCCTGGAGGTGGGAATGTGAGTCTGGAGCGGCCCGAGTACCTGCGCCTTCCCAGCCCAGCTAGGGGCTCAAGCCTGTGTGGGTGGAGGGGACCCACCCCTGGGTGGCTGCAGCGGGGGGCCGGAGGCCGTTCCAAGCCACCGGGTCCTGGATCAGGAGTGTCTTTGAAGGCGGTTTCGTGCTCCCAGCACTGCCCCACCCCCGCTTGTAGCTGGAATTCTGACCTTGGAGGGCCCACCAGATGTGTTGTGCCCGCGGCTCCCCGCTTCCACCGACGTATGAGTATAGGGCAGGCTGGGCGCGTCGGCTGTTGTCATGCTTCCTAAGTACAAGTGACGTGGCTGAGGGGAACCGGGGCAGTTCGGAGGGGTCCTGGGAGCTGCTGGGTGAAGGAGGGAGGGCGTGGTCCTCGGGAACAGAGGGAGAGAATGGAGGTTGCGCACTCAGGCCGGGCGCACGTGCACGTAGCAAGCACACATCGAGCACCTGCTGTGTCCCCGAGGTACAGCTCTGAGCAAACAGGGTCCTCAGAGAGCTGTGATGACACAAATGCAGTCAGTGGCCAGTGGAAAGGAGGCACGTGGCAAGGGCCTCATCTTGCCGGGGGGTCAGGGAGACCACACCAGGGCAGAGAGGACCCCCATGGTCTCCCAGGGGTGTCAGAGATGGCCTCCTGCCAGGTTCAATTTGAGTGGCCATGTGGACCCTTCATCAGGATCCCAAGGTGTCAGGGAAAGAGTGCTGGGATCGATTAGTGATGTCTGCGTGGCACCAAGGAGGTGAGGTGGCACGTGTGCCTTCTGGTCCCCCTGCTGGTTTAACACACCTCCTCCTACAGCAGGTAGGTGTCTGAGGCCCAGAGAGGGAGGGATGGGCCTGGTGGTCCCAGCCTAGATGGTGACCCCAGACCACTGGGAAACAGTCTACTGCCAGCGTCTCCCACCTGCATGGACCATGGTGCTGCCTGGGAGTGAAGCATCCTGGGTCAGACAGGCTGGGGGTCCCCTCTGCTGCCCCAGGACGGGAATGGGGCTTAGCACAGGGACACCGCTGCCCTCCGGATGGACTCGGCCGCCCCCCACCCCACTTCAGTGACTCAGTGACAGGCAGGGGAGGGGCCCCAAGGGCCCTGGCAGGGACGTCCTCTCCTCACAAGGAGCACCTGGCCAGGGACAGGTCGTGTGTGTATGAGCCCCTCACAGCCCGGTCGGGCGCAGCTGAGCCAGGTACCCACCTGCCGGGGCTGGGCCATTCCGCACGCAGGGGACAGTGCTGTGGGGCTGGTGCCCGTGGTCAGACCGCTCTGCTGCCTCCGTTTCCCCAGCTCTAGGACAGGGTAACGACGAAGCACCCAGAGACGCTGGCTCAGCGCTGCCTCGGCCCGTGGCGCGCACATTCCAGGGACCGCCTGGTGCCTGTGGGCCCTGATCGGCCGCTGGGCAGGCGGGGGGCTGAGAGAGCAGCTGCTGGATAGGGTGACCGTGGGGAGGAATGTGCGAGGCGGTCCTCACACCAGCCCCTCGAGGCAGGGGTGAGGCGACCCTCCCCTTTACGGAGAGATCCAGGCACAGAGCAACTAAAGGGTCTGTCCACGTCACCACCCGCGAGGGGGCACAGCCAGGATGCAGACCCGCCGCCTGGCAGCAAGTGTGTAGACGCAGCCTCAGCTGTCCTCCGGTCGGTCCCCGCCCACCCTGCGGACTTAGTATCACCGTCCCCGTTTTACAGATGGGAAGGCAGAGGCCCCTGGAGATTGGAACCTGGCCGCGGGGGCCGTGGCTTGGGTGGGTGCACCCAGGAGCTTCCTGCGCTATTTGCGTCCTCGGGGGCTGGGGGGCTCCCTATCGGCCCCCACAGATAGGAATTTCTGTGCAGTGGGCAGCGATGGCCCGATAAGCAGCCTCCGGCCAACCGCCGTGGTGGCCGCCCCCTATCAGACCCCAAACAGGCCACACTTATCACCCGGCCGGGAAGCCAGAGAGGCCCCGTGGGCTCTTATCTCACAGGGGCCGCCGTGCTGGCGATACGGTGGCAGGCTTGCCTGGGTCGCCGTCCCCAAGGGCAGTGCCCAGCCCGGGAACTGGCGGGGGGACAGGGGTGTCCAGCGGGGCCTTCGCTGCAGGTCCTGGTGCCCTGTGAGCTTCCCCGGCCCCTTTCCCTTCGCTGTCCCTCTGGGCCCCGCCCCTTCGTGTCTCCTCCCACCCCACCCTCTGAGTTTGTCTTTTGATCTCCACTTGCCCCTCCTGCCCCGTCCCCCATGGGGAAAAGTGCAGCCCTGGGGACCCGACCTGTGCCTGGGGGCACCCCCACCTTTCCCTCTGGGATGGCGGGCTGGTCTGGACCACAGGGCACCCTGTGCCATCTGGCTTTGAGGAGTGACTGGGCCCCAAGCCTCGGTTTCCCATGTGAGCTGCGTGAGGGGAGGCCCTGGAGGCCAGGGCTCGCACACACCTTGTGCCGCCCCTGCAGGTGGTCGCCCCCATCTCGCCTTTCTGGCCACTGTCTGCTGGCCAAGACTTGGCTTGTGGGTGAGACCCATCGCCCGGGGAGGGTGCTGACACTGCAGGGTCCCAGGGGCAGGTGACATCAGCCCGGCAGAGAGGCTGGGTCTCAGTGCCTCTCTCCAGCTGCATGGTGGGTGCAGCGCAGCTGCCCTGCCTACAGCAGTCAAGGCCCCGAGCAGGTGGCCACAAAGACCCCCAGGAGATACCACACGGCACCAGGCAGGAGGGAGGCCTCCCAGCTCCTGTCCTCCCAGGGGGCTCTCGACACGCGCTGCAGACACAGCGAGGTCCTGGACCCTTGAGGGCTTTGTAAACACGAGAGTGCGGGTGTGCAAGGGGCCTGTTCTCTCCGGGCCTTGTTACTGTCCCCACGCTAGCTCCCTCCTCCCACCCGTGACCCGGCGACCCCAGAGCTCCCGACCCAGGCTGGGATGTGGTCAGTGTCGTGGTCACTTTTGGACGTTGTGACCATCATCAGGTCACAAGCTGCCGGCGGCCAGTTCTCAAGTGTGACTTCAAGTGGGAACCACCCCCACCCCAGCAGTGCTGAGAGGCCGGAGCCAGCCTGCCTGCCTGCCTGGGCTGGGGTCCAGCTTTGCTGAGCGACTGTGGGCTGGTTACTCGACCTCTCTGGGCCTTAGTTTCCTCATCTGTACAAATGGGACGCAGGGCAGAGCAGCTCCCCACTCAGTCCCGTCATCTTGCCCTGGTGGCCCGGGTGCCTGTGGGTAGGGGAGGGGACGTGTAGGCAGGTTCCAGGGAGAAGCTGCTCTCTGAGACCAGAATTCCACTGTCGAGCAGGAAGGCACCGCAACCCCTTGGCCAGCTGAGCACATGGCCATGGAGCGGGGAAGGGAGGGTCCACCTCTCATGCCCCTACTGGTGATGGGCACCTTGGCCCAGGGGTCCCCACTGACGGTCAGGAACCCGGGATCCAGGCTGGGTCAGAGACCGCTTGGCCTCGGAGATGTCACCTCCCTCCTCTGAGCAGTTTGGGCAGCAGCCGCTATGTGGGTGGGTGAGGCTGGAGCAGAGGCCACGCTGCACGGTGCAGGGTGAACGCCTGCTGCCTCGGGAGAGGCCGGGGCGTCCTGCGTCCTCATGGAGCCCAAACGCCACCGGCGAGCCAACCGTGGACTGGGTGGGAAGGCAGGGGTCCTAGACGGAAAGGTGACCCTGAGGGGCCTGAGGGCACGAGGTCCGCGTGGACGTGGGCGTGGAGAGTGCCGGGCAGAAGCACAGCCCACACCAGGCTCCCGGGGGAACTGAGCAGGGTGCCAGGTGGGCGGGGGGGTTGGTCCCGAGGGAGATGGGGGTCCCCTCGGGTTGCCTCAGGGAAAGTGGATGAGAGCAGAGCGGGGGACCCACCCCCCGGCTGAGGGTCTGTGGGGAATGGCCCGCCATGGGCAGGGGGCTGCCCTGCCCGGCCCTACCCGGCCCTCATCTTCCCTTGAGCCGCTGGCTGGAGTGTGAAGGGAGAGGGGTTGGGCAGCAGGGACCCGGAGAGCTGGGTATTTTTATCTTTGAAATGACCTTGTGCGCTCAAGGGGCTGGCTGTTTAAAATTCTGATATGCAGATGGCTGAGAGCTAGAATCTGAAATCCCCAAGGCGCATCTGGGAGGGTAGCTGCCACTGCCTTAGCTCTGTGGTCCCCGGTGCCCTCTGCCCATCAGGGTGCGCGGCCCCCAGTGACCCGCTGCCCCCTCTGTCTCCACACTTGACATCCAGAAAAAGCAGAGGGTCGTGCAGACAGGCAGCCCCCACAAGGGCTGAGAGCCCTGAGGGTCCCTTCCGACTGTGGGGTCCTGAGCCTGTCACCTACCTCATGACCCCCGTCGGAGCCTCTGTCCAGTGGCAGTCACCATGACCTCCTGGCCAGGTCATGAGAAAACGGAGGGAGGGCAGTGAATGGACGCTAGGCCTGGGTTTGGGGCCCCAGGCCTGGGTTTGGGGCCCCAGGGGTCCGGGAGCCTCCTCTGCAGCCAGATCTCGTGGGGGGTCCCCTCCACCCAGGGACTTGCCTGGGGTGGACCAAGCAGGTGTCACTCCTCTGCCCTCCCCACCCCACTGTGTCCCGCACAGGGGAGGTGAGAACGAGCACACATCCATCCAGGTCTCTGACAGCTTGTCTGGGAGGCAACGTGGTTCAGACATCCCGAGTTCAGGGCTGTCCACTGGGGGTGCCGTGCGGAGCTGGGGAGCAAGGTGATGAACCCAGGGGGCCCACAGGGGCTCCCCATTGGCTCTGGGGGCTAGTCAAGTGGCCTGGGCTCCACGGGTCCAGGAAAGAAGGGGGTGGCCAGTCCTGTGACCTGGCTGTGTGATCAGAGCCCCAGGACTGGGGTCCCCTTCACCTGTAAGTGTCTCAGGGCCTGGAACTCTTTCCTGGTGACCACTGTTTACAGAACAAATTTCAACTGACTGAACATGAGGTATCACCTTTTTTTTTAAAAAAAAAATTTGATTTATTTTTGGCTGTGTTGGGTCTTCGTTGCTGTGTGCAGGCTTTCTCTAGTTGCGGCGAGTGGGGGCTACTCTTCGCTGCTGTGTGTGGGCTTCTCATTGCGGTGGCTTCTCTTGTTGTGGAGCACGGGCTCTAGGCGCGTGGGCTTCAGTAGTTGTAGCATGCAGTCTCAGTAGTTGTGGCACACGGGCTTAGTTGCTCCACAGCATGTGGGATCTTCCCGGACCAGGGCTCGAACCCATGTCCCCTGCATTTTGCGGCGGATTCTTAACCAGTGCGCCACCAGGGAAGCCCTAGGTGTCACCTTCTTTTGCCTCAGCTTCATCCTAGGCCCTAGAGGCAGAGATGGGAAGGCTGGCCATGTCCCCACTCACTGCACGTCAGCAGAGGGGACAGCCAGGTGGTCGGGCCAGGACAGCACCGTAGGTGGGCCCCCCCATCCCCAAGGATAAATTGGAGTGGGCCGAGGGTGTTCGGGCAAGGAGCTGGCACGTGCAAAGACCCTGAGGTTTGGACGGCATGGGCGTGGCTGGAGCCTTAGACGCTGGAACGGGGTTGGGGAGAGATGAGACAGGGCACAAATGGCTCAGAGTTTGGGCTCAATGCCATGGACCGTAGGGAGACGCCTCCGTTTTCTTGGCTGTAAAATGGGGCGTGGGGTGTTAAGTGGGACGTTTGGTCAGCTGCCTTGCGGAGAGTGGGTTAGTGGGCTAGTACCTTGGGGCGCACGGGGAGGCGGGCAGCTGGTGGGAGGGGCCAGAGGATGCATCCGTGCCGTTTCCTGCCTGGGGACTGGAGCCCGCTCCACCCCCTACCCCCCCACTCCCGCCCCCGCGCCGGGGTTCCGAGGTTCCGAGGGCCTGCTGGAGGCTGGGAGTCCTCACGCCGGGAGCGTGAGCAAGGGCGATGGCTGCTATCTGGGCTGTACTCGGTGGACTAATCTCGCCGCCTGGTGTTTCTATGCAAACCTCAAGGTTTGTTATCGGGCGGTGGGCGGGCAGCTGAGGCAGGACGGCCTGTCCTGATGGACAGCTGGGGAGATGGGCCGATACGGCTTGGCCGCGCGTCCCCTCCCGCCAGCTCAGCATGTGTGGGTGGGAAAAATCATTTCAGCTATTTCGCGTTATCACTGGGCCTGGCATTGCGGCCCCATAGGCCTGTTTATCTTAGATTAGCGGGCGGGGGGGGGCGGTGAGGGGCACAGGAGGGGGCGATGGTGGATGGCAGGGTTCAGCCTGGGGTCAGACCCAGCAGCTGTGTCAGGAGCCACCTCTTCTCGGTACCCCAGGGAAGGGGGTTCAGCCCAGATGTCCCCCGAGGGCCATGTTCCTTGAAAACCCACAGGGGGCCCTCCGCGCATCCTGACCCCCCACCCCGACAGCTGAGCAGGCCAAGACTCCCGGAGCTGGGGGGTCCTAAGGAGGGGCCGTGTGTGCCCGCAGTTGGCCTTCCTTCCCAGGTGTTTACTGAGCACCTACTGCGGGCAGAAGTGGCAGGTGTGTTGTGTGGTGGCACGGGCCGTAGAAACAGAGGAGTGTGGGGTGTACAGCCCAGGGGTGGGCAAGAGAAGGAGGTCGTTTATTCACTCAATAAACACTTGTGTTTTAAGCACCTGGCTCGGTGCCAGCAGAGTCCAGGCCCCCAGAGAGCTGTTGTTCTCATCAGGGAGACAGAGACTAAATAATAGAGAAGTGAAAATGTCCCCCGTCCGAGGAGGGGGGGCTCGGAATAAAGGGGGGGCAGTTCTGAGTAGGGTGTCCTGAGCCTCATGTGGGCAAAGACCAGAAAAGGGAGGGGAACCAGCTGCCTCCTGGGGACAGTGTACCAGGCGAGGGCACGGCCAGGGCGAGAGCCCTGAGGCCAGGGTGGGCCCGGCTGGGGCGAGGAGGGAGGGGGTGGGCTCAGAGAGGGGAGGATCCCGTCTGTAGGTGGTTGTCTTGGAAGTGGGGTTCGGGGGTTACGGGCTTCGGCCAGCGTGGGCCGAGGGTGAGGGACGGATACCTCGGCTGCCTGCTGTCTCCTGGGCCCTGAGCTCTTCCATGACACCCTCTCCAGCCCCTCCCCGGAGCGTCGGTCCCCAGGCCAGGGTAGGGGCCCAAACCCCTGGCCAGCATCCACCACCAAAGCTCAGAGCTGCCCCCCTCTCCGAGCAGGGCCGTGTGGGGCAGAGCTCCCAGGCCGGGGCCGAGGTGGGGACCGAGAGCCCGCGGCCTCTCCTTCACGGCTGGCCTGGCCTGCACGGATGCCATGTCCTGCGCTGCCCAGTGGGCACCAGGGGCCCAGGCACCGGGCCACACACGGCACCCCAAAAAGGCCCTGAGCAGAGGGGCCTCCGCTCCCTCTACCCTGAGGGGCTGCTGAAGCCGTGGCCTCCCCCGTGGTCGGGCTGCTGACCCCTCAGCCCTGGGCAGTCCCCTCGCTGCGGTTAGCAGTTCTTCACCCTGGAGGTGCTGACCGCCCGGCACCATCAGCCTGGCCAGTGGGGAGCCGCCCTTTGGCCCAGTTCTGACTTCAGCATCTGCCCCTGACGAAGGCCTGGGCGTCGGGGTCAGGTGGGGGCCAGGACCCATGAGAGGGGCAGGTGGTCAGCGGGCCGCTCTTCAGCGAGACTCAGCCGCCGTCCTGTCAGACTCCCCTGCCGTGGAGCCCGTTCTGCTCGCTCACTTGCAGTTTCATTTATTGAGCACCTACTGTGTGCTGGTCCCTGCCATAGACCCTGGATATGCAGCCAGCCGCTGCCCTCCAGGAGCCGCGGCCCAAGCAGAGAGTGGTCAGCCAGGGCACAGAGGCTAAGCAAGGAATGTGACTGAGAAGTGCAGGGGGTGGCGAGCCCCTCCCCCTCGGGGATTTGCACCGAGAGCTCAGTGGTGGGTGGGGGGCAGCCCTGCGGACACCTGGGAAAACTGCCTGCATGGCCAGCGCAAAGGCCCAGTGGTGAGACCATGGGGGGTGACCTGGGGGCAGCGGGAGGGCTGGTTGCTGCATGGTGAGTGGACTGTAGGGGCTCAAGGGTGGACCTGGGACCTGTGAAACGGGTGAGACGGAAACGTGGCAGCCGGTGCTGTGCTCACCGCATTTCACATGTGGGCACTGAGGCCCAGAGAGGTTCGGGGCAACTGAGCAGGGCCGGAGCCCACAGTCCCGCCCCCCAGCCCCGCCCCACGGGGTTCTCCCGGGTCTCCGCTGTCCTGGCGGCGGCTGGGGGCCGATGCCTGGCCTCCTGCCCCGCGCTGCCCGCTGACCTCACCGCCTTCCGGGAGTGGCTATCTGCGGCCGTGGGCGCTAATCGAGCCGCTTCCTCCTCCGCCCTCCACCGGCTTCCTGCCCGGGCCACCCCCCCAGGCTGGGCGTCTGAGCGTCCGCCTTTGCCCCACCAGGGCCTCCCAGACATCAGGGGGTGCAGGTCTGCCCAGCCCCACCTGGGAGCCTCTGGAGATGGCCGCCCCTTCTGGAAGTTTCCTTCCCAGTCGTCCTCCTGGGCCCAAGCTCAGACTCACCGTGGCCCGGCCGTGCGGCCTGGGACCCGTCAGCTCCCCTCCCTACCGTTGCCTCCCTGGTGGAAAGCCCACGGACGCACACGTGGGGGGACCTGGGATGACAGGCTGGCCTTCACGGCAGGCGGTCACGGCCACTCTGCTCTGTCGCCTTTGTCGGTGCCGTTGCCAGTGCGGGCGGGTTCTCTTCCCAGGACCAGGGCGGGCACTGCTGCTGGCGCTGTCCCCAGGGCTTGTGCGGTCCCGGTTACTGGGGCCAGTAGGGTCACCCTTGCCCCTGGTACCGTCCCCAGCACTGTTACCGTCCCGCTACTCCGGGCTGGCAGGGCCCTCGCCACTGGTGCCAGGGCAGACCTGGCTTCTAGCTGTCACCTCTCCCTCTGGGTCCTCGGGGCCGCGGCGCCCTCTCTGGGCTCGGGCTGCTCTCCTGTGGGACGGGGACAGGACATTCAGGCTGTCTGGAGGAACCGGATGGGCAGGGCAGCGGGGGGACGGGGGGTGGCAGCGTGTGCGTCGCGGCGGCCCCTCCTGCGCAGGGTCCCACAGCCCCAGCTGGGGCGTATCGGGGTCTGGGGCCCACCGCCGGGGTTCTGGGCTCCGTCTGTCACGGGATCTCCCCGAAGCTCAGGGCGCGGGCGGCTCTGCCGGGCCCACCTGACAGGTGAGGAGACCGAGGCTGGGCGAGCTGAGAGTGTCTCCCAGACCCGGGACGGGAGCCGCCCGGCCCGGCCCCTGATCTGATGCTGTCCCCTGAGCCCCCACCCCGTGCGGCGCTGGGCTTCTCATTTATTTATTTATTTGTTATTAGGCCTCTATCTCTGCGCGTAACTTCTTATTTCCTCACCGCATGTTTCCATTATGGCGGCGGTGGATGCAGCCAGCCGATAAGATCGGTCCCTGGAGATGGGACAAAGGGGCCGCCATCGGCTTGAGGGCTGGTCATATCCTGCCCGAAAGGGCTGAGCGGGGCCTGAAATGAGCGATGCTATCGGGGGCTTATTGTGTGTTGGGGGGGAGGGGTCCTGCCTCCTTGGCCACCCCCTCCCCCTGCAGGCGGAGCCTCTGTGGCCACCCCTCCTTGGCCCCATCCCCCCACAGCACGCCCCAGCCCCCATGCCTCGGGCAGATGGCCCTGGCATCCACCCGGCTGTCCCAGGTCCACCCGTGGTCTCTGTGGGGCTGGGAGCTGCTGGGTGCAACAGGCACCAGGCCGTCCACCCCCAGCCCCGCGAGCGCTCACACACGTCCAGGTGCTCAGGCTGGAGCTGCCTGAGCCCCTCAGGGTGCTGAGATGCCCCTGCCTTGACTCAGCAGTTCAGCTTCTAGGAATTTACCCCCGAAAAATCATCTCAGCGCGGACAGGCATAGGGTGGTGGGGACGGACATCACAGCCGTGTGGAAGATAGCAAGCCATTTATTTTTTTATTTCTGCTCTGGTCGGCAGAATTTCTCCAAGAAAGGGGAGAAATGATTCTAAAGGAAGCAAATTGCACGCAGATACCCGTGCTGCTGTGCCCGTGCGTGCGTCTTCCCACGAACACCCAGATCCGGGGCTGACGTTGGCGCAGCCCCACCGCCGCCCACCACCTTCCCTGGTTCCTGGGTCCTGGCTAGTTCAGCCAGAATTCTGCTGCCCCGGCCCCTGAAGGCCCGGGACCTTGCTGGGTCCCAGAGGGCAGGAGCAGTGACCTTGGCGGGTGACAGCAACGGGTCCCGAGGCTGAGACCCTGGCGGTGGCGGCACAGTGCTCGATCGAGGGCCCAGTGGGGGAGCCCTGGGTGTTCCTGGGCAGGAGGGAGCTGTGTCTGGGGTGGGGACCAGCCTGGGCCCGGTCTGTCCTCCAAGCCTCCTGTTCCTGGGCCCCTGCCCAAGCATTATTCCTCCTTATCTCCCCCTGAAGGGGCAGGAAGGACAGAGCACTGGACAGGGGTCGGGGGCCTGGACTTGAACTCAGTCACCCCATCGCACTGTGTGGCCAGGTCCCCTCTGACCCTCGGTCTCCTCGTCTGTGAAGGCGGGGAATAACCACCCCTTAGGGCATGTGGTGATTTGAGGACTAAGTCATCAGTGCCCTGAAAGCAGGTGTCTGCTGGTTCCACGCGCTACAGTGAGCGCGCACGGCTTACGAGAGGGGCTTTAGCAGTTCCCTCGTGCTGGTCATCCTCAGGGGCCCTGGGGCCCAGTGTGCCAGTTTGAGCCGTGGCACCTTGGGCAGGACATAGCGCTCGCCGGGCTCGGCCTCCTTTGTGGGTGGAGCAGCCAGCGTGCTCATAAAGGATCTGCAGGAGTTCAGGGCCCACCGCGTTCTCTGGAGGGAGCTTCTTATTTCCTAAAGGGCCGGTCCTGCGGGGTGGTGCAGTGTCAGGACATTCTCGATGGTGTTGGCCAACCGCAGTGCCCGCTGCTGCCCCTTGGGCGGGGGTAGGACGGGACTGGCCCGAGGCTGGGGGCAGCGCCGAGGTCCTGGCAGCGGCAGGGCGGGGCACCCTCCCTTTACCCCCTTGACCACCCGGCCTCCACCCAGACCCTCGCTTGCCCTCATGCCCACCCCTCCTGCCCATCTGCAGCAGAGAGACGGCGCTCCGAGGGACAGGAGGGCGGGGCCCTGGGACACAGGGAGCAGGGTGGGCCGCCGGGCCAGCTGGGAGGCGGTGAGCTGGAGGCTGACCGGAAGGAAGGGCCCTCGGTGGCGGTGGCGGCGGTGGCGTTGGCTCCTGGAAAAACAGGGTAGGGGCCGGGAGGCCCAGGCTGATAGGAGCCTGATAAGCTGCTTGCACGGGAGGTGTTTTCTTTACCTTATCTCACCGGTCCTGCTTCCAGCCCACCCTCCAGGACCAGGCTGGGCTGGGGAGAGCCAGGGGCCCCCACCCATCCCTGTTCTCAGTCCGCAGGGTCTCCCAAGACCAAAGGGCCAGGGGCTGCAGGGCCCTCCGCCCACTTCACAGGTGGGAAGGCTAAGGCCAGGGACCCAGGGCGCCTTTTGTTATTTAAGCTTTTTGAGAAGGCTGGAGAGACCTCAAGGCCTCCCATTTTGAGGCCCCCGGGGAGCCGCGGTGCTCAGGCTCCGTGGGACGGGGGGCAAGGCTCTGACCCGGGTGGGGATGGTGAAGGGGCCGTCAGAAACCTGGTGTGGGGCTGGGCCCATGCTGCGCTGTTGGCTATCCCCAGGCGGTCCCAGCTCCACCATTAGCTGGGGCCAGGGTTCAGCCCGATAAAGACACGCTGTTGTTCTGTGTCAAAAAATCAATAATCCCCGGCGATGTCCCAGTGATAGGAGGAGAAGTTCACGGCACCAGCTGGCGGGGGCGGAGGGGGGTGGGCAGGCCCAGGGCTCCAGAACCTGGGGGCCGCCCGCCCTGCCCGGCCATTACCCAGCTGGCTGGTGGGGCCGATCCACGGTGGACTCCAGGCCCAGGGGGCAGCGTGTCCTCCTCCTTGCCCACCCCCCATGCCGCCTCTTTGCAGATGGGAAGCTGGAGCCCGAGGTGAGGCTCTGGGCCTCTGTGCGTCCCGGGGTCAGGGGAGGTGAGAGCAGACAGGAGGAGGACCGCCCCCGCCCGCCCCCTGCCCAGCCCAGCAGGACCAGATGCCCCTTCTCCCAGGCCTCTGGCTCGTCAGCAGGGCTCAGGCGTCCAGCCCCAGTTCCGCGTCTGGCCAGTGTCGCCCAGACTCAGGTGCTCACGGGGGTCCACTGGGCCCAGGCGCTTTTAGGACACAGCCGGCTGACAGTGACCCTGGCCCAAGGGGCTGACATTCTAACGGAGAGACTGGGAGTCAGTAGAATACACACGTGGGCTCCACGGTGCTGGACGTGGTAGCAGCTCAGGGCACCGCAAACCGGCAGAGGTGGGGAGGGCTCGGCAGCCGATGGCGGCGCCCCAGTGCACGCGTGAGGGGACTCGGGAACACAGGTCCAGCCAGGGCGTGCCCCCAGAGGGCCCTCCCCAGCCCGGGCCCTGTGACAGGCACCGTACCTAGCGCCCATTGGCCCACGTTGGGCCGGCCGCAGTGCCGCCCTGCCAGCCCCCTCTGCCGTCGGCTCCAGGAACCTCGCCTGCCTGCCGGCTCCACCCCACGCTCGGGCTGCCCCATGTGACGCAGCCACCGGGCAGAGCCTGGCAGGAGAGGGGAGGCTGACAGGCAGCCGGTGTGGGGGGCAGGTGTGCCCCACCCCAAGGGAGGGCCTTGAGAGGCTCTCTCGGGTCTGAGCTCTGGAACCCTCTCCAGTGCAGCCCCTGCCACCGGCCACTGTGAGTGCAGGGTCTGTGGGCAACTTCTTAGGAAGGACGTTCTGGGCTCGAAGCCCTTTGAAAACCTCTGGCCTGGAATGAGAAGGCCACCCCGTCCAGGCAGGCTCAGGCTCTGCACAGCCTGCCCGGCCCGGAACTCAGGGGGCTGGGTGCCGGCAGAGGGCACCAGGGCCAGCAGAGAGCTGTGAGACTTCCCCAGGCGGCGGTAGGACCAGGGACATCCGGGGGCCGCTGGGGGCAGCTCCCAGGAACGTCCTCTCTTCTAACGTTCCCCGTCAGGGAAATGGGCGTCCATCCGTCTTGGTCACGGTCACAACTCCAGAGCCGGGCCCTCAGTAACATAAACAGCACAACAGTGATGGGGCGAGCTTGGCCGCAGGACGGGCGCGGGCTGGGGCGGCGTCCTAGGGAGAGGTGCTCACCGTCTGAGGGCAGCAGCAGGTCGCGGCCCTGCAGGAACCAGAGCCTGGCTCGGCCGTGGCGTCCGCTTCCCCCAACGAGGCCAGAGATCCCAGGCCATACGTGACATCGGGTATTTAACCTGTGACAGCCAGTCCCCATTTTCATGTGTGCCCTCAACTCATAGCTCCCCGGCCCCTCCAGCTTCCCCTCCTGCCAGGGTCCGGGCCCTGCGAGGGGCTCTGTGGGGACGCCCGGGCTGGTGGAGCCCCTCACCCAGCCCCGGAGAGCGCTAGGAGGATTAACTGCTCGAGTGGCTTTGCTCCTGAGCCAGCGCTCACGTGCGCCCACGGCTCCCTCAGCCCGTCTTCCCTGGAGGGTGACCGTCAGCTTGTTCCTGCCATCTAGGCTGTGCTGTCTGCCGTGCGGTCGGGGTCCTGGGGCCGGGCCTGTGTGCAGGGCTGGCGTCGGGCGTGTTTCCTGCCCCGCTCAGCTCTGTTGCTGCCACCTGTGAAATGGGGACGGGACTGTGCTTGGGGTCCGGAGCGTCCGGCCCCTTGATGTGCCAGGTTTGCTGTGAGTGACGGCACAACGCCCGCACTGGGGTCGTGGCTTTGGGGTCAGAGGGATCTGGGCTTCACTCTCCTGTGCTACTTGCTGGCCATGTGACCTCACACGGTCCCTTGATCTCTCCAACTGCTTTTCTCAACTGGAAGAGAGCAGAAGAAACGGACCGCACCCATTTTTACCCCAAGCTTTTTTAACCATGTTCCCTTGACACTTTGTCCCCATGAGTCACACATGAGAGCCGGAGTCTTTCCAAAGGCGCCGTGGTCACTGGTGACACCCAGGGTTAGGATCAAGCTCCGCCCCTTTTTGTTTCCTGATGTGGCATTCAGGTGTGGCCTGATCCAGGGGACGGGCCAGTGCCCCATGGCCCTGGGTCTCCTGGTCCTGGAGCCCCAGGCTGCATGGGCCTGTCAGCCTTCTTCCTGCCCTGAAAGGCGGCACAGCGCAGAGAAAAGCCTGTCGGCAGCCAGGGTGGGAGTCTCGCCAGGGCCTGGGCCTGGGCAACCAGCCCAGATGGGAGAAGCTGCACGGCTCCGGCAGATGTGCGGGCCGCCTGCGGAGCAGCTGGCTGCCCACCACGCACGGTCCCGCAGCCCTCCTCATGCCCCAGGGCCCAGGTCTCCCCCTCCTCGGGGCCTTGTTGCCCCGTCTGTAAACAGGATCAGAAACGGGCCGACAGGGTGGAGCCCAGAAGTGGGGGTGTCCCGAGGAGCTGATGGGAATTTGCTGTCTGCTGGCCGTTTCTCTCCAGGCCCCATTTGCCCCCTCCCGCCGGATCACGGGAGGGTCACACGCGAGCAGGGCCTCGCATCCACGCAGACGAACCCTCCCCTCCCAGCCCAAAGGCTCCATGACCACAGAGCAGAAGGGAGGGAGAGCAGCCCCGGGCCTTGAGTGTCCAGACGGGCCCCCGCAGCCTCGGGGGCGCCCGCCCCACATGGTCGGGCTCTCACCTCTCGTGCCGCCCAGGAGGTGGTCTCCTGTGCCTGCCCGGGAGCCCTGTTCAGTGTATCCACGAGATTAGGGCTCTGCCCCGCCACGGGCAGCAACCCCACAGCGTACTGGGGCCGGGACACCCAGGCAGACGCTGCCGCGGCACTTGCCATGGAGGCGAGCACGGTGGTCACGCGGCACCGCGCCTGGGCTGCAGGGAGCCCCATCAGCTCTGAGAGCAGCCACTGGTGTCTGCTTTGGGGATGGGTCCCCCCCCCCAGGCCCAGAGGGGCTGAGAGCCTGGCCAGGGTTGTGCAGGGACCGCAGCTCAGCCCAGCCAGCCCCCTGCCAACTTCCCGTGGTCACCGAGCACCCACCCTGCTGGGCCCTGCCCTTTGGCCCTGTACCTGTTGTGTCATGTGACCTTGCAACGACCTGGGAGGTGGGCACTCTCATCCCCCACTTCACACGAGAGGAAGCCACAGGCAGAAAGGGACACGCCCTGGTACCGACCCAGGTCCTGGAGCCTCGGGGCTGACCGGGGTCAGGCCTCATCCCCTGGCAGCTGGGTTACTAGGAGCTCCCTCCCCCGACCAGGCATCTCAGTCCCAGAAGGGCAGGGACAGCCCTGTTGCTGAGAGCTGCAGGACAGACACCACCTCCACCCGCTGTCCCCTTATCTCTCTGTCTTCCTAGGGCCTCAGCTGCCACCCAGTCAGGACGGTCAAGTTGGGGGCAGCAAAACGGCTGGGCTTGAGAGCTGGTGACCATGGGCAGGTCCCACCACCCTCAGTTCCGGACCATGGGGGGCCCGGTGAGCTGCATCTGCAGTGGGAGGGGCTGAGCCAGCATATGAGTGAGCAGGCCAAGGGGACAGCGAGGTGGCTCGCCCCGCCCCGCAGACCCCCACTGACCCCGCTGCCTGGTCTGCTGCGTGACCTCGAGTGAGGTGCTTGCCCTCTCTGGGCCTGGTTCCACGTTGGTGGAACCCCTCGGGGCCCACAGCCTCCCAGCCCGCCCTGCTCTGGGCCCAGGCCCTTGGAGACTTCTAGAACCCTGCGGGGGGGGGGGGGGCCTGCTCACCCCTGGCGTTTTCTCTCCCTCTCTCCTTTTTCTCTCCCTTTTTTGTGACTTTTATCAAAGGCAAACAGCGTGATCCTGAGATAGGGCCACTCCCGACAAAGCCAGGGCCAGCTGGCCCCAGGGAGCCGCAGGGTGGGGCCGGGCGGGATTAGATAAGTGGGTGCTGGCAGTGACCCCAGGGTGGGCGCCCACACGCGGATCCCAGAGCCCACTGTCCAGGGCGGGGGCTGCCAGGCGGCTGGCCTTTGTACCCTGGAGGCCAGTGGCCATTAGCACAGAGCCTGGCCCCTGGAAGGAGGGGCCCGCCGGCAGGGCGCAGGAGGCCTCCCTGAGCTCACCAACACTCCTGCAAACAGCAAGGCTACACGGCCAGCGCTGCCAGCCCGCCTGCGGGGCCATGGCTCGGTGAACCTGGGGCCTAGGGGGCTGGGCTTGGTGGGCCCCGGAGCCAGATGGGTCCGGGTTGGAGCCCTAGATTCTCGGTCAGAAAGGAGCTCAGGTCTGGTGGGGTGACTGCAGCCCTTGCTGCACAGCCTGGAGCAGGTCTCGAGCTCTCTGGGTGTTATTGAAGGAGGGCGCCAAGGGCTCCAGAGTGTGGGGCAGAGCCAAGTCTGAGGGCAGCTCCGTGCAGCCCTGGCGGGGCCGTAGGCCTCGGGACACCCGGGCGCCGGGGGAGAGGAAACGCAGGGCCGGTCGCGCCGACCGACAGGCTGTCTCGACTGTCGTCGCGGCCGCCAGCCCAGCAGGTGAACCGAGGCTCAGCGAGAGCCGGGCAGAGACAGGACTCAGCCCGCTTGTTGACTGCAGACCCCATTTCTGCCAGCCGCCACCCCATCTGCTGGGCTCCCAGGATGGGGTCCTGAGCCTGGCCTGGGGCGGCGGTGCCCAGTCCTGCCTCCTTCCCCTGGCCCCTCGGGATGCCGTCGAAGGGTTTTAAGACCTAAACAGGTGTTTAAATCGCAGAAATGTGCAAAGGCTGAATTTTCTCATCCGGATCCTCACAGATGCTCGGGGGTGAAATTGAATCCCAGCGCGGAGTATTTGCTCTGGAAACGACGTGTGTGGGGTTGTACGACAGAATAACTTGGGCTTTGTCCTGACTCTGTGCCGGTAGTGATGGCCCGACCCCCGTGGGGAGGTCCACCCAGGCAGCGCAGGGCTTGCCCCCTCCTCCAGAGGAGACCAGGCTGCGGATGGGGAAACGTGAGGGCAGAGCAGGGAGAGTCAGCCCTGCAACGGGAGAGCGGGGGCTCGCCTGCCGCCCCTCACCTCCCCTGCAGCAGCCTCTCCCCGCCCTCTTCTCTGTCGCCTCCTGCCTATGACTAGGAAGACCCAGAAAAGGATGTCAAGGCCCTGGCCAAGAGCATGCTGGGGCTCTGGTTCAAATCCTTCCTGCCAGCTGTGTACCTTGGGCCTCTCCCTCCGTACGCTGGGGGGAATAACTGCGGCATGGCTGGGAGAAATCCCTGTGAATTACGCCAAGCGCTTGACCAAGGCTCGATAAACAGAAGCCAGGAATTGTGTTAGGACTGGGAGTTCCCAGGGCAAATGGCATCACCCCTGCTGTCCAGCTGTGGGGACAGAGGCCATGGTACAGAGCTCAGGGAGCACTCGGCCACGACCTCACCGGAGCTGGAGTTCTCTGTGGCCCGCTCTGGAGCTGGGAGGAGGAAACAGAGACATGGGTCACAGGAGGCTGCCAGGGCAGAGGACATCTCCACCTGGAAGTCGCCCTGACTGGCCCACCATTGGAGCTGCCGCCACCCATGTTTCCTGGGAGCCCTGAGGGCAGAGGCCATGCCTCCCTCAGCTCTGCCCCAGGTACCCACGTCGGGTTTTGTGAGTCCAGAGGCTGGGTTCTGGCCCCACCTCCGGCCCGGGCTCGCAGTGTGGCTTGAGCACTCCTGGGCCTCCCTGGGCCCCAAGTTTCCTGTCAGTGTGGTTGGGAGCTGACCACTTCCATGGCCACCACTGTCTAGGTCCTCCAGCTCTTTCAGAGGCCGTTTAAGAATAGCTGTGTCTTCCTGTCTGTCACTCTCCCAGCCAGCTCCCATCCCCAGCTCAGCATCTCCTGCCCCCAGCCCCTTCCTCACTCATTCATACTTTCATTCATTCTCAACCTTGAACTGAGCCCCCACCAGGTACCCAGTCTGCGAGGAGTAGGTGGCCTTGCCTCTCCTGACCCCCGTTCTTTGGGATACAGTTTTATTTCTTGTTGGGAGAGGGTCTCTGATAGGTGCTAACTGGGCTTTAACACCTGCTTGACTGTGCAAGGGGTTGGGCAGGAACTGGGAGCTGGAAATAGTTTATCTGAGTGGATGGTTGTTGAACATCACCAGGGCCACCGTAGACAGTTGCACAGGTTGTGCACTGCACAAGGGCACTGAATGAGCTGGGGCTGAGATCCAGCCATGTTCCCACCATGGAGCCAGGCATCTGCTATGGCCCTGCATCCACCCACATGGGGTACCCTTTCTAATGCCCAGCCTCTCAGGGACGGCCTCCCCTGGACCAGGGAGGGGGCTTCCAATGGCGACCACTGCCCGATCCTCAGCCCACATCGCTCAGATCCCTGGCCTCCCTGCCTTTCCCAGACCTCGACCATCCCCCAGCAAGCCCTGAGTGGTGGGTTCTGCCCCGTCGTGCAGAACGGCCGCCTTTATCAGGAGCCGTCCTCCCTCTGGTGGTGCGTGATACCCAGGAGATGGAGTGGCTGCCACGGGAAGCGCCAGCCACGCTGTTATCTGGGAGCTGGGGCTGCCAGCCCTGGGGCGCGATTAGGGGCCACGGCAGTTTGTCTGTGGTGCAGCGTGGGCGGGTGTGGGGGCTCACTGGCTCTGCCCCTTCCTCTGGGGGGCTACCAGTACTGGGGATGAGCTAGGACCAGGGCTCTGAGAGAGGGGCCTCAGGACCCCACAGGTGCAGCGAGCCAGGGGTAGACTGGGGGCCTGGGCCCCGCCGTGTCCCTGAGTCTGTGTGGGACTTGGCCCGCACTGGGGAAGACTGGACTGATTCCCCACTCCTCTGCCCCCCGGGAAGGTGGGCGCCGGCCTCAGATGGACGGCACTGTCTCGTACTGGGGGGCCCAAGCCTGACAAGCCAGGAACAGGCCCTGGACACTGAAAGGAAAATATGTGACGGCAACAGAGGGAGTCGTGGTCACTATCCCTGGCTCGTCTGTGGTCCCAGCAGCACAACTGAAGTCCAGAAAGGGTGTGGGCCGACCCCATGCGGCTTAGCGCAGGTCTGGCTGTCTGGACGGGCACCGGCCATGTGTTGGGAAGCGGGATGATTCCGCCTTGACCCCACCGTCCTGAGGGGGCGGATGGGAGGGGGCAGGTGGTACCCAGCTCAGCCCACGGTGGGCTCCCCAGCCAGCCTCAGAGGGAGAGCGTGGACCCGTCGGATGGCTGGCCAGACCATTTGGATGGACAAGTGAGTGCCCAGCAAACCTGCCTTTAGACAGCCTCTCCCCACACGCCCACGCCCTGGGGCCAGCTGGGCGGGGTACCGGAGACCCAAATATACCCAGGACAGCAGCGGCCCGGGCTCAGATCCTGGCATCCCACTGCCAGCTATGTGGCCTCTCGGGGCCTCAGTTTCCTCATCTGTATTGGGGGGGGGGACCAGGAGAGGGCCGACATCATAGGGCCATTCGGGCAGGAACGGGCGACCGCATGCCGGCTGGCACCCTGCAGGCCCAGGGGAGGGGGGGCGCCATGGGCAGAGTCCTGGCTGGGACCCTGGCATCCTGGGTGCACAGGTAGAGGACACGGCCCCTTGTGGGCGGGCTGCAGAGTGACATGGCCGGCCTCTGTCCCCCTCGCTGCGGGGCCGATAAAGGGCGCCGCCTCCTGGCCACGTCCTGGTCCCCTGCCATCTTATCTGCCCTGGGGAAGACAAGGACCCAGTTAGAACATTGTAGCCGGGCCTCCTGGTGTATTTACACGTTATCTGTGCCATTAGGCCGGCGGTTATCTGATAATCGGGCCCATTAAGGCCACAGCCCGCCCGATCGGGGATCCAGGAAGCGGGGCCAATGCAGCAGCGCTTGCTCGGGGCCCAGGCCAGGCCACGTGAGGCCTCTGTGGGCCCAGGCAGCCCAGGTGGCACCCGAGGCACAAGGCGGCCCCGCCCTCCTGGGCAGAGGGCGCATGGCCTGGGGAGCGACTGCCCTGGGAGGGCATGGCCGCCGTCATCCCCTCGGCTTTGAGGACACTGAGGCTCGAGACGGCAGGTAACGTGCCAGGTGTGCGTCTCCCAGGGCGGCCCGGGCAAATTCACACCACCTTGCTGCCTCGAAACATCAGCAGTCTACTCTCTCACAGCTCTGGAGCCGGAAGTCCCGAATCACGGCGTGGGCAGGGCCGCATTCCCGCAGAGGCTCAGATGCAGCGTCCCCCCAGCTGTATCCCACCAGTCCCCGCCCCGTCTTCAAGTGGACTTGTTCCTGTGCCTCTTTTTTTCTGTGTGTCTCTTACGAGGACATTTGTCATTGGCCGTAGGGCCTACCGGATAATCTGATGGTCTCACCTTGAGATCCGATCTCAATCACATCTGCAAAGACCCAAACAAGGGAACATTCCCAGGTTGTGGGCCACGTCCAGCACCCCCCACAGGTCACGTGGGTCGTGCGCTGAGGCCGGGCTGAAGCTGGGAGCCCACCTGCAGACCCGTGCGACCCCAAGCTCCCTCCCCGTGAGAAGGGCTGTGGTGGGGCTCCTGGCAGAGGCTGGTCTGTCCACGTCAACGGAACCGAATCCTGCCAGGGGCCGGGCACAGAGGCCACTCCCCTAGCTGACACAGGAGCCACAGCCCGGGCCACGCAAGCTGGCAGAGTCCGGGAGCTTGGCCCTGATCACAGCACAGGTGGCCGCGGCCCGCGAGCCTTAGGCCCTCAGCCGGGCGACAGGCCGCTCGGACAGGCAGCCGCCGACCAAGGGCCTCGGCAGGAGTTGGGTCCAGACCTTTCCAGAGAGCAGGCGGGGGTCCTGCAGGGAGTGATGCTGGCGCTACCCGAGCGCAGTCCGGCTGTGCCGAGGGCCTCGGCCAGCAGTGGGCGGGGGAGGGGAGGAACACTTGGCTCCAGGCCTGGCTCCCCATGCTGGGCCCTGTGCTGAGATGCTAAGAGGATTGGGAGGTGCGGGGTCCCAGCATTTCACAGCTGCCCACACAGTCGTGCTCTGCGGATTCTGGGGCTCAAGCTGATGGGAAGGGGCTGGGAGGACCGTGTGGAGGGGACGGGAGGCGGTCTCAGCGGCGTCATCATCCTCCACTCTGTGCCTGCCCCCACGTGAGGCAGTAGGGGTGACCCGGCTCCATGTGTGCGCCCTAGGCTGTGCAAGGCACGCGCGTCCCAACGCAGCCGCCAAGGTCCCGCCGAGCGGTGCGCCCACCTGCTCAGTGCAGCTGCAGGCGCCCCTGCTGTCCTATCTCTGCGACCTGCCGTCCCCAGAACAGGTCTCACTTCAGGGGCTGGCCTGGCCCCCAGGACCTGGCACCAGCCACCATCCCCGTAACCTGGGCCAGGGCCACCCTCCCGCTTCTGCCGTCAGCCCCCCAACTGCTCCCGGGGGGGCGGGTGCCGCAGGACGGGCTGGACCTGGGACCTGGACCTCCTCACACCTCTGACCTCTCTCCCCGCAGATGAGCTGAAGCTGCTGCTGCAGGACGGACAGAGGTGCGTGCGGGCTCGGCGCAGCCTCGCCGAGGGCCTGTCCTGGGGCCCGTTCCGCGGGAGCATCCAGACCAGAGCCTCGTCCCCCGGGCAGGCGGAACCGGTAAGGAGCCCTGACCCCGGCCGCAGCGGCCAGGACAGTGTCTGGCCCAGGGCACAGGCCCCTTCAGCCCCCTGAGCCAGGCCCGGGCTAGACTCCCGTGCAGAAGCAACTGCCACTCCACGTGAAACATGTCAGGAGATGCAGGGAGGAGTTAACTGCCTGGGAACACAGGGAGGGCTGCCTGGAGGAGGTGATGCGGGGCCTCTGGGACCTCGGGGTGACACAGGGAGGGCTGCCTGGAGGAGGTGAGGCGGGGCCTCTGCGACCTCGGGGTGACACAGGGAGGGCTGCCTGGAGGAGGGATTCTTTCAGCAGGCACTTAATGAATGAGTAGACGTTGGCGAGGCAGAGAAAGAGAAGGGCTTTCAAGGGAGGGAAGCAATAAGGAACCAAGTGGTGGGACTGGACCTGGCCTGTGGCCTGTGGCTGGGGAAGCAGACAGGGACTGCCCCCCGGCACTGGGCTTCATGGGTGGGGCCACCCCTCGTGGTAAGCGAAGTGGTTATTCGTTGCGTTTCCGCGCCTGTGGCCCCCAGACAACAGGGAGAGGGCGCTGCCTGAGCATCTCTAGCGCGTGCTGACGACCCCTGGGCTGTCGTTTGTCTCGGGGTTGCTGCTGAGCTGCTCTCAGTTGCTGGCAAGTCGGTGTGGCGTCCTCTCGCGAAGGGTGCAAACGCTCATTTTAAAACACGTTTCGGCTGAGCGAGCGCGTTGACGCATGGGCAGCAGGTGTGGGGCGGTGGCATGGGCACGTACGGTGTGGTGGGAACCGGGAGGGGCCTGTGCTGGATGAGAGTTCATGGTGACGCCTGCCTGGGAGGCCGGGCAGCACCCGGCTTGGTCCCCTCAAGCCCAGGCTCAGGTGCCCCAAATGTGCAGGCACAGCCATGGCCTGGGCCCTTCTGATTCCTAACGTGGCGTTCAGGTGTGGCAGGTGCCCTGTGATGCTGGGCCTCGTGGGCCTCTGATGGGCCTTCGCTGGCAGTGGCAGGGCTGTGGGGGGGCTTCCCGCCAGCCCTGCGCCTGGAGGCCAAATGCTGCCTAACAGCTGGGACTTGGCCTGCAGCAGGGCTGGTAGAGAGCCGTGGGCAGGATCCCCAGCGGCAGCTCTCGGACTACAGCTCACAGCCCGCACGCACTCCCGTGTGCAGTGAACCCTGAGCCGTGGGTCACGCTGCCTCAGAACCTCAGCGCTGGGGCCCGGGCCTCGGGAGATTGGAGACGTCTCAGCTGAGGCCTCTGGGCTGCCCACGCTGCCTCTCCCAGCTGAGTGGCCAGGTTCAGAGGGGCGGTGCTCACCCAGGCCACTCAGCCAGGGGGTGGGAGGCAGCCCAGGACCGAGGGCCCCCACTTTCAAGGCCAGGCCGTCCCCATGGCACAGGGTCCAGGTCCTGGGGTCTCCTACCCTGTGGCTGTTTTGCCGTGTGCCCCCAGGCAGGCCTCCACCTCTCTGAGCTTCTGTCTCCTCAGCCTTTGGGACCTCAGCGGGGGGGACACAGGGGAGCCCTGAAGGGTCCTTGAGACCTGCAAGGTCCTGCAGACCCTGCAGCCTCCCCGCTATAGGCAATGAGCTCCCCGTCACTGGAGGTGTACAAGCAGCAGTCGACTCTTAAGAGAGAGGGTAGGCCGTTGGGGGGAGTTAAGAGGAGCTCCGTGACTCTCGTGTCTGGACTCTTAGAGAATAGCCGTAAGCAGTGATGGGACAAAGCCGGGATGGCTGAGGACTGGGGAGCTCAGTGTGTCCTGAGCAGGGCCTGCACCTCTCTCCTCTGCTCCCTCCTTGGGGACAGTCAACCCCTTCCAAGATGGACAGTTCCAAGTGCGTGTTCCAGACGCACTGCTGTGCGCCCATCCTTATACTCGGCCCCTCGTTTTCTCCACCCCCCATGAGGCGGGTACTGCTGTTCCCATTTCCCAGATGAGGAAACTGAGGCTCCAGGAGGTTAGGTAACTTGCCAAAGTCACCAGGACCAAACAGCAGAGGGGAAATCACTATTTTCCTAACCACAGAGACCCCTGCAGGACGGGGATGGGGGGCTGGAGATGCCCGCACCAGCCCTGGGATCCCCACCGCACCCCCACCCCCAGGCCCTCCCCTCCCGCCTGCAGCCTCCTCTCTGGGGGTTTTGTCCTCCTTGGGCCCAGGGCGCAGGTCAGCCTGGGGAGACTTGGCGTGAGGTTGGAAACCCTCTCCAAGCGGAGAGATAATCCAGGGAGTGCGCCAGAGAAGCAGGCCTCTGAGGCTCTGAGGCTCTGCAGAGGGGCCCAGGGAGGAAGGAGCTGCCTGCTCTTCCCTGCAGCTTTATCTCCTGCAGCATTAAATCCTTGATTAACCCTTATCTCCCCAGCAGGCACTATCTCCGCCTTGGCGCCGAGTGTCCAGACACACGTACAAGATGATTGATTTCTTAAAGATATGCGTGCCTTTCCGATACTTCATTTATTGTCTAAATATTTTCACTAACATTTCAGCAGGCCCCTTATCGAGCTCAGCTGATGGGCCCCGGTTCTCTCCCCCGTGTACTTCCCGCCCCTGATCGTCCTGTCACCCGCCAGGCAGTTTGTCTTCGCTGTTTGGAGAGGGAAGCGGGAGAGGGGCGACGCTGGGGTGTGGCAACCCTTTCCCACTGGTCTCCTCAGGCCCAGGCTGCTTGCAGGCCATAGGGGAGGCAAGGAGTCTCCCCTCACAGTCCCTGCACACACTGGGCTTCGGGTGTGGTACCCCAGAAAGGACACAGCACGCAGAGCCTGCCAGGAGTCGAGAATTGGTTCTGACACCAACTTGCTGTGGGACCTCAAGGTCCCCCTGGATCCAGGTTCCACCACAGAAACCCAGGGCTTGGAGGTGCAGCAGTTCTAAAACTTGTACCCAGCTGCAGAGGAAATGTTCAGGATGGATGGATGGGTGGTGGGTGGAGGGGTAGATGGTGGAGGGAGGGATGGATGGATGGAGAGACAGGTAGATGGAAGATGGATGGGTGACGGTAGATGGTAGATGGATAGGTAAAGGTGGGTGGATGGTGCATGGACTGGTGAGTGGTGGATGGATGGTGGATGTGTGGATGGATGGATGGATAAATGGATGGTGGATGGATGGTGGGTGCATGGATGCGTGGATGGATAAATGGAGGTGAATGGATGAGTGGTGGTGGATGGATAGGCTGGTTAGTGGATGTGTGGATGGTTATGGACAGATGGACGGTGGATGGATGGGTGAATGGTGGATGGACGGGTAGATGGATGTGTGGACAGAAAGATGGTAGACAGATGGGTAGAAGGTGGATGGATTGGTGGAAGATGGATGGATGGGTGAACAGTAGATGGACACGTAGATGGAGAATAGATGGGTGAATGGATAGATGGACAGGTAGATGGTGGATAGATGGGTAGAAGATGGATGGATATATGTACAGGTAGATGTTGGATGGGTCGGTGGGGACAGGTAGATGGATGGATGAGTAGAAGGTGGATGGGTAGGTGGATGGTTGATGGAAGTGTGGATGGTGGATGGACAATTAGAAGGTGGAAGGATGGGTGAATGGTGGACACATGGGTGGGTGGATGGATGGATGGATGGTAGATTGCGGGGGATAGTGGATGGACAAGTAGAAGTTGGATGGCCGGGTGGATGGACAGGGGAGAAGGTGGCTGCATGGGTGGGTGATTGGATGTGTGGATGGATTGGTGGATGGTGGGTAGAAGGTGGATGGAAGGGTGCATGGTGGATGGATGGGTGGGTGTGTGGAGGTGTGGATGGATAAATGGATGGCAGATAGACAGGGAGAAGGTAGATGGACGGTGGATGGACTGGGAGAAGGTGGATGGACAGATAAATGGCAGATGGATGATGGACAGTAGATGGACGAGTAGCCAGTGGATGGGTAGGTGGATGGTGGATAGATGGGTAGATGGATGCATGCACAGGTAGATGGTGAACGGAAGGCTGAATGCTACATGGATGGGCAGAAGGTGCGTGGATGGCTGGATGGTGGATGGACAGGTGGATGGTTGATGGAGGAGGGATGGTGGATGGACGGGTAGAAGAAGGATGGTGGATGGGAGATGGATGGATGGACAGGAAGATGATGGATGGACGTGTGGAGGGTGGATGGAAGGGTGGATGGTGGATGGATAATTAGAAGGTGGAAGGATGGGTGAATGGTGGATAGATGGGTGGATGGATGGACAGGTAGATGGTGATGGATGGATGGTAGATGGATGGGTGGAAGGTGGATTGCAGGGGATAGTGGATGGACGGTGGATAGTAGATGGACAGGTGGATGGTTGTGGAGGATCAGTTGAGTGGATATTGAATGGATAATGGATGGTGGATGGACGGGTAGAGGGTGGTTGGAAGGGTGTGGTGGATGACGGGTAGATGGTTGTTGGAGGAGTGAGTAGATATTGGATGGAAAAATGGTTGGTGGATGGTGGATGGACGGATGGATAAATGGTGGATATGTTGATGGTGGATGGATGGGTGGATGATAGATGAACGAGTAGCAGGTGGGTGGATGGATGGGTGGGCAGGTGGATACGTGGATGCATAAATGAATGGTGGATGGACGAGTAGATGGTGGGTGGATGGGAGGTGGGTGGAAGTATGGATGGACACATAGATGGTGGATGGATGGGTCAGTGGTAGATGGACGAGGAGCAGGTAGTGAATGGTGGATGGACAGGTAGAAGGTGGATACATGGGTGGATGGCGGGGGGAATGATGAAAGGATGGGTAGAAGGTGGATGGATGGGTGGGTGAGTGGATGAATGGGAGGATGGATGGATGGACAGGTAGATGGTGGACTGATGGGTGGAAGGCAGAACGATGGGCAGAGGTGGATGGATGGGTGGATGGGTGGGTTAGTGAATGTGTGGATGAATAAACGGATGGATGGTGGATGGATGGGTGGATGTGGATGGATGGGTGAGTGGATATGTGGATGGATAAATGGATAGTGGATTGCCATGTGGATGGTAGATGGAGGATGGACAGGTGGATGGTGGATTGATGGGTGGATGGTAGGTGGACCAGTAGGAGGAGGATGGATGGGTGGTTGGTGGATGGATGGGTGGGTGAATGGATGTGTGGATGGATAAATGGATGATTGGGTGGATGGATGGACGGACAGGTAGATGGTAGATGGAAGGTTGAATGCTAGATGGATAGTCAGAAGGTGGATGGATGGCTGGATGGTGGGTGGACAGGTGGGTGAGTGGATATGTGGATGGACGGGTAGATGTTAG
Source organism: Aethalodelphis obliquidens (assembly GCF_003676395.1). Lineage (NCBI taxonomy): Eukaryota > Metazoa > Chordata > Mammalia > Artiodactyla > Delphinidae > Aethalodelphis > Aethalodelphis obliquidens. Next base: position 1,200,245 of record NW_020837964.1, on the reverse strand, counting down.
GTGGATGGGTGGGGACAGGTAGATGGTGGATGGATGAGGAGAAGGTGGATGGTTGGGTGGATGGTTGATGGAAGTGTGGTTGGTGAATGGACAATTAGAAGGTGGAAGAATGGATGAATGGTGGATACATGGGTGGGTGGATGGATGGATGGGTGGATGGTGGATTGTGGGGGATAGTGGATGGAGAGTAGAAGTTGGATGGCCAGGTGGATGGACAGGGGAGAAGGTAGCTGCATGGGTGGGTGATTGGATGTGTGGATGGATTGGTGGATGGTGGGTAGAAGGCGGATGGAAGGGTGCATGGTGGATGGATGGGTGGGTGTGTGGAGGTGTGGATGGATAAATGGATGACAGATAGATAGAAGGTGGATGGACAGATGGATGGTGGATGGACGGGGAGAAGGTGGATGGTGGATGGGTGGATGGTTGTGGAGGAGCAGTTGAGTGGATATTGAATGGATAAATGGACGGTGGATGGACAGATAAATGGCAGATGGATGGGTGGACAGTAGATGGACGAGTAGCCAGTGGATGGGTAGATGGATGGATGGACAGGTAGATGGATGCATGCACGGGTAGATGGTAAATGGAAGGTTGAATGCTAGATGGATGGGCCGAAGGTGCATGGATACCTGGATGGTGGACAGACAGGTGATGGTTGATGGAGGAGGGATGGTGGATGGACAGGTAGAAGGTGGATGGACACATGGATTGTAGATAGACACGTGGATGGTGGATAGATGGCTGGATATGTTGGATGATGGGTGGATGATAGATGGACGAGTAGCAGGTGGATGGGTGGGTGGGTGGGTGGATGGATGGATGGGTGGGTGGGTAGGTAGATACATGAATGGTGGATGGACAAGTAGATGGTGGATGGACGGGAGGTTAGTGGATAGATGGGTGGGTGGGTGAATGGATGGACACATAGATACTGGATGGATGGGTCTATGGTAGATGGACAAGTAGCAGGTAGTGAATGGTGGATGGACAGGTAGAAGGTGGATACATGGGTGGATGGCGGGGGGAATGATGAAAGGATGGGTAGAAGGTGGATGGATGGGTGGGTGAGTGGATGAATGGGAGGATGGATAGGTAGAGGATGGATGGATGGATAGGTAGATGGTGGATGGGTGGATAGGTAGATGGTGGATGGATGGACAGGTAGATGGTATACTGATGGGTGGAAGGTAGAACGATGGGCAGAGATGGGTAGATGGGTGTGGATGGATAAATGGATGATAGATGGACAGGTAGATAGTGGATACATGGGTGATAGATGGACAGGTGGATGGTGGGTGGACGGGTGGATGGTAGATGGCCGAGTAGCAGGTGGATAGTTGGGTGGATGGATGGACGGACAGGTAGGTGGAAGGTTGAATGCTAGATGGATGGTCAGAAGGTGGATGGACGGCTGCATGGTGGGTGGACAGGTGGATGGACAGGTGGGTGAGTGGATGTGTGCACGGATAAAGAATGGTGGATGGACGGGTAGATGGTGGGTAGATGGTTGGATGGATGGATGGACAGGTAAAAGGTGAATGGGTGTATAGGGGATTGATGGGTAGAAGGTGGATGGACGGGTGGATGGTGGATAGATAGGTGAGTCAGTGGATGTGTTGATGGGTTAGTGGATGGTGGATGAATGGGTAGAAGGTGGATGGATGAGTAGATGGTGAATGGATAGATGTTGGCAGGATGGGTAGATGGATGGATGAACGAACAAATGGGCCCTCACTCACTCGGCCCGTCCGTCTGTCCAGTTGTCCTCCCACGGCTCACCCACTTTAGCCACGAGGCCACCGTGACATCAGTGAGAGCTGGGAGGGTGCCCCCTGGATGGCACGCAGGGCAGCAGGTCTGAGCCTGCCTGTGAGGCTGACGTGGGACCATCCAGGCCCAGCTGACCGCACGCAGATGGGCTCTGAGCGGTGGGGCCCCTCCAAAGGCCGCTGCCAGCGGTCATTGCCTGGCACAGCCCGACTCCCAGCAGGATGATCCCGGGCCAGGGGGTGACGGGGCTGCGGTGCACGAGCCCGGTGCCCTCCTGGCGAGGCCCCTCTTCCTCTGGCTGTGATAGGGAGTAATTCCCAAGGGAAGGCACTCAGCCCAGGCGTGGTGCATCATGGGTCTTTCTTTGCCAGATGGGGCCATGCCTTGAGCCGCCCATGTCGTGCTTCTCTTGGCTCATGAAACGTCTGGTGCCAAGGGTGGAAAGCCATTGCCTCTGGCGATGGTGAGTGGGACGCAGGCGGGGGCTTCTCAGGACACGCTGAAAGGGAGAGATGAGTGCAGGCCCCGATCAGGGCCTGCCCCAGGTTCCCGACCTCCCGCGAACCTGCCCGCAGTGCCCTGGGGAGGCGTTCTGCAGGCCCCCACCTCCCCTCGACGCTACTTCACGCGCTGTATGGCGAGTTTGGGAACAGCCTCAGATACGGCTGTCACAGCGGATGCGGTAGAGATAGGGTTTCTGATGGCTATCAGCGGGCACAGAACCCAGACACTGACCTCTTTGTTGGGGGAACAAGGAGGGTTCTCAGATGCACCCAGAGAGTTTAAAGTGGCCGTCCGCTGTCCCGGGGCTGGGTGGGGCAGCCTGGAGTCAGGAGGGAGGGACAGGGCGACCCCCAGGACTAAGGCAGGGTAGGGGCCAAGCTTTTTTCAGACGCCGCACCCGGCCTGTCTGGGGTGAACCCCAGACCCAGCAGTGAGCCTGGGGCGCCGGTGGAGGGGAGGTGGCCGGCAGTACACACATCTCTGATCGTTTTAGGCTCGCACCCCGCTGCCCACGGGCAGGGCCAGGAAGGGAACCTGCCTCAGCCTGGCGCCTCCGACCACCAGAGAAAAGGGCTTCTGTTCCAGGGCTGCTTGGAATTGGGGGATGGGGGGAGAAAATAAATAACGGGGCAGGGGGGCGAGCTGTAGCCCTAGCGCACGGCAGGGTCCAGCTGCCCGGGACAGTGCGCGTTGCCACCCCACAGGGACGGGGACAGGGGCAGACTGGGCATGGCCGTGCTCCTCTCCCCGGAGCCGTGGGGCGCCGGCTCTTGCACCCCTAGGGTCCGTGCGCAGGCAGGGAGGCTGGTGATGGTGGGCCCAGCCTGCCCCATTTAAGTGGGGGCCAGGGGCCCCCAGAGTGTTAAGGGCTGAGGGAACGAGGGTGAAGGGTCTGGTGGTCATACGGCCTGGATCTCCTGGCCTCTCTCCCTCCTGTGAGTCAGGCGCGGGGTGCAGGATGCAAGCCCCCCTCCAGGTCCCCACGTCCCCTGCCCCTCACCCGCCCAGGGCAGCCACCAGGCGAGGGGCCGCTCCCAGCAGGAGGCACACAGCCGGGAACACAGCGCCGCCGTCTCCCCTCCACTCAGATGGACGCGGAAAATTCAGGGGTTCTGCAGCGTCAGCAGAGCTGTGCGCGGGCGCTTTTATCATGCCGCGAACACGCCGCTCCCGGGAGTGATAAGCATTAAACCCACCGGGAGGCTGTCGGCCTCCGTTTGAGGGTTTAGAAATATTGGGACGAACAATTAGATTTCATATCGTTACCGCAGCACCCATCGGAGGATCAGGCAGATTAATTTTTTTCTCCCTCCTCCACTCATTAATATTCATTAGAGACTCAGGGAGACCCTGGCCTCCGCCTCTCTGCTGGCCCAGGTCAGGATAGCTGGGACGTGGGCGCCGCCGGTCAATCGCTGCTGTGCCAGCACCCCCCCCCGGTCCCACTTTGGCCCCCCAGCCTGTCCGCAGCTGTGGGTGACGGGGACCCCCAGGTCTGCAGCTGCCCGTTAAAGCATGCTGCTTGGTGGAGACACTCGCCCCCAGTTGATACCTGGCGGTTGCTGGCCTGCCGCCCCAGTGGACATCAGCCTCCTAGGTCCGAAGGCTGTCCTCTGCCCACTGTGTCCTGTGGGCCAAAGGGAATGGAGAAGCAAGGGTGGCGGGACTCCTGTTTGTCCTGTGTTTGTCACGTGCCAGGCGGCTTCACACAGGCTTCCACTTCCCAGTGCCCCAGGGAGACTGAGTCAAAGAGGGATGTGACCCACCCCCAGAGCAGGTGGCAGCACAAGGAGGGTGGAGGGAGCCCACGGGCTCGGGGCATTGCCGTTTGCAGGGAGGGCGGGCATGGTGCTATTGGGCACAGTCAGGGAGTCTGGACTGGACCCGATGCCCAGCCCTGGAGCCCACATGCTCCCTGCAGGCAAAGCTCAGTAAAGCCGTGGTCTTGGACCAGGCGGGGAGATGCCCAGAACACGTCAGGGGACCTCCCATGTGTCACTGCTCCAGCCATCCCATCACGCTAGCTTCCTGGCCAGCTGCCCCATCCAGGTGACGGCGAGTGACACTGGGCCTTGAGTTAGAGCTTCTGATACACAGTTTGACTAAAAAGCTTTTATTTGCATAAAACAAAGAAAATACTCAGACACGAATGTGCTGTGCCTTTCCACACGGCGCCCAGTGGCGGAGCTTGGGGACCCCCTGCAGGAGAGGAGCCGTCCACAACCCATCCAGCCCTGGGGCTGTGGCCTGAGGGGCGGCTGCAGTCATCACCCTAACTTTCTGCAGCCAGTCAGGGCCAGGGTCTGTACCTCATCGCCTCCGTGTGGCAAGGGCCAGCCCCCTCCCAGAACCATGTAGGACAGGGCACGTATGTTTGCAGTGCCGCCTGGGGAGGGTGGGGGAGGGTGCCGGAAATCAGGCCACCCCTTCTGGGCGCCGCTGGCAGCCCCGAGTGAGAACCGAGGCCTGGCTCGCAGACCAGGCCGCTAGAGACAGCATGTCTGGGCGAGGGGCTGACCACGGTCTGCGAGCCGCAGGGAGGCCAGGTGCTGAGACAGTCCCACAGCTCACTCTGTAGGTCTCTGGGGGCCTGTGGGGGGGGGGCCTGTGTGTGGGAGGAGCCTGCGTCCGGTCCAGTGCCCCACCAGGGAGGGGCAGCAAGAACGGAGGTCCGGGTGTGCCTCCCCGCTCTGCCACTCACTGGCTGTGTAACTTTAGGCAGGTTGCTCCACCTCTCTGGGCCTCAGTTTCCAAGGGAAACCAGCACCTGACCCACGGCAGGCAGGCACTGGATCCCTACTGCATGCGTGTCGCCAGCGCTTGGCGAGGACCCACAGCCTGGACAGGGCGCCCACGGGGCAGACTCTCAGGCATCCCTCACAGGGAGCCCCCCGCTGCCCCAGCCAGCCTCTCCTCTCTCCTGCTGACTGTGTCCGAGGGCGTGACTGAGTCCTTGCTGACCCCCCCTCCCCGCCCCCAGAGCCCGGCCCTGACCCTGCTGCTGGAGGACGAGGCCTGCTGGCTGAGGACACTGCCCCGGGCCCTGACCGCGGCCGAAGCCAACTCGGAGATCTACAGGAAGGGTTGGTATCCTGGTGTTTCCCTCACTGCCTTCCGGAGGGTGGGGGGTCACGGCTCCCCCTGGGCCGGCTCTTAAAGGGAAACCAGCCTGCTTGGGCCGGGCCGAGGGGCTGGCCACCGCCGCCACCACACGCCCAGTGCCCCCATTAATGCTTGCCTAGGGCTGGACAGGCCCAGTGCCCCCATTAATGCTTGCCTAGGGCTGGACAGGCGTCGGCCCCGGGGGTCGGGGAGAGCGGGCCCAGGCCAGGACTGCCCTCAGGGCCTCTGGGAGACCACAGGGACAGTGGACACTGGCAGGGCCTGGTGGGCCCACCTGGGGGTGCCCACTGGACCAGGGCCCTGTGCGGCCTGACTCCCTCCAGGAGTGGTCAGGAGGGCCATGTCCAAACCCAGCTGGGGGGCCTGGGACAGGTCCCCTCACCTTCTGGGGCCTCTGTTTTGTGAAGCCGAGGAAAGCTCCACGTCCCTCCTGCAAACCTGCACTTTCCAGGAGTGGCCCTGGGAGGGTGGGGTGGGGGGACCCCCCCATTACAGATGAGGCAGCTCAGGTCCCGGGGAGGATGTGGGGAGCCACACACCACAGCATGGCCACGGGAAATCCACCTCCTTCTTCTGGGGCGGGGGGGGG
>NW_020837964.1:1047580-1189256 GCF_003676395.1 Aethalodelphis obliquidens | reverse complement strand
TTCGGGGGGGGGGGGGGGCTCCGCTTTGGTAGAATGTTCTGGGGGTGTCACCCTCACCATCGCCTCCTGAGCACACTGGACTAAATGTCCTGTGGGCAGCCTTAGCCTTGTTTCAGGACAGAGCCAAAGGTCCCTGGAGGTGGGCAGGGGCAAGCTGGGCTGCTGCTCCAGCACCTCCCCAGCCCCTCCCTACCTGGGGGCCTCCAGGGCACAGCAGGGGTCAGAGCAGGTGCTGAGGTCAGCATCCGGGGCCCTGCGCGTTCCGTCTGCCCTGCCATTGGCCCCGAGGACCTGGCTAGCACAGCACCTGTGTGCCTGTTTCACCCCCTGGCCCACCCTCCCTGCTTTGGGGTGCTCTAAGGACCCAGAGAGCAGCTGGAAAGCACGGGAGGGCCCAGGTTGGCAGCAGGTGCCCAGCTGGGGGTACGTACACCTGGCGGGGACGTGGCCCAGTTAGTAGTGCCTGGCCTGTCCCCCCTGCTCGCCTGGTCAACAGGGTTCATCTGCCCGGGCAGATGCTAGCCAGGTGGCCTGGTCCCGTGGGCAGCTCAGCCCGGGTCCTGTTGGCCAAGGCTGCCCCCCGCTGGCCACCGTGGTAACAGCCACGCTGGCTGAGTAGCGAGGAGCTGGGGGGCCTTTCTAGGGCGTGGGTGAGCGGCTCCCAAGCCCTCCCCGCCGCTCTGCTCCCCTCTCCCCTAAGAGGGCCGTCGCGCTCCGACGGACACAGGCAGGGAGGCCCAAAGAGCAGGCAACACCTAGTCGCCCTGAGGAGGCAGGTGCGCCACGGAAACCAGCCGGCCACAGCTGCGAACCGGGTGTGGCTTCGCCCCGGCCACCACACCGGCTTCGGAACCCCCATGCCTAAGCTGGGGCGGCGCAGCGGGCATCAGGAGGATAAGATGGGCAGGGTCTTTGCAGAGGCGTGGCCGCGGTGGCCTGGGGCTGCCGGCGCCCCGTCACAGACGCCCTCCCCCCGCAGATGGCGCCCTCTGGTGCAGGCTCACCAGGCCAGTGGCCGCGGGCGGACGGCTGAGCATGCTCCTCGCAGCCGAGCCCCACAGTGCCCCCAGCCAGCCTGTGAAGGAGCCGGTGGAGCCCGAGGGCCTGGCCCCCTCCCCAGCCGCCGACATCCAGCTCCTGCCCCAGCAGGCGGGCATGGCATCCATCCTCGCAACTGCAGTTGTCAACAGTGAGTAACCCGCTGCCTGCCCGCCCCCACCCCAGGCAGTGCCCAGCTCAGGATCTGCAAAGACTGGTCACCACTGCCACCTGAGCAGAGGTGTGCCCCGGGGGCACGCACGGGGGCCTAGCGTGCAGGGGGCCACGTGGTGAGCTCCCAGATGCTGACGGGGAGGCGGGCTCTGCAGCAGAGCGGGCTTCTCACCACAGCGCCTCTGGCACACACTCCACAGGGTCCGGAAGGCCCTTCTAGCTTGCCAGCTGGAGAGGCCGCGCAGGGCAGGGGTGGAGTCTGGGACACATGCACCGTGGGGTGCCCAGCAGCAGCCCTGCCCTCGCTCACTAGACGCTGGTACCATCCCCACCTCCCAGTTGTGAAGGACGTGGTCAAGTGTCCCTTTGGGGCAGAGCCGCCAGTGTGGAGAGCTGCAGTGGAGGGACCACGTTTGTCACTCCTCCCTACAAGCAGCAGAGGGTCTGAGAACCGATGAGATTCACCGTTTCTCAAATCCTTGTTCAACGTCCACACCGAACCAGGCGGTCAAGGCACTGGGGTCAGTGAGGTGGGGACAGCTGCCCGCCCTGAGGGGGCAGGCGGCACATCCACGAAGGAGGGCAAGTGGTGATGTGGGCAGTGGCTGGGGTGCTTCGGAGACACGCGCGCCGGGGAGAGCAGCTGAGCGGACAGCCCAGGCCCAGCAAGACGGCCACCGTGGCCAGAGCCAGACTCCGAGGGTGGCCCCGGACCAGGGCTGGGATTCCTTCTCAGAGAAACGACCGCGGCAGGGGGCTTTCAGGCAGCAAAGGGTACGACCCCATTTAGTTCTAAAATTGCATGGCTGCTAGACTGTAGGGTTGTAAAATTGGGAGAAAAGTGACCTTTTTAAGCAGGTCAAACGTGAAGACGGCACAGGGCCTGCCGGGGGGGGGGGGCGGGGGGGGAAGCGGCAGCGTGGGGCCGGGGCTGCAGCACGGCCGCGGGGCGGACACTGTCCGTCCCATCGCAGTCAGGATGGAGGGCCCGTTCTGAGCAGCCTGACCCAAGACGCCTGTTGGGCACTAAGTGGAGCCCAGGAGGCGACTGGGGGACACGTGCTGGGGCTCAGGGTGCGGTAAGAGTTGGGGAGCTCCGGGCAGGACGAGGCCCCAGGGAGAGACAGGACCTGCAGACACTAGAGCCAGGGGTGAGGGGAGGCCCGCCGTGTCTTGAGAGCAAAGGCAGGCAGCATGGAGGTCACCGTGACCCAGACACTGGCAGCCAAGTGAGGAGGGTGACACCGGAGGGGTGGGGACAAGCACAGGTGGGTGGGCCGGACAGGGCAAGGCCACTGCCTCAGGGAGAATGGGGTCCTGCAGGGGAGCTGAGAGGGTGGTGGTGAGCAAACAGGGGTCTTGTCTGACGTTGAGGTTTCAGGAAAGAAGGGTGCTGGATAGAAGGGTCTCTCAGAGGCCAGGACGGCCACCCCACCAGGGCAGGGAATGGCATCTGGTGCCCAGGGGGCTGCCTGTCTCTTTTGGATGGGTAGGTCGGGGGGGGGGGGGGGCTGCAGGGAGCCCCAGGTGCTGGAGGGCTTCCTCTCAAGCCCGCCCAGGAGCAGCCTCTCTGGGCCTCGGTTTCCCTCCCCTCGGGTCTGACACTGGTCTGTGAGGGCATGGTGGGCTAGCATCGTTTATACCAACCCCACGTGGGCCTCTCCTACTGGTGGCCTAGAAGGGCTTTCAGAACCCGAGCTCCAAAGTCAATCAGACCCGGTTTAATTCTTGAGACTCCACCACTCTGGGCCTGTTTTCTCATCTGTGGAAGCAGTAAAGGTGATGCCGGTCTTGAGGTGTCTGTGCAGGTTACCTGGGCTGCATCCACCCGGGACTTGGCCCGAGGTCAGCCCTGGGTTGGTGGGGCGACGACCGTCCTTGCTAAGTTTTAGGGCCGGGGCTGGGGCCCACACGGGCCTCCGAGGCTCCCAGTCGCTTCGCTGTGCCGCCAGCAGCAGCGCAGTCCCCAGCACGGACCCTGCAGGTACCAACAGCAGCCCACAGCTGGCCCCTCAGACCCGGATCCCAGCTCAAGGCCTCAGCGCTGCCCCTCAGCCTCCAAATAAAAGGGAACGTGAAAACCAGAAATAACACAGTAGGAAGAGTTGAGCCGGAAACACCGCAGGCACAGGGGCATGAGGAGTGCCCACCTCACTTGGCAGACAGGCACTAAATTTCTTAAGAGAGGCAGAAGGTAGAAACCTGGCAGCCCCCGGGGGGCAGGCAGACCACATGTTCAGTAACTACCAACCAGCGGGCTGAGAAATACGTCCCAACCCGCACACGACCCCCAAAAGGTGTCCATTCCGTGTGAAGGTCAAGGTCGAGACCCAGAACAAGGTCTCCCCCCTGCCCTGGGTTCAGCCTAGGGGTGGCTGGCCAAGGAGCAGGGACAGAAACAACAAAACATTCCTTATCATTCTGCTGAAGCACCCACCAGAGAATGCTCACCAGCTGGCAAATCCACCCCCGCCATCCAAACCCCCAACCGCAAAGGTACTTGGGTTAAACGTAGTGAATTCAGGAAGTTCTGACCAGTAACACAGGTGTATGGGGGGGGCGGGGAAGGGCGGTGCACCGGGAGGCTCCTCCTGCTCTGCAGCTCCTGGCCTCAGACCCCTGCCTACCCAGAGCCACGCTCACCTCTCGCCCTGCTGCCCCAGTGCTTGGGGACTCAGGCACCCAGCGGCCCACACACTTGCTCACACGCACACACCTGTCTCCTCGTCCTCCTCCACGGGCACCCAGCTCCACGCCAGCCCGCAAGTCCCATCGCCCCCGCCAAGTCACAGAGACAATCAGGTCACGGACCCCAGCCTCGCTTCTTCCGTGGGCGCCCCCAAGAGACCACAGTGTCTCCTTATGGGGTTCCCTGTCCGGACGCAGCCCAGGGGCCACCCACCCCAGGATGCAAGTCCCCATGGCATCCTGAAGATCCGTAGAGAGGGGACACGGAGTTACCAAGGGACACCTGAGAAGGCAAAGCAGTGAAGAGGGACAGCCCAGGTCACAAACCCCACCCCACCCCCAAGCTGGCAGACGCCGGGGCACAGCCCTCGTGTTGCAGAGGGCCCAGGGCCTGCCCCGGGTGCTAGGCGGCCAGCGCTGCTGCCGGGGCACCACTCAGGCTGCACCCGCCTCTCCCGCCCGCAGAAGACGTCTTTCCCTGCAAGGACTGCGGCATCTGGTACCGCAGCGAGCGGAACCTACAAGCCCACCTCCTGTACTACTGCGCCAGCCGCCAAGGCACCAGCTCCCCCGCTGTGGCCGCCCCCGATGAGAAGCCCAAGGAGACCTACCCCAACGAGCGGGTCTGCCCCTTCCCCCAGTGCCGCAAAAGCTGCCCCAGCGCCAGCTCCCTGGAGATCCACATGCGCAGCCACAGCGGTGAGCCCCGCCCCCAACGGCGTGTCTCCCCGCCCAAGCCACGCATGCTCACTGCATTGTTCCTGGGGTTGCACAACTGCCGTGGACGTGCCCGAGTGGTCCTCCCACCCCGCCGAGCAGCCTCCCACAGGGCCCCAGGCCACTTGCCCCGCCTGCGACCGGCTGGGTGGTCGGCTGGGGGCTGGGCCCCCGATGGGGTCCTAGGAGGCAGAGCTTAGGGGCCCTCCACACGTGCCCGTGCCGTAGTCCTCGGCTGGCCAGGCTCCCTTACCGGGCCCCATGTTCCAGGAGAGCGCCCCTTCGTGTGTCTCATCTGCCTGTCCGCCTTCACCACCAAGGCCAACTGCGAGCGGCACCTCAAGGTGCACACAGACACGCTGACGGGTGAGCGGGGCCAGGAAGGGGGCGGCGGGGTCTGCGGGACGCAGCCACCGGCAGGGCTCTGACACCACAGCCTACCTGCAGGTGTGTGCCACAGCTGCGGCTTCATCTCCACCACGCGGGACATCCTCTACAGCCACCTAGTGACCAACCACATGGTCTGCCAGCCGGGCTCTAAGGTTGAGATCTACTCATCAGGGGCTGGGCACCCCACTGCCAAGCTCCCCGCAGGTGAGCCCCTGGTGACCCTGCGGACTGGGAAGGGGGAAGCAAGCTCGGCCACGAGGGGGGGGGGGGTGTCGGTTTCGGCCTCGACGCTCCACCACCTCTGTGCCCAGCCCAGCTCTCCCTTCCCGCCCTCCCCAGCTTCAGGTCTGGCCCAGGCAGGTCCTGCTCCAGGCCTGAAGTGTGGCCCCTGGCGTCTCCCCGCAGACAGTCTGGCCGCCTTCCAGCAGCACACGGCGCTGCACGGCCCCCTGGCCTCTGCAGACCTGAGCCTGGTGCCCGCCCCATCACCGGGACTGGACAGGAAGGCCCTGGCAGAGGCCACCAACGGAGAGAGCAGACCGGGCCCCCAGAACGGGGGTGGCGGCGAGCCCCCGGCGACCCCCAGGAGCATCAAGGTGGAGGCGGCAGAGGAGCCCGAGGCGGAGCCAGGGCCCCAGGCCCTGTCGCGGACGCCATCACCGCCCAGCGCCGGCCCCAGCCCCGTCCGCGTGAAGGCGGAGCTGTCCAGCCCCACGCCCGGCTCCAGCCCAGGGCCCGGCGCACTCTTCCTGCCGCAGTTGCCCACGGCGCCGCCTGCCTCCGAGATCCTGGCCAAAATGTCCGAGCTGGTGCACAGCCGGCTGCAGGCGGGCGCGGGGGTGGGAGCGCCGGCTGGCCTCTTCACGGGGGCCCCCAAGGGCGCCACGTGCTTTGACTGCGACATCACCTTCAACAACGTCAACAACTTCTATGTGCACAAGCGCCTCTACTGCTCCGGCCGCCGCCCGCCCGACGACACGCCCCCTGCCCGCCGGCCCAAGGCGGCCCCAGCCCCGCCGCGCGCGCCCCCCCGCCCCGCCGCCCGCCGAGGCCGACGAGCAGCGCTCGCCGCCGGGCCCCGGGGCGCGCGAGAACGAGGCGGGGGGCGCGGCTACGCCCGAGGCGGAGACCGAGGCCGAGGCGGGCGGCCGGGGCAGCGAAGGCAGCCCAAGCCCGGGCAGCGGGGCAGACGAGGACGACGACCCCCGCCGGACGCTGTGCGAGGCCTGCAACATCCGCTTCAGCCGCCACGAGACCTATACGGTGCACAAGCGGTACTACTGCGCCTCTCGTCACGACCCGCCGCCGCGCCGGCCTGCGCCCGCCGGAACCTCCGGGACCCCCGCGCCCGCTGCGCCGCCCGTGCGCACGCGCAGGCGCCGCAAGCTCTACGAACTGCACGTGGCCGGACCCGCCCCGCCCCCGGTCGGACCCGCCCCGTCCCCGGTCGGACCCGCCCAGCCCGTCGCGCCAGGCCACGCCCCCACGCCGCCTGCGTCGCCGGCGCCGCGGCCCGGAAGCGGAAATGGAGGCGGAGGTGGAAGCGGCCAAGACCCGGCGGAAGGCCCCATCGACCTGAGCAAAAAGCCGCGGCGCCAGGCTCCCGCCGCCGCTCCTGGCCCTGCGCCCGGCCTACCGGCCCTGGCCGATTACCACGAGTGCACAGCCTGCCGCGTGAGCTTCCACAGCCTCGAGGCGTACTTGGCGCACAAGAAGTTCTCGTGCCCCTCTGCCCCGCGCCGCCTGCGCGCCGCCCCCGAGGACCAGCCCGCCATCGTCTGTCCCTACTGCCCCCCGAACGGCGTGGTGCGCGGCGACCTCATCGAGCACTTCCGCCTGGCGCATGGCCTGCTGCTGGGCAAGCCCCCGGCCGGCTCCGGCCCTGGCGCCGAGGCCCGGACGCCTTCGCCCGCCGCCCCTCGCGACGGCCTCAACGGCCAGGACCCTTGGGAGCCGCCCGCCGGCAGCCCCCGGCCCGGCCCGCCCCCGGCCACGTCCCCCGAGGCCGTGCCGGCACCCCCCTCCCACTCGGACAAAGGCGTACAGACGCCCAGCCAGGGGACGCCGGCCTCCGTGCCCAACGGCAACCACAGGTACTGTCGCCTGTGCAACATCAGGTTCAGCAGCCTGTCCACTTTCATCGCCCACAAGAAGTATTACTGCTCCTCGCATGCGGCCGAGCACGTGAAGTGAGCGCCCGGCGCTGCTGCCCTGCAGGGGGACCCGGGACGCTCCAGGCACAGACCTCGTCCGAGAGGCTGCAGGGGGCAGCGCCCGCCTGGACCTTGGCACTTAATAAAGAAGTTAAGTTTGCTGAGCACAGTGGTGGAGCAGTCTAGTTCTCTGAGCGGGGGGGCCCTGCGGGGAGGGCACAGGCAGGGCCAGCAGCACCTGTAAGTACACACAGGACACTGCAGGCCGGAGTCCCGCAGTGGCCCTAAGAGCTGGATCTCGCCCCGCACCCGGGGCTGATGGCACTGCTCTGGGTCCCCTTGGGGCACGGGGAGAGCAGGCACTGCCCTTCTGGGTCCACTGTGCCCTCCAGGATCCAGCCAGAAGCTCTGGTTTGGCCACCAGACACCAAAGGGAGGAGCTTAATCCTGGCCAGCGGACAGCTCTTCCAGCTGCTCAGTGACAGGCCACCATGGAATCAGGGAGGGGAGCATGGTGGGGAGGATGAAGCCCTGCAGTTGCCGAGGCTGATGCGAGAGAAGGGAGAGTGGGAGAGTGAGCCGCTGACGGGCACTGGGGCCCACAGCGAGCGGGCACTGGGGCCCACAGCGAGCGGGCACTGGGGCCCACAGCGAGCGGGCACTGGGACCTGGGGGCTGCGGTGGGCACGAGGCTGGGGCCACACCACCCCCAGTCTGCCCTGCTGCTGCTGACCATGACCTGGGCCAAACCCAAGCAGGAGGAGCCCAACTGTGGTCCTGGCACGTGGCAGCTGGGGGGCTGTGGGCACCCTCCAGCCTGGTGTCCCTGTTTGCAGTACAGAATGTCTCTTCCGATATACCAGGCCGCCTACTGCAGATGAAAGTGAAACCTGACCTCTCACCTTTCTCTGCCTCTGAACATCAGATGTGCTTCCTGCCACCCACCCAGACTCACTCACCTGCTCGATCGAGGCAGGTTTCCTCCCGCCCAGCCCTCAGGGGTGACAGGCTAAGGAGCTTGTGTTCGGACAGGAACAGTCCCCACACCTCGCCCACAGGTACATGGGACACGGCCCCCTCCCGCTTGCCCCCAGCTGGCCCTGAGTACCAGGGTGTGACCAGGGCTGCTGGACAGTCGGGGGCCCCAGGAGCCAAGCTGCTTTCCTGGTAAATGCCCCACGTTGTGAAGACCTTCCTGGCTCTGCTCTCCTGGACTGGGGCAGGGAGGCTCCCAGACCCCTCAACTCTGCTCACTGTTGCACCCCGGAGAGTCTGAGGCTCCGCCTCTTGAGTCCCACCACCAAGTGCGGCAGATGTCATTCACCCTAAGGCAGGGGGAACGTCCCTGTGTGCTGATATGCACAGATGCTCAAAGGGGAAGGATGGGGGAGACACGGGAAGGCAGGGGAAGCATCTGTGCTCGCCCCCACCCTTGCACCACGTGAGTGGAGGACAGCGCCACACAGAAAAGGGCCTCGGTGTCCACGCCCACCCGACCCCCACCCCAGGCCTGAACTGCTGGCCAGGCCAAGCTTTGTGCCAGGGAGGTCCTGCAGCTGGGTCCTGGGTCACATGCCCCCTGCTCTCCCCCCAACCCCGGTGCATGGCCAGCACCCTGCGGCCCTTGCCCCACTCAAGGTCCCCAGTGCTAGGCTCTCCACCCACAGCCCGGAGCCCACCTTCACCCTCCTCAGACTCCCATTTCCCACACACTGCCTCCTCTCATGCCACCCCATGTTCTCCCCGAGAACCTGCCACCACCGTCCCAGCTGCAGCCCAGGGACAGCGCTTGGCCTCCTTCCCACCTCTCTGGGAGCCCTGATGCTCCCAGACCAGCCCCCCGCCCCCATCCCCGAAGCTCACTCCACTTACGGTCCTGGGCAGGCACACGGGTTCCCGGGCCCCTATGTCTCTCTAGCCCAACCATGCCCCCCGCCCAGACCAGGGCCCCTATGTCTCTCTAGCCCAGCCATGCCCCCCGCCCAGACCAGTGCACCCACTACATGTCCCTCAAGGGCCCTGACACGTCCAAGGCTGAGCTCTCCCTGCTGCGTCTTCTCCCCACACCTGCGCAGACGTGGCCATCAACCCTCAGTGTCACAGCAGCTGTGACCACGAAACCCGCCTCTGCCCATCCTGGCCCCCAGGTCCACAAGTTCGCCTCACTTCTCTCTCAGGCCGATTCCAAACCTCAGCGCATCTCACTGCCTCCGGGGATGGCCGCCCCCGATGGACTGCACTGTCCCCCGCCAACACGACTCTTCACTGCCAGGTCGGGTGGTTGGGAGACCAGGTGGGGTCACAGCGGCTCCTGCTGCACAGAGGTGGCCGCCAGGCCCTGGTCGTCGCCCCATGGCCTGTTCATGCTGCTCCAGCGTCTCGGCGCCGCCTGCTCCCTGCAAGGGGCTGCCCTTCTCACGCTGTTTAGAGACCTTCCCTGACCCTCCGTCCTAACACCCTGCTCATTTCCCCATCATAGTGGTCACTCTTCTTACCCCCTTCTCCCTGCCCCACGGGCCTCGCCGACCTTGACCACTGCCTCCAGGGCACCTGGCCCACGGCCCGGGGAGGGGCACGTGGTCACTGCAGCCCCCCACCACGCCCCAGTCGTCACAGCCCTCTGCAAAGCCAGCCCCGCCTGCCCACCTCCTGGGTTCCCTCCTCCATCCCATTCTCTGCTGGGCTCCTGCCTTCGGCCGCCCCCCAACGCTGTGCCAATTGCACCTCCCCAAGCCAGCTCTTATCAGGTGACACTGTACACACAGCATGCACAGCACTCGGTCCACATTCAAGGCCACTGTCCAACCCCAACTCCTCCTAATTGGGTCGCCCCCCCCCCACCCCGAGTCCTGTGTGCAAACCTCATCCAGGGCTCTGCAGCCCCGCGCACCCTGCGCTCTGTGCTGCCCGTCCACCCCTGGCGAAACCCTGGCACTAGGAATCACTGCAGGTAGACGTTCCTGCCACCAGGGGTCAGCAGTGACTCGTTTACATGGGCCGGCAGGCCAGGTGCCAAGACCTCTCGGCCGGCCAGGGCACCCGCCCTCTGTCTCCTGAGGACCCAGAAAGGGTGGGAGGCGGAGGCGGGTCCCAGACGCAAAAGGAGAACGTGGAGGAGGGCGGCGTGCAGCCCGAGGACCCGTATAGTCTGGAGCCACGTGGTCTCCACCGAAGGTGCAACAGAGATGACCGGCGAGCAAGGGAGGAGCCCCGAGGGCAGGGCCCTGGGTGCGGGGGCGCACGGGAGAAGGCGGGGGGCCCAGGCAGAGTCCCGGCAGGCATCAGGCGGGTCATACAGCTGCCCGTGCAGCAGCCCTGGAGGTACAGCCTCTACCCTCCTCCCCCATCACCGTCCTCACAGGAGGACGTGGGCTCCGGGAGGGGGCGCGACCGGACATCGATCAAGCCGGTGCTGGGAGCACCACCGCTGAGCGCGCACACGGCTGCCGTGGCCACCTCCCTTCTGAGGCTCCGGCCCAGCCTTGCTCGCAGACCTGCCCTCGCCTGCTTCTCACGGGTAGCAGCTCTGAGCAGCAGAGCCCAGGCCCCCCACTGCACGGCCAAGCCCGGCCTCGGCGCCTCCGTGTGGGGACAGCCGCGGGGGACGACTTAGGAGAGCAGTTCCCTGGGACACGGTTGGTCCCCGTTCCCGAGAGCACGCTTCTCCGGGGCAGCCACGTCGCATCACCCGAGCCCCAGTGGAGAATACACATTCCAGGGGCCCCGGACGGGCTGAACAGGCCAGGGCCTGGGAATCGGCCTTGATCAGGTCCCAGCAGATTCTTCTCTGGCCAGTTTGAGAAACACCTGCAGGGCAGGTGGTCAGACACTGTTCATGCCTTTATGGTCAGCCCAGCAGGCGCAGGACGGCCCTGCCGAGGAGCCTCTGTCAGCTGGGGCAGGACGCAGCGAGGAGGGGGCTGGGCCCAGACCTCAGCCCTTCAGAACCGCACGTTCCGACACTCCGTCCCAATACCATTCTGCCTTCACTGATCACCAGATGATCCTCGGAAGCCCCGGCCCCGCTAAGTCCAGGCCACGCTGCTGAGCAGAGCCGCCGGGGGCGGCAGCCATGCCCAGACTGCGGAGGTACCCTGGGCAGAGTCCGAAGAGCACGCGGCTGGGAGAGCGAGCTGGGACTCCGAGGAGTCCGGCCGCGTTACTTAACTAGGGGCTCGCGGGTGGGAACCGCCCCCAGCCGCCGTCCCAGAGAGGAGTGCCAGGCAGCACCCCGAGGAAAGGAGGGGACCCCGCCCCTGACGCTGTGCTTGCGGGCGGCGCAGCCCCGAGTCCTGACCGGTGTGACGGGGCACCCTCGCTCCGGGAGCACGACCAGGCCCGAGGCTCCTTTGTTGCCACACGGCTGCCACCGTCACGCTCGCCCCTGATCCCCACCCCCACCCCAGAGCCTAGCAGCACGAGAACTAATGCCCCGATGGAACCAGCCTGAGCATCGGCTCCCTGCGCACCTAACATGCCCAGGGGGCGAGCAAGCCCCTCCCTACGTGCAAACGGCCGCACAGTAGCCCAGGCGCTGTGCTCAGGGGCTGGGCGCTGGGGGCTGGAATCCTGCCACCGCTGTGCTGCTGCGGCCGACCCGTCCCAGGGAAGCCGACCAGGGCACCTGCAGAGGGAAGCGGCCACCGGGACGTCCCCATGACACTGTGAGGTCGCATCAGTGGGCGACAACAGATAATTCAAAACAGAAGCTTGAGATGCAGACGTGTCTGGAGATTCAAAATAGTATAGGACTTTGCACGGCAAGAGAGGACAGGGCTGACTGGGTGTCACGAGTCTAACACCAGCTCTGAGTTACTACTCACCGCCCCCGAGACAGGGCCGCTAGCCAGTATTTCCAAGAACCCCAAAATGCAAAGGCTTTAAAAGACACCCAGGGTCTGAGGACCAAATTCTTGAGGGACACACATGTGACCTGACCCCCGCCCCTACCCAGGAGGGGCCACCCCGGGACCCACGCCACTAACTCAGTGGGAATCAAAGCAAAGGCTGTGGCCAGGGAGGATCCCGACACCACGAGGCGGCTCGAAGGACAGGAGACGACGCCCACAGCCCCGCCCCGCAGGCTCGGTTGGGAGAGGCCCTGCCCCTGCACACGCGGGAGCCCAGCCACCTCTGCCACTGGGGTCGCCCCTCGGACGCAAGAAAGCCGGGGGCGGGGAGCGGGGTACGCTGCATGAAGCCCGACTCCCCACCCCCCGGGCTGGTGGGTCTGTAACGTCTCTGAACGCGGCAGCCCCGATGGCTTGATTCCATCCACAATGTGAAGAGGCCCCAGCGGACCCCGAATCCAGATGATCCCAGCAGCCCCTTCTTGACTCCCAGGTGCAACTCTTAGAATTCTGTCGTTAACAGCCCTCTGATCAGGCCCACGGCAAGAAACGCAGCCGACAACGCCAACCTCTCCACGGAAGCTGAGGAACGAAGCCTGCTCCCCACGCGTCCCCGCCTCCGCCTGGGCCGTGCGTGGCCACGCCCCGCTCCGTGCGTGGCCACGCCCTGCTCCGCTCTGCGTGCGGGCCTGCCGAGGGGACTCAAGCTGCTCTTCACCGCCCGCAGTGAGGCCCCGCCCCACCAGGGCCAGGCGGAAAACGTAGTGTGGGGCGGGGAGGCGGAGGGCAGAGAGGGATAGCACAGCTGGCCGGCGCTTGAGACCGAAAGCACACCTGCTGCCCCCGCCCCCTGTCCACAGTCAGGTGTTTTCTGAGGCTGTGACTCGATGCTGGGTGGGAGCAGAGCTTCTAGCCAGACGAACGGCCCTCGTACACTCATGCACATGCTCCCAGCCTCTCGTCTGCAGTGGGTGAGCCGTGATCTCGTGGACGGAGCACCTTTACAGGAGCCCCTCGGGCGTGGCCGGGACACACCACTCTGCCCAGTTCTCTGGGTTCCCTGGATGTCACCTTCACGCCGCCCAGGGCCTCTACAGGGACATCCCTTACAGGCTGGTCTTTGACAGTTAAAGAGTTCCTGCAGGCCCCCTGCAGCTGACACGAATGCCCTTTATCACGCAGAGGGTAGTCAAAGCTGGACCTGCCACCTCATTAGGTCCTGCTCGAAAGCGAGGCCACTCTGAGCTCCATGGAAATCACGTCTCAGCACTCCAGGTGACAGGGCTGACCTCGTGAGTCACCACAGAGGAATCTCCCTAATGACGCTCGCCTTCCATGACACTCCAGCCACCCAGCAGAGGGCAGCTGGGAAGGAGCAAGGACACGCACACACCTCCTCTGCTTTGACACCAGCGGCTCTGAGTGTGCGCCAGGGAATCCAGGGGCGCCCCCAACCTCTCCAGAGGGCCAGCAAGGTCCTCCTTGGACCGAAGTTGCATGAGCGGCACAAAAGCCAAGGCGGGTGTGACAAGTGGACCTTAGCACGGACCGAGGCAGCAGATCTGGCAGATACGGCAATGGGCACCCTGGCCCTCCCACCCCCGTCTCACAGGAAAGCAACAGAAACCAGTTTAAATTAACAATGTCCTTGATGGGGCTTCCCTGGTGGCGCAGTGCTTGAGAGTCCGCCTGCCGATGCGGGGGACACGGGTTCGTGCCCCGGTCTGGGGAGATCCCACATGCCGCGGAGCGGCTGGGCCCATGAGCCATGGCCGCTGAGCCTGCGCGTCCGGAGCCTGTGCTCCGCAACGGGAGAGGCCACAGCAGTGAGAGGCCCGCCTTACGCCAAAAAAAAAAAAAAGAAAATGACAGCAAGGTATCAGAGTTTAAAAACGTGTAGAGGTGAAACTGCGTTTACTGTGTATAAATCACCCCAATTTAAAAAGCTCACAGCAGGATACTGAGGTGAAGGGGGGACACCTGGGGCACAGCAGCCCCATGGGACCTGAAACTCCCCGCAAGGGTCTGCGTCCTGTGAGGGTCTCTGAGCAGTGGCCCCGTCATACCTGTGCCTTTCTTCCTGAGCACGTGTGTGTGTGTGTGTGTGCGCGTGCGTGCGTGCGTGCGTGTGTGTGTGTGTCTCCCACAGATGGTGACTGCAAGCCGCAGTCCCCAGACCTTCAGAGCAGCCTCACCGTCTCTGGGCGCCCTTCCCACTCCAGACAAGGGACCGTGCCTGGGGAGGGGGACGCCCGTGGAGAAACCGCACCCTGCCACCGCCTCTGCCACGACACCTCTCCGGGAGCATAAGTGCCCTCGCACACAGGCCACTGGTGCCGTCGTGCCCAGCAGCAGCGCCCGTAGATGGCCCGTTGGTGGCAGATTGTCCAGCACCCGCTCAGAGCAAAGGAGCCCCCTGTAAGCGGCTGTGAATCGCTCGGGAGAGAGAAGACCAGACCGTCTTAAGGGCCGAGGCGCTGAGTCATGGGAGCCTTGAGGTGCTGATGGGCATTTGAGAAACTGCCGGACGCCTGTGAGGACGCGGGACACAGAGGGGCCTGGTGGTTGGGGTGTCCTAGGACCGACGGTGGCCGGGCACTCTGCTCCCGGGACAGGGCAGCTGCGCAGGGGCGTGTAGGGCCGCCCCCCGAGGACTGAGCCCCAGGAGGCTCTGGGATGGGGGTGTCTGAACGGCATTCGGTGCAGCGGCGAGCGGCAGGCCTCCCCGGGTCTGCCTCCGCCTGCTTCCAACCCTGGTCCGCTCCGCCCACCTGCAGAGAGTGTCCTGGGGCGGCCAGAGCAGAGGACCGCAGGCTGGGGGCCTCAAGGCAGGTGAGGCTGTGGGCGGGCACGGCCTCCGCAGGCTCTGGGGAGCGTGTGTCTTGCTGGCCTCGCCCCCATGCTGGTCTTGCTCAGGTCTTAGGGTCCCCGGCTGTGGGCACTTCCCTCCGAGCCCTCCCTCCGCCTTCTCTCCTCTGCGTCTGTGTCTCTCCTCTTCTGTCTCTTTTAGGGACACCCTTACGGGGTTTAGGGCCACCCTAATCCAGGATGACTTCAGTGAAATTCTCACCTTAATCCCATCTGTAAGACCCTTCTCCCAAACAAGGGCACAGGCTGAGGCACCAGGTGGACGTGAACTTGGGGGACACCTTCCAACACGATGCCCCCTGAGGCTCTCAGGGAGACGTGGCCTCCCCTCCTCCCTGGGAGCTCCTGAAGAGTCAGGGCTGCCACCTCCTTCACATCACCCGGCTCCACACAGATGGACGGACGAAAACAGCTCCATTTAATCCCTTTGCTACTCCAGGCTGCGCTGGTTTCCCCTGAGGGAAGTGCTCCGAGGAAGCTGGGGCCGGGCCAGGCGCTCTGTCGCCCGACGATGACATGACGGCTACTGCGTGTCATAGGCCTGTTTCCAAGCTGGGCCCCGCGTGGGCTCCCATCCCATGCGTGTAGCTGGGCCTCCAGGCTCCAAGTTCAGCCACCTCTGTGCTTAGCAGCAACCCTGGCTGTGACCTTGGCAGCAAACCCACCCTGAGGCCCTGGTGGGGGGGGGGAGATTGAGCCCGTTTCTTCAGCCCAAGAGAGAAAAACAGAGCAGGGTAAACAGGAAGAGCCAGAGAGATGGAGAGAAAAGGGGACGAAGGCGGGGGGGGGGGGGGGGGGGGGAGGAGCCAGGGCCGCCCGTGTCCACAGCATCCTGGGCAGCCCCCCACCTCCAGGGCTGTGGGCTCGCTGGCCGCCTCGCCCACCCTCCGAAGGGACAGCCAAGCACCCACGCCCTGCTCCGCCCAGGCCACGCCGGCGCCCCGCGGACTGTGCCGAGCCGGCCTCAGGAGGGCCGGGGGGGTCCGCCACGAGTGGTTTTCTAGCAGCTTTACCGAGGTACACCTCACATGCCATACAACTCACCCGCTTACGTGCACCACTCACCAGTTTGCCACAGATGCGCAGAGGTGTGCAGCCACTGCCACCGTCAAGTTCAGAACAGTCTCATCACCCCCAACCTCCACGGCGCCCCCCCCCCAGCCCCCCGCAACGACGATGGACTCTGTCTCTGCAGATTCACCCGTCCCGGCCGTTTCACATGCACGGAATCACTCATGCGTGTCCTCGTGTCTGGCTTCTGTCTCTCAGCGCGTTTTCCAGGTGCGTCCAGGCTGTGTCGGTGCCGCTCTCCCGTTAAGGCAGCGTAGTATTCCGCCGCGTGCCTGAACCGCATGCCGCTGCTCATTCGGTGACGCGCACTGTTTAGCTACGTGAACGACGCTGCTGCCGGCATCCACGCGCACGTGTCTGTGTGGATGTGCACGTCCATTTCTCTGGGCAGACACCCGGGCGTGGAATCGCGGGGTTCCGCGCTAACCGTGTCTTTAACCTTTTGGGGAAACACCAGACCGGTTTCCACCCGCCCCAGCAGCGACAGGGCCTGCTTTCTCCCCGCCCTCATCCACACTCGCTGTCTCTGACACTCTCCTGAGCTGTCCTGTCCCCCAGGTGTGCGGCAGTGCCTCACTGCAGTTTCATCTGCATTTGCTGATGGCTAATGTTGGCCATCTTTTCCTGTGCTTGTTGGTCATTCGTATTTCTTTGGAGAAGTGACTCTTCAGACCCTTTGCCCGTTCCTACAAGGTTTTTATGTTCACTTTGAAGTGAAAAAACAGAACCTGGAGGTCATCGAGTCTAAAAATGATAGGAACGGGCTCTGGCCTCAGACACCCAATCCCACCTTGGTGCCTCCCAGCCACACGGCCACGAGCAGCTCACCTCCAGGACCCCTGGTGTCCTCGCCAGCCCAACGGGGTGAGGGCATGCCCACAGCAGGAACTCCGTAGTGAAGTTCACAGAGCGCCACGGCAGAGCCCTTCTGAACCCGAGCCCCAGGGCAGGCGGCGTGACCATGTCCCACCTCTGCAGGCAGAAGAGCAGTCGGGCACCCAGAGCCAGCAGGTGGAGGCGGAGTGGCGGGGAGAATGAACACCCCTGTCCCCAAGGGGACAGAAGCAGAGCTGGGGGCAACGCTTGTCCTGAACCGACAGATTCTAGGTGGGCTCTGGGGAGGGAGAATAGGAGGAGGACACAGAGGACACGCAGACGACGCAGGCGAGAGGCCCAGCTCGCCCAGCTCCACTCCCTGAGCTCGCCTCGCCGTGTCTGTGAAATGGGAAGGTCTCGCAGGATCCCACCACACCCTCAAGGCTCAGGGGTAGACGCCACTCTCCCAGCAGTACCGTCCCATTCACCCCACAGGAGTCAGAAAGGGCTCCAGGCCCCCAGCCCCGGCAGGCTGGGACCCGTGTCACCTGGCGGGGCCACTGCCGCCCTTCCTTCCACAGGGTGTCACGCAGCGAATCCCAGGGACCTCCTTGGTTCCAGCCCGAGCTCAAGGCTGGACTGCTTGTCCATGGGCCCCTGAGCGGCCCAGCTGAGGGTCCCTGCTCTGCCCACCAGGTCCACCCCCTCCGACCTGGCCTGGCACGTGGCTCACCCGAGGGGGTCAGTGGTGGGTCTCGGAGCTGCAGGCTGGAGAGGACAAGGCCCCCAGAGCAGGGCCCCCAGGCTTTGGAAATTCACAAACCGAAAACTGTTCACAATGACCTCTGGTCTCTCTCCTTCTCTCTTCTGCTTCCTTCCTTCCCCAGATACATTCAGTTTTTAAAACTACTGTTTAATCATCTCAGTATTTCATAAAAACACATTTTAACATAAAAATGTTAGGAGGAGGACATAATCTCAGAACAAAACAGAGTCTTTTACGTGAAGCAAATTTGACTTCATGAAATCCCCAATTTTGCTCTAATTTCACTGCAGCGTCATAGAAACTCTGCCACAGAGCACAGGTCCCTGGGTCAGGGCTTGGGAACTCTGTTCCCATCTGAAGCTTCCTGCCCCAACTTCCTTTTACAGAGGACGAAACAGAGGGTCCAAGGGGTTAAACGCCTGTCACTGGCAGTGCTAGGCAGGACCCTGCTCTCCATGCCACAGCACAGAGACCCAAATCGGGCTGCGTTTAGCCAGAATCCACCCCGAGCTTGCACATTCACCCCGACGTGCAGACACCCCCTTCTACACTTCCAGCTCACTGCATCACCCCCGAAGGAGACCCCCTCCACCAGCACTCGCGCCCCAATCCGCTCACCCCTGCAGCCTCTCATCTGCTCCATCTCTGAGGACTTGCCTGTTCTGCGCGCTTCCTGGAAGTGGAATCCCGCCTCCCGGGCCTCGGGCACCTGGCTTGGCTCACTTGCACACTCCCGGGGCTGTCCGCACTGCTGCGCGTGTCCAAACCCCCGCCTTAAGGCTGGCCAGCGTGCCGCCATGTGTAGGCTGAGCTCTGTGCAACCACGATCCCGGGAGGCACGTCTGACTTGTCAGGTTTTACGTGTGTTCGTGGCAGCTGGGAGGCGACAGCTCTGAAGCACGAGGCTGGTAGCACTGAACCCTGTCAGCCCCACTGAGTGGCCTGTCCTGCTTCCTCTCACCGTCCCTAAGATGACGCCCAGGAAAGCCCCTGCCTGCCCCAGGGACACGAGTCATGGCCGTCGTCTCTCCAGAAAGCAGTGACCCTGCCCAGGGGCCCATCGCGTGACACCTGGCCAGCTGCATCCCCACGCCCCTGGGGTCTGGCTTCTTGCAAGGCAGACTCCGGCCCAGTTGTCCCTGGTTGCCCCCAGCCGCGTGAACCTGAGCCTCGCCCCTCACTTCCACACGCCTTCCTGTGTGCTGTCCCCTCTGGCTGGGGTACCCTTCCTGACCTTCCCCACCCCCAAGTGTTGCTCCCTCCTCAGGACCCAAGTACTGTTACCCACTGCTCTCACAAAGGGACCGGAGTAACCTCTCCTTCCTCGGAACGCCCTCCCTTGGGGCCGGTCGTGGGCTGAATGATGTCCCCTCGAAAGGTATGTCCACGTCCTGACCCCCTGCACCCGTGGATGTGGCCTTATTTGGAAATAGGGCCTTTGCAGATGTCAGCTGGTTAAACTGAGGTCATTCTACGTTCGGGTGTGTCCTGAATTCAGTATAGGGATTGGGGTCCATATAAGAAGAGACCGGGACATGCAGAGACCCAAAGACACAGGGCGAGGCCGGGAGGCACAGAGGCAGAGATGAGAGGGATGCAGCCACAAGCTCAGGACTCTAGCAATCTCTGAAGCTGGAGGAGGGAAGGAAGCCCCCACCCCTGGGGCCTCTGGACACCTTGATTTCACACTTGTCGCCTCCAGAACCAGGAGAGAATTAGACGTCTGTGTTTTAAGGCCCCAGCGTGTGGCACTCTGTCAGCTGTGCGAAGCTCATGTGGGGCCTTATAATTTATACCGTGAATAATCATCCTTTATAAGTGGATTTACCTGCTGTGTCAGGCAGAAGCCTCCTTGAAGACAAAGCCCGCATTTATTATCGCTCCACCCACAGCCTGGCACTCGGCAGCGGCTGGAGGATGGGGCGGGGGGGCGCGGTGGACAGCTGGGCAGCTCCTCCTGGACCCTGCCCCACGGATGAGGAAGGCCCTTCAAAGGCCAGTGTCCCCAAGTCCCCAAGAGTCAACAGCCGTCAGCATCTCCGTGGTTTTTTTCTTTCTTTTTAAGTGCTTTCTTTACTTCTTTTTTTAAAGCATATTTCCCTTTCACTTCTTTGTGTTTTGGCCACACTGCGCGGCATGGGGGATGGTTCCCTGAGCAGGGCTCGAACCCAGGCCTCCGCAGTGAAAGCAGCGAGTCCTAACTGCTAGGCCACCAGGGGACTCCTGTGTTTTTTCCTAAAGCCACAGGTTTGAAGCACTGCAGGTGATGTGCGTTCATGTGCCTCCCCCGAACCTGCCGTGAAAAGCAAGTGAAATGGGCATTTGGGAGGTGGCACGTCGTCATCCCGTGAGGCCACACGTTAGATGTGAGAGCGTATCGACGCTCAGTTAAAGGCAGTGTGTGTCGGGGGGTGCTGTGCTGGCCAGACGACACTTCCCCATCGAGCGGGGTCTGGGGAGGAGGGACGCAGCCGGTCAGCGTTCCCTGGACAGGGGTGCACAGGCCCCGGGCTGGCTGGGAGGACCCAGGCCGTGCAGAACTGGCACGGGTGGCCGCTCTGGGAGGGGGCACCCCCGGGACTCCCACTGGCATTCGGAGCTGTCTCCTCCACTCCCTTAAGTGGGGTGAGGGGCAGGGGTGGCAGGATCATCAATCGGTCTAGAGAAAACGACAGGGCTTCAGTGAAAGCACCAGTGTTTCCAGAGCCTCGGCCCGCGCTGGCCGCGGCCACTCCACCACCGCGGAGCAAAGCCCTCCAGCTCTTGCTGGTGCTCTTGTCACAGATGATTCCAGCTAAGAGAGGGACAGGTGTCTGAAGGGGTCACTGGGAGGCCCTGGTTAGGCGGGGACTTTGTCCCCTATGGCTCAAAACAGCACATGCCCACCCACTCATAGTGGGATTCATCACAAGTTTCACAAGGATGGTTCAACATATGCAAAATCAATATGATACGCCACATGAACAAGAGTCAAAAACCACATGATCACGGCAATAGATGCAGAAAAAGTATTTGACAAAATTCAAAATCCATTCACGATAAAAACTCTTAAAGTGGGTATAGACAGAACAAATCTCACCATAATGAAAGCTATTTATGACAAACCCACAGTCAACATAATACTCAATGGTGAAAAGCTGAAAGCCTTCCTGCTAAAATCTGGAACGAGACAAGGAGGCCCACTCTCACCTCTCTATTCAACATAGTGTTGGAAAATTCTAGCCACAGCAGTCAGACAAGAGGAGGAAGCAAAAGTATCCAGATTGGAAGGGAAGAGGTAAAATTGTCATTATATGCAGATAACATAATTTTATATATAGAAGACCCTAAAGACTCCACACAAAAACTATCAGAACTGATAAATGAATTCAGCAAGGTGGCAGGATACAAGGTTAATGTACAGAAATCGGTTGCATCTCTTTACATTAACAATGAAAGATCAGAAGGGAACGTAAAACAAAAATTTAAAAACCTCTCAAAATCACAACTACAAAAATAAAATATTTAGGAATAAGCCTGACCAAGGGAAAGACTTTAACGCAGACAGCTATAAAATGTTAATAAAGGAAACTGAAGATGATTCAAAGAAAGGAAAAGATATCCCATGCTCTTGACTGGAAGAATTCATACTATTAAAATGGCTATACTTCCCAAAGTAATCTACATATCTAATGTGATCCCTATCAAATTGCCCATGACATTTTTCACAGAACTGGGACAAATAATCCTAAAATTCATACGGAACCTTAAAAGACCCAGAATTGCCAAAGCAATCCTGTAGAAAAAGAACAAAGCAGGAGGCATAACCCTTCAGACAATACTACAAAACTACAGTAATCAAAACAGCATGCTGTTGGCACAGTAACAGACATATGGATCAACAGAACAGAAATAAACCCATACACCTACGGTCAATTAATCTTCAACAAAGGAGGCAAGAATATACAATGGGAAAAAGACAGTCTCTTCAGCACGTGGTGCTGGGACAGCCACATGTAAATCAATGAACTCAGAACATACCCTCACACCATGCACAAAAATAAACTCAAAATGGCTTAAAGACTTAAACATAAGACATGACACCATAAAACTCCTACAAGAGATCATAGGCAAAACATTCTCTGACATAAATTGTACCACTGTTTTCTTAGGTCAGTCTCCCAAGGCAATAGAAATAAAAACAAAAATAAACAAGTGAGACCTAATCAAACTTACAAGCTTTTGCACAGCAAAGGAAACCATAAACAAAACGAAAACACAACCTACAGAATGGGAGAAAATATGTGCACAAGATGCAACCGACAAGGGCTTAATTGCCAAAAGGTACTAACAGCTCATACAACTCAACAACAACAACAACAAAAACCACCCAATCACAAATATGGGCAGAAGACCTAAATAGACATTTCTCCAAAGAAGAAATACAGATAGCCAATAGGCAGATGAAAAGATGCTCAACATCACTAATTATTAGAGAAATGCAAATCAAAACTACAATGAGGTATCACCTCATGCTGGTCAGAATGGCCATCATTAAAAACTCTACAAATAAATTCTGAAGAGGATGTGGATAAAAGGGAACACTCCTACACTGTTGGTGGGAATGTAAGTTGATGCAGCCACTATGGAAAACAGTATAGAGGTTCCTCAAAAAACTAAAAACAGAATTATTATATGATCCAGCAATCCCACTCCTGGGCATATAACGAGACAAAACTCTAATTCAAAAAGATACACACACCCCTATGTTCATAGCAGCACTATTCACAATAGCCAAGACATGGCCTGAATGTCCAACAACAGATGGAAAAAGAAGATGTGGTGTATATATATATATACATACATACATACACAAGCACACATACACACACACAATGGAATACTACTCAGCCATAAAAAAGAAAATAATGCCATTTGCAGCAATGTGGATGCAACTAGAGATCATACTACATGAAGTCAGAAAGAGAAAGACAAATACCACACGATATCACTTATAAGTGGAATCTGAAATACGACAAATGAACCTATCTATGAAACAGAAACAGACTCACAGACACACTAGTGGTTGCCAAGGGGGAGGGAGAGGGGTGGAGTAAGAGGTTGGGGTGAGCAGATGTATGCTTTTATATATGGAATGGATAAACAACAAGGTCCTACTGTATAGCACAGAGAACTATATTTCAGTCCCATGACAAACCATGATGGAAAAGGATATTAAAAAAAAAGTATACATATGTGTAACTGAATCACTGCTATACAGCAGAAACTAACACAACATTGTAAATCAACTATACTTCAATTTAAAAAATGAGAAAAATAAGAACTGATAAGACAAAATACATTTCTACAATATAATCAGAATAAACACAGGGTAAGAGATACTTACATTGAAGTATAGTTGATTTACCATGTTGTGTTACTTTCCGGTGTACAGCAGTGATTTGGCTATACATTTATCGATTGTTTTCCATTATAGGTTATTATAAGATATTGAATGCAGTTCTCTGTGCTATGCAATACATCCTTGCTGATTTTCTATTTTATACGAAGTCATGTGTATCTGTTAAACTTATACTAATTTATCCCTCCCCCTCTCTTTTCCCCTTTGGTAACCATAAGTTTGTTTTCTATGTCTGTAAGTCTGTTTCTATTGTGTACCTAGGTTAATTTGTATTATTTTTTTAGATATTACATATAAGGGATATCATATGAAATTTGTCCTTTCTCTGCCTTCACTTAGTATGATAATCTCTAGGTCCATCCATGTTGCTGCAAATGACATTATTTCATTCTTTTTGTGGCTGAGTAATATTCCATTGTACATATGTACCACAACTTCTTTATCCATTCATCTGTCAACGGACACTTAGGTGGCTTCCATGTCCTAGCTATTGTGAACAGTGCTGCTGTGAACATTGGGGGACAGGTATCTTTTTGATGCTGTGGGCTTTGCCCCATCCCCCCTCACTCCCGACTCCCCCCTGCACAACCCAGTGGCCCTCCAGCTCCACAAGACACTCCCGACTCCCAGCCCCCATCACGGGGGGCCCACTGCTCACAGACAGACAGACAGACAACACTGGCCAGGCCCCCGCAGGCTTAACACTCCTGCTCTTACACACACTTCATGCCCCTGTTCCTCTGCACTACCCCCTTGCTCCCAATTACACTGTGATGCAAGTGGGAATGTCACTTCCTAACCCTTTTCAGGTCACCTGAGGGGGGGGGGCTGTGTGAGGGCAAACAGATTAAAATAGGGAAAAAATTAATTCTCCGGGTGCAAAAAGGGAATGGGACCATCCCCTCTCTTTCCTTAGAGCATTTTTAAAAACCTGTAAATTCTCTCTGCCTCTTCTGAAATGGATGTCATTTTATAAACAGTTACATAAGCCTCTTGCAGGTTTTACGACCCAGGACCATCTTTCTCAAGCACCTGGGAGCTGCCTCTTTGAATGTGAGCCTTAGAAAGGTGGCTCCCTATCTACCCCCAGTTTCCATGGGGGCAAGTGCCTGGCTCCAGGCTGAAACCCCACTCCTGAGAGATGCCGGAACTTTTCTTGTCCCTTTAGATAAAGGCAATTAGCTAACACAGATGCCCCCAGTTAGAGGCGGAGTTGGCGTGAACTGTGTGTGACAAATGGCACTGTCAAGGCCTCCTACATAAGGACTAATTCTTGTCTGTCCTGGGAACGTGTGTCTAATGGGCTGAATCTTCTTGGCTAAATGAAAGGGTGAGCTTCCCTCATGTGTGCAACAGCCTAGTGGGTGTGATGAGCAACCCATTCCAGTTTCATGCTTATTCAATCATGAAACTGTCCTCTCTATTGTACCCTGTGGAGAGGTTTTCTGGGTTGGCAGGAGGTTTTGTTCTAATCATACACGCTCACCTCAGAGATACTGCGGATTTGGGTCCAGACCATCGCAGGCAGTAAAGCAAGCATGGCAATAAGGTGAGGCACGTGAATTCTTTGCTTTCCCAGTGCATATGAAAGTGATGTTTACACTACACTGTAGTCTGTTAAGTGTGTGGTAGCATCATGTATAAAAAATGATGTGCAAACCGTAATTAAACATACTTTACAGGGACTTCACTGGTGGCAGAGTGGTTAAGCATCTGCCTGCTGACCAGAGGGCAGACAGCAGAAGCAAGAACTACAGTCCTGCAGCCTGTGGAACAAAACCCACACACACAGAAAGACAGACAAGATGAAAAGGCAGAGGGCTATGCACCAGATGAAGGAACACGATAAAACCCCAGAAAAACAACTAAATGAAGTGGAGATAGGCAACCTTCCAGAAAAAGAATTCAGAATAATGATAGTGAAGATGATCCAGGACCTCGGAAAAAGAATGCAGGCAAAGATCGAGGAGATGCAAGAAATGTTTAACAAAGACCTAGAAGAATTAAAGAACAAACTAACAGAGATGAACAATACAATAACTGAAATGAAAACTACAATAGAAGGAATCCATAGCAGAATAACTGAGGCAGAAGAACGGATAAGTGACCTGGAAGACAGAATGGTGGAATTCACGGCTGCGGAGCAGACTAAAGAAAAAAGAATGGAAAGAAATGAAGACAGCCTACGAGACCTCTGAGACAACATTAAACGTAATAGCATTCACATTATAGGGGTCCCAGAAGGAGAAGAGAGAGAGAGAGGACCTGAGAAAATATTTGAAGAGATTATATAGTTGAAAATTTCCCTAACATAGGAAAGGAAATAGCCACCCAAGTCCAGGAAGCAGAGAGAGTCCCATAAAGGATAAACCTAAGGAGAAACACGCCGAGACACACAGTAATCAAACTGGCAAAAATTAAAGACAAAGAAAAATTATTGAAAGCAGCAAGGGAAAAACAACAAATAACATACAAGGGAACTCCCATTAGGTTAACAGCTGATTTCTCAGCAGAAACTCTACAAGCCAGAAGGGAGTAGCATGACATATTTAAAATGCTGAAAGGGAAGAACCTACAACCAAGATTACTCTACCCGGCAAGGATCTCATTCAGATTCAATGAAGGAATCAAAAGCTTTACAGACAAGCAAAAGCTAAGAGAATTCAGCACCACAAAAGCAGCTCTACAACAAATGCTAAAGGAACTTCTCTAAGTGGGAAACACAAGAGAAGAAAAGGACCTACAAAAACAAACCCAAAACAATTAAGAAAAAGGTTAATAGGAACATACATATCAATAATTACCTTAATGTGAATGGATTAAATGCTCCAACCAAAAGACACAGGCTCACTGAATGGATACAAAAACAAGACCCATATATATATGCTGTCTACAAGAGACCCACTTCAGACCTAGGGACACATACAGACTGAAAGTGAGGGGATGGAAAAAGATATTCCATGCAAATGGAAATCAAAAGAAAGCTGGAGTAGCAATACTCATATCAGATAAAATAGACTTTAAAATAAAGAATGTTACAAGAGACAAGGAAGGACACTACATAATGATCAAGGGGTCAATCCAAGAAGAAGATATAACAACTATAAATATATATGCACCCAACACAGGAGCACCTCAATACATAAGGCAACTGCTGACAGCTCTAAAAGAGGAAATCAACAGTAACACGATAATGGTGGGGGACTTTTAACACCTCACTTACACCAATGGACAGATCATCCAAACAGAAAATCAATAAGGAAACACAAGCTTTAAGTGACACAATAGACCAGAGAGATTTAATTGATATTTATAGGACATTCCATCCAAAAACAGCAGATTACACTTTCTTCTCAAGTGCGCACAGAACATTCTCCAGGATAGATCACATCTTGGGTCACAAATCAAGCCTCAGGAAATTTAAGAAAATCTAAATCATATCAAGCATCCTTTCTGACCACAACGCTATGAGATTAGAAATCAATTACAGGGAAAAAAACATAAAAAACACAAACACATGGAGGCTAAACACTACGTTACTAAATAACCAAGAGATCACTGAAGAAATCAGAGAGGAAATCAGAAAATACCGAGAGACAAATGACAATGAAAACACGACGATCCAAAACCTATGGGATGCAGCAAAAGCAGTTCTAAGAGGGAAGTTTATAGCAATACAATCTTACCTCAAGAAACAAGAAAAATCTCAAATAAACAATCTAACCTCACACCTAAAGGAACCAAAGAAAGAAGAACAAACAAAACTCAAAGTTACTAGAAGGAAAGAAATCATAAAGATCACAGCAGAAATAAATGAAATAGAAACAAAGAAAGCAATAGCAAAGATCAATAAAACTAAAAGCTGGTTCTTTAAGAAGATAAACAAAAATGATAAACCTTTAGCCAGACTCAGGAAAAAGAGGGAGAGGACTCAAATCAATAAAATTAGAAATGAAAAAGGAGAAGTTACAACAGACACCACAGAAATACAAAGCATCCTAAGAGACTACTACAGGCAACTCTACGCCTATAAGCTGGACAATGCTGAAGAAATGGACAAATTCTTAGAAAGGTATAACCTTCCAAGACCAAACCAGGAAGAAACAGAAAATATGAACAGACCAATCACAAGTAATGAATTTGAAACTGTGATTCAAAATCTTCCAACAAACAAAAGTCCAGGACCAGATGGCTTCACAGGTGAATTCTATCAAACATTGAGAGAAGAGCTAACACCCATCCTTCTCAAACTCTTCCAAAAAATTTCACAGGAAGGAACGCTCCCACACTCATTCTACGAGGCCACCATCACCCTGATACCAAAACCAGACAAAGATACTACAAAAACAGAAAATTACAGACCAATATCACAGATGAATATAGATGCAAAAATCCTCAACAAAATACTAGCAAACAGGATCCAACAACACATTAAAAGGATCATACACCATGATCAAGTGGGACTTATCCCAGGGATGCAAGGATTCTTCAATATACGCAAATCAGTCAATGTGATACACCATATTAACAAATTGAAGAATAAAAACCATATGATCATCTCAATAGATGCAGAAAAAGCTTTTGACAAAATTCAACACCCATTTATGATAAAAACTCTCCAGAAAGAGGGCACAGAGGGAACCTACTTCAACATAATAAAGGCCAGATATGACAAACCCACAGCAAACATCATTCTCAATGGTGAAAAACTGAAAGCATTTCCTCTAAGATCAGGAACGAGACAAGGATGTCCACTCTCACCACTTTTATTCAACATTGTTTTGGAAGTTTTAGCCACGGCAATCAGAGAAGAAAAAGAAATAAGAGGAATACAAATTGGAAAAGAAGAAGTAAAACTGTCACTCTTTGCAGATGACATGATACTATACATAGAGAATCCTAAAGATGCCACCATAAAACTACTAGAGCTAATCAATGAATTTGGTAAAGCTGCAGGATACAAAATTAATGCACAGAAATCTCTGGCATTCCTATACACTAATGATAAAAATCTGAAAGAGAAATTAAGGAAACACTCCCATTTACCACTGCAACAAAAAGAATAAAATACCTAGGAATAAACCTACCTAGGGAGACAAAAGACCTGTATGCAGAAAACTATAAGACCCTGATGAAAGAAATTAAAGATGATACCAGCAGGGCTTCCCTGGTGGCGCGGTGGTTGAGAGTCCGCCTGCCGATGCAGGGGACACGGGTTCGTGCCCCGGAGCGGCTGGGCGGGCGGAGCGGCTGGGCCCGTGAGCCATGGCCGCTGAGCCTGCCTGTCCGGAGGCTGT
Source organism: Aethalodelphis obliquidens (assembly GCF_003676395.1). Taxonomy (NCBI): domain Eukaryota; kingdom Metazoa; phylum Chordata; class Mammalia; order Artiodactyla; family Delphinidae; genus Aethalodelphis; species Aethalodelphis obliquidens. The sequence goes on along the minus strand of NW_020837964.1, from coordinate 1,161,027 downwards.
GCTCTGCAACGGGAGAGGCCACGGCAGTGAGAGGCCCACGTACAGCAAAAAAAAAAAAAAGATGATACAAGCAGATGGAGAGATATACCATGTTCTTGGATTGGAAGACTCAATACTGTGAAAATGACTATACTACCCCAAACAATCTACAGATTCAATGCAATCCCTATCAAATTACCAATGGCATTTATTACAGAAGTAGAACAAAAAAACCTTAAAATGTGTATGGAGACACAAAAGACCGGGATAGACAAAGCAGTCTTAAGGGAAAAAAATGAAGCTGGAGGAATCAGACTCCCTGAATTCAGACTATACTACAAAGCTAGAGTAATCAAGACAGTACGGTACTGGCACATAAACAGAAATATAGATCAATGGAACAGGATAGATAGCCCAGAGATAAAGCCACGCACCTATGGTCAACTAATCTATGAAAAAGGAGGGAAGGATATACCATGGAGAAAAGACAGTCTCTTCAATGAGTGCTGCTGGGAAAACTGGACAGCTACATGGAAAAAAATGAAATTAGATCACTCCCTAACACCATACACAAATATAAACTCAAAATGGACTAGAGACCTAAATGTAAGACCAGACACTATAAAACTCTTAGAGGAAAACATAGGAAGAACACTCTTTGACATAAATCACAGCAAGATCTTTTTTGATCCACCTCCTAGAGTAATGGAAATAAAAACAAAAATAAACAAATGGGACCTAATAACACTTAAAAGCTTTTGTACAGCAAAAGAAACTACAAACACGACAAAAAGACAACCCTCAGAATGGGAGAAAATATTTGCAAACGAATCAATGGACAAAGGATTAATCTCCAAAATTTACAAGCAGCTCATGCAGCTCAATATCAAAAAAACAAACAACCCAATCCAAACATGGGCAGAAGACCTAAACAGACATTTCTCCAAAGAAGATATACAGATTGCCAACAAACACCTGAAAGGATGCTCAACATCACTAATCATTAGAGAAATGCACATCAAAACTACAATGAGGTATCATCTCACACCAGTCAGAATGGCCATCATCAAAAAATCTACAAACAATAAATGCTGGAGAGGGTGTGGAGACAAGAGAACCTTCTTGCACTGCTGGTGGGAATGTAAATTGATACAGCCACTATGGAGAACAGTATGGAGGTTCCTTAAAAAACTAAAAATAGAACTACCATATGACCCAGCAATCCCACTACTGGGCATATACCTTGAGAAAACCATAATTCAAAAAGAGTCATGTACCACAGTGTTCACTGCAGCTCTATTTACAATAGCCAGGACATGGAAGCAACCTAAGTGTCCGTCGACAGATGAATGGATAAAGAAGATGTGGCATATATATACAATGGAATATTACTCAGCCATAAAAAGAAACGAAATTGAGTTATTTGTAGTGAGGTGGATGGACCTAGAGTCTGTCATACAGAGTGAAGTAAGTCAGAAAGAGAAAAACAAATACCGTATGCTAACACACATATATGGAATAAAAAAAAAAGTCATGAAGAACCCAGGGGCAGGACGGGAATAAAGACACAGACCTACTAGAGAATGGACCTGAGGACATGGGGAGGGGGAAGGGTAGGCTGGGACAAAGTGAGAGAGTGGCATGGACATATATACGCAACCAAATGTAAAACCGATAGCTAGTGGGAAGCAGCCGCATAGCACAGGGAGATCAGCTCGGTGTTTTGTGACCACCTAGAGGGGTGGGATAGGGTTGGGTGGGAGGGAGGGAGACAGAAGAGAGAAGAGATATGGGGATATATGTGTACATACAGGTGATTCACTTTGTTATAAAGCAGAAACTAACACACCATTGTAAAGCAATTATACTCCAATAATGATGTTTTAAAAAAATAAAAAGAGTCATGTACCACAATGCTCAATGCAGCTCTATTTACAATAGCCAGGACATGGAAGCAACCTAAGTGTCCATGGACAGATGAATGGATAAAGAAGATGTGGCACATATATACAATGGAATGTTACTCAGCCATAAAAAGAAACGAAATTGAGTTATTTGCAGTGAGGTGGATGGACCTAGAGTCTGTCATACAGAGTTAAGTAAGTCAGAAAGAGAAAAACAAATACCATATGCTAACACATATATATGGAATTAAAAAAAAAATGGTCATGAAGAACCCAGGGGCAGGACGGGAATAAAGACGCAGACCAAAAAAAAAAAAAAAAAAAGACGCAGACCTACTAGAGAATGGACTTGAGAATACAGGGAGGGGGAAGGGTAAGCTGGGACAAAGTGAGAGAGTGGCATGTATATATATACACTGCCAAACGTAAAATGGATAGCTAGTGGGAAGCAGCCGCATAGCACAGGGAGATCAGCTCAGTGCTTTGTGAGCACCTAGAGGGGTGGGATACGGAGGGTGGGAGGGAGGGAGATGCAAGAGGGAAGAGATATGGGGATATATGTATATGTATAGCTGATTCACTTTGTTATAAAGCAGAAACTAACGTATCATTGTAAAGCAATTATGCTCCAATAAAGATGTTAAAAAAAATAAAATTAAATTAAAAAAAAACTACAATGAGGTATCACTTCACACCAGTTAGAATGGGCATCATCAGAAAATCTACACACAGCAAATGCTGGAGAGGGTGTGGAGAAAAGGGAACCCTCCTGCACTGCTGGGGGGAATGTAAATTGATACAGCCACTATGGAGAACAGTATGGAGGTTCCTTAAAAAACTAAAAATAGAACTACCATTTGATCCAGCAGTCCCACTACTGGGCATATACCCAGAGAAAACCATAGTTCAAAAAGACACATGCACTCCAATGTTCACTGCAGCTCTATTTACAATAGCCAGGTCATGGAAGCAACCTAAGTGTCCATTGGCAGACAAATGGATAAAGAAGATGTGGCACATATATACAATGGAGTATTACTCAGCCATAAAAAGGAACGAAATTGGCTCATTTGTAGAGACGCGGATGGATCTAGAGACTGTCATACAAAGTGAAGTAAGGCAGAAAGAGACAAACTAGTATCATATATTAACGCATGTATGTGGAACCTAGAAAACGGTACAGATGAACCAGTTTGCAGGGCAGAAATTGAGACACAGATGTAGAGAACAAACATATGGACACCAAGGGGGGAAAGTGGCGAGGGGGGCGAGGGAGGGGGTGCTGTGATGAATTGGAGGTTGGGATTGACATGTATACACTAATATGTATAAAATGGATAATAAGAACATGTTGTATAAAAAATAAAATTTAAAAATTCAAAAAAAAGAAAAGGAAAAAATTTAATAAGAAACGCTAACCATCCTCTAAGCCTTCAGCCAGTTGTAATCTTTTGTGCAAGAGTAACATCAAAGATCACTGATCACAGATCCCCATAACAACTATAATCATGAAAAAGTTTGAAATATCACGAGGATTACCAAAATGTGACACAGAGACACAAAGTGAGCAAATGCTGTTGGGGAAATGGCGCCAATAGACGTGCTCGACACAGGGTCACCACAGACCTGCAACTGGCAGCGCCATAAAGAGAGCACTGCCTGGGTTTCCTGACAGCTGGCGTAGGTGAGGATGGAGCCTTGGTCTGGACCCGCCGGGCACTTGTGGCCCAGGACAGCCCCGCACAGGTCCTCACTCTCCCAGGACAGTACCAGCAGCTGTCTCTGAGGCCGTCCGGGAAACTCAGGCAGGTGATGGCGTTGAAGGTAGTTTGTGCGGGAAAAGGAGCTCTTTTCCCTTTTCTCTACCTTCTTAGGTTTCTGCAGTGGACACTCACTGTTTAGAATCAAGCACCGGCAGTGATTTTCTGTGATTAGGGACATGGATGCAGGTCCCTTGCAGGCAGGCAGGGCTCCTTCCACCTCTGCAGGCACTGCAGTGAGCTGCCCTCTCCTCTCGCGGGGCTCACAGATGCGGGCCGCCTGAGGGGCGGGGGCTGATTCTGACGGAGGGCTCCAAGCTGCACCTCTGCTCTGGCTCAGGAGTCACCAGCAGGAAGGAGGAGGGAGGGGGGGCATCGCCGGGCGGGAGTAAGGCAGGCCCCTGGCCCTGCCTGTGTCACGGGTGAAGCTTTCCTCTCTGAACGTCAGTTTCCCCAAAAGTAAACCCAAAGAAAGGACACTGACCATTTATCAAGAACAGGGCTCGCCAGGTACTACATTAATCCACACCTCCCGTCTAAGTAACTTGAAATCTTTTCATCTCAGGACCCCATTTATGTTCTTAAATTACTGAGGACCCCAAAGAGCTTTGATCCATGTAGGTTGTATCTATAGGTATTTACCGTATTAGAAATACCTGAGGGGCTTCCCTGGTGGCGCAGTGGGTAAGAATCTGCCTGCCAATGCAAGGGATACGGGTTCGAGCCCTGGTCTGGGAAGATCCCACATGCTGTGGAGCAACGAAGCCCATGCACCACAACTACTGAGCCCACACACCTAGAGCCCGTGCTCCACAACAAAAGAAGCCACCACAATGAGAAGCCCGCGCACCGCAACAAGAGTAGTCCCCGCTCGCCGCAACTAGAGAAAGCCCGCGCGCAGCAACAAAGACCCAACACAGCCAAAAATAAAGAAATAAAGAAACACTTGAGAGCTTCCCTGGTTGCGCAGTGGTTGAAAATCTCCCTGCTGATGCAGGGGACACGGGTGCGAGCCCAGGTCTGGGAAGATCCCATATGCCGCGGAGCGGCTGGGCCCGTGAGCCACAACTACTGAGCCTGCGCGTCTGGAGCCCGTGCTCTGCAACGAGAGAGGCCGTGACAGTGAGTGGCCCCCACTTGCCACAGCTGGAGAAGGCCCTCGCACAGAAACGAAAACCCAACACAGCCAAAAATAAAATAAATTAAAAGAAGGCTCAACATAAAAAAACAAACTTGAGAATTTTTTAAATATTCACGTTATTTAAAAATAACAGTAATAAACCCATTACATGTTAACAGAGATAATGTTTTTATGAAAAATAATAGTTTCCAAAATAAGGAGAAGGACACTGTAGCGCTTCAATTGCTTTACTGTTGGCTATTTAACGGCAGACAATGGGATTCGCACCTGTGTCAATACACTGTCTTGGTTGAAGTACGCGACGAAAATCTGGCCCCATACATGTGTGGCTGGAAACGCAGAGGCATTTTAGTAGCCCTGTCGGAGCCCCCAGCAGGCCCTAGAGACGAGCTTCGAGGTGGACTCTGCTACCGTATCCCCGACCCTTTCCTCCTGTTACATTAAAATCCATTGGTTTGTTTTCCACACTAAAAGGATTTTTACCCAGGCATGATCGGGCTGTTTGGAAAATCTAAGTTCATGGGGTCCAGTGGACCTCCCAGTGGAGACGCATCTCCCACAACATCAAACACAGACACGGCACTCCGCCCCGTCACCACCAATTGTCAGCAAAGTCAAACCGTGTGAAGCTGTCAAGCTGTGCAAAATTCTGATTTCCACGTGAGAGCCCCAGCTTCATCACCAGCACAGACTCTGAGCTGGTCGCGTGGGCGCGTCCTGGAGGACACTTGGCCCCGTGCGGTGCACCTCAGCTCACACACCTGCTCCTCCCGTTTCATTACCAAGACCATTAAAAAGACAAAACTCAAGAGCTGAGATCCAGTACGATTAGTATCTTGTTGCTGCCTCATCAACGACAGCATCAGCTGTGGGGACACCGTGAGCACAGCCCGGGCCGAGGCCATCAGAGCAGACGTCACCTTGTGACAAAGGCAAGTGGCGTCTGAGTGGCTTTGACGTCACAGACCTTGAGGGTTCCACGGACCAAACTCTGAGAACTGCGAGAGTAACCACTCATCACCCCTCCACCCGGCTCACGGGGCCGAGCTCTGTTTCCTGAAGAAGCAACTGGAGGCTCGGTGATGTCAGTGCAGGGCCCCAGCCCTGCCACTTGTCTCTAGCGGGACAGGAATCTGTGCGTGGCCCCTACTCCCACCCCATGCAGCCCAGCTCTCTGCCCCCCCAGCCTCTGTTAAGGCCCCCTCCCCTCCACTGGGGACCTCAGATGGCCAAGACCCCGGGTAACTCCCCCCTCCCCTCGGCCCCCCCCTGCAGCCCAGCGACGACCCAGGTGTCCGTCGACCCCCCAGAACAAGAACACTTCACCACCAACAAAGCGCAATTCACCCTCTTTCACCCTCAGGACCAGCGTGAGGATTGTTCCAAGTGGCCGATGAGAGGCGGGGGCCTCGTCTCCCAAGCTCTGGGGCTGTTCCCACCAGAGCACGGCTCTCCTGACCCTCACGCCCCCCGCGCACCTGCCGCCTCCCCAACTTCTCCCCGGCCCTGCTGCCCAAGCTCAAAGTCAGGAGCCACCTCGGGGAGTCAAGAGAGAGCTGGGGGGCTCACATGGGCCACGGACACCTCTCCCCGTGCCTGCTGGCCCCAGGCCCTCCCCTGAGGACCACCCTGGTGGCATCAGTCGCCCCGCCCAGCGCCAGGCGGCAGCTGCCACGCCTCGCGTACAGTTCCTTCTCAGTCAGTCACCAAACCCCTTCTGAGCCAGGGTCCTGACACGGGCATCCTCACGTGGCTGGACTGAGCACCTGGAACCCGGGGCCCAGGCCAAGCAGAGCAGCCCTGCCCAGAGCCAACCACGCCCCCTGGCACCCTCGTTCCCACCGAGCCAGCAGGCGCCTGTGGTCTGGGCCGGGGTCCCCAGCTCCTCAGTCAGGCGGGGGTGGGAGAGCCTGAGAGGGCCCCTGGCCTCGCGAGGAGGACAAGGGAGACGCGGGCTTGGGGGACCTGAGCCTCCCGAGGATGCAAGACCCTGAAGGACCAGAGGGGGCGCCAAGCGCCCTGGGCGGCGGGCCTGAAGCGTCCTGGGGTCGGAGGAAGACAAAGTGCTGTGCATCTGTGTGGCGCTGACACCAGGCACCTACTGCCTGAGAACGTGCCAGAACCCAGCAGGGGAGTGGGCGTCCCATCGCCCCAGGCCAGCCCAGCCCCGCCTGCAGTTAAAGGAGCGGAAAGGCACCTGCGTCCACACACATCTGCCTGTCCTTACTCGTCTCTCTGGTGAACCTTCTTCCCTGGCATTTTGCTCTGCAATTTCTTTCATGCATGATTCTCAGTCCCCTTGATCCTCCAGAACCAGCTCAGACCGTGAGCTCGGTCTGAGACACCAGAGCCCTGAGGGAGGGGCTCTCCGGGGTCACCCAGCCGTGCGCACCGCGCTAGGCGAGACCTGCCGCACCTGGACGGCCTGACCAGCCAGCCACTGGACACGAGCCAGTAGCCCAGGAGCGCTGGAGACTAGAATTCAAAGCCGCGCGCAACGCACTCACTACCCCAGGGCCCATAAATCAACGCTGAGCACCTAGGGAAAAGTGCTAGGGTGTCGGGAGTTTTGGGGAGAGGAAGGAGCGGTGGGGAGGAAGGGGAGGGAGGCGTGGGGAGGAGGGGAGGGATGTGGGAGGGCTGGGGGTGCCACCAGCTGGGGGCTACCTGAGGGCTTCCTGGAGGGGGAGGCTCCCGGTGAAGGCAGTGGCTGAAGAGGCACTGCCCCAGGCGCAAACCCGACTGACTGGCTGTAATGACGCGATGCCCCAAACGGGGAACCGCCCGCTCGGGCTCCACGTGAAGCCGAGCACAGCGTCTCCTCAGCTACCCGGTGGAACGGCTAGTGCGGCTTCAAAAAGTGCAAAGAGCCCTTCGTGTCCACGCACAAAGCTCAAGGAACTGCAAACAGGCTTCTTACCTCCACGATGGTGACTTCAGGTACCCCCTGGGCCGACCACTGAGTGCCGCTGGCTCCACCCAGCCCTGTGGCAACCGACAAACCGCCTCGCAGGCCGGTGAGGTGGGTGAGAGCCGCGCCGGAGGAGACCAGCACCAGGCAAATCGAGGGAAAACAAGCTCTGGGCCCGGTGCCTGCTGGGATGTCGGGAGGAGGCGGCGAACACGTGAGCAATTGAGTGGATACTAACTCAGCACACCTGCGCCCCTGCGGCCTTCACAAGAGACACGTGGGCCGCCGTGGGGCCCGCTCAGCCCGCAGTGACAGCCAAACCGCAGACCCAGAGCAAGCGGGGGGCTCCCCGGGGCCGAAGACCAGACGTCCCGGCAGGCGGCCCTGCCCTGGGCTCCTGTGGGGGGAGGAGAGGTGTGACGGGGGTGGTCTCCAGCTGGGCTTGTTTGGCAATCGGGAATCTCGGTCAGCTCAACTGGAAATGGTTTTCTCTGTAGCTAGTTTCAGGGGAACAAGTGGCTCTAATCTCAGCTAATCAACCGCGAGATGAAGATCGGGGAGCTGGAGGCTCAGGGTCTGGCCTAGTCGTAGGTAACCCCGGGGGTATCTGGGGTCCTCAAGGGGGTCCTGAGGAAGAGTGAATCAACTTCACTTCATTCGGGGGAGTCTCTGCAGTAAGGCTTCTGCCAGGGCGCTTCGAGAAACAAGGCGTTTGTGAGGCTTCTTACTTGCCCCTGTTTTCTGGGAGCACAGGCTCAGAGGGGACGCCACCCAGACACCCTGGCTGCTCCAGCATTTCCCAGGGGAGCCCACTGCCCCCAGGGCCCAGCGCTGAGCTGGGGAGTGTGGCGATGTCCCTGCACCCACGGCGGCCCCTGCTGGAGGTGGGGGGAGTGGGTGACCCACACAGGCTGTCGGAGAGGGGGCAGCAGGAGTCGCTGGCTCCGCCCACTCTGGGCCAGCACCCGGCCCCGCGCCCTCAGCAGCCCTTTGGCATCCACCCCGAGGGCCACACACACTCATCACAGAGCAGAGCCTCGGGGTGGGGGGGGGGGCTCCGAATGGCACCGAGTAAGCCAGCACCAGACATGCTGTCCCGATGGCCCAAGGGCGCTGCACGGCACACCCCGCCCGGGGCCCTGGCACCGTCCCTTTTCCGAGCACCGTTTTGTGGGCCTGTTCCCAGGCAGCACCCGCTCTAACCTCTAATTGCTGCATCTACTCCCACGTGGCGACAGCTCCTCTGCGTCGTCCAGGACAACTTGAGTTCTGAGCCGCCGCAGGTCAGGCTTCACACACGTCCCCGCGGGCCTCCCAGCCCAGCTGGGAGTGAACCCCTGGTGTCACCCTCCACACACCAAAGCTGCCTCGCTTTTAGCCCCTCGGGGTGGGAAATCCACCCAGAGCACAGTGCTGGCCCGTGTCCCCTTAAACTGGGGGGGCTGCCTGTCACAGGCGCTGTCACAGTTAAGGGCTGGGGCGCCCAGCGGGGGGGCTGGGGCTGTCTGCCTGTCCTGGCGCGTCCCGTAGCGCGGAGCGGGTTGTCGTGGATTTGTTTCCCACCCAGGGCAGTGCTCCCGCCGAGCAGCTCTGGCCCCTCTCCTGCAGGCGCCCAGAACCCCGGGCCCAGGCCCAGCACTGGTGTTTTTGAGGCTCTCCAGGGGGTGGAACGTGGGAACGGCTATTGTGAGAACCGGGAAATAGAAGTCGGAGCGACTGAGCGAGGGGCTTCAGGGGGAGGGCCTGACGCACACCAGGTCTGGGGAGCCCTGGACCACCCAGCAGCGCTCCTGAGAGCTGTGTGTACAGCGAAGCCACAGCACAGGCTTACTCCTGGGCAGCGGGGCAGCACTTTGGGGTCCTCTCTGACTTTCAGAAGTTCCCTTTTTTCCTTTGCAGGGGCGTGGGGTGCCCAAATTAACTTATTTCCTGATTTGCACCCATGTCCTGGGTAAGGGACAATAAAGCAGTCACCCTCCCTGGCAGGGACATGTCCCGATGCCAAAAGAAAGGAGCAGAGCGGTTCAGACAGCGGGACCGGCACAGCGGTGAGGCCAGACCCCCGTGACAAGTACCCTCCCTCGGCCCGGTCTTAACTGCGTGCAGGGGCACCCGAGCCCAGGTGTGTGACGGAGCGACGGGAAGAGTATCAAGAAAGGCCAGGAGGAGACCCGAAGGCTCACAGCGGGGGCTCGGTTTGGCCGGAGAGGTAACCTCAGCGTCAGGAGACCGTCCAGAAGGTACCAGAAACAAAGCTTGAAGCCAGGAACAGAGGAAGCAGGAAAAGCTGTCCCAGCTGTGCTGCGTCCGTCGGCGCCCACGCAGGAAGGCCTGCAGAGCTCGCCTCCATTTCACAGATGAAGGAAGAAGGGGCCACGGCTCAGGTCTCGGGACAGCAAGTAACGCGGCCGGGGCTGGCCTCTTAACGCCAGTGCCCAGACCTGGGCCCCGCACACCCTCAGTGGCCACAGGAGATGCTCACGCGCAGGCAGCCTCCATCCCTTGAGCTCAGCCACAAGGTCAAGGTGAGGGCGCCCTCCGTCCAGTGAGGCCCCGTCTTCTCATCGTCCCCCATCTGTCCCTCGGCTCTCTCTGGGGACAGACCCCACCACGGCCCCAGTTTTCAGGACGCCCTTCCTCCCTGACCAAAGTAATTCCCCATTCCCACCTCCTTCCATCCTGGAAGTCACAGTTGGGCGACCTCTGGACACAGACGTCCTCCCAAACAAGTGTCCACGGAAAATCTGCTTTAATGAGCATCACCGGGGCCCAAGAGGAAAATAAGTTCGGAGAGAATGGGGATGGGGTCAGGGTCCTGTGCCTTTGGCCTAACGAGCTTTGCGGTCAGGAGTTCAGCGGCTCACCTACAGGGGACAGGTGACCGCCTGAAGGTCTCCTGGCCTGTTTCCTCATCAGGAAAACCGGGAGAACTGGAAGTCCCCCTTGACAGAGTCATTGCTGCGTTAGAAGGGCTGCTTGTAGCGGGCTGGCCTGGAGCCCCTGACCGTCGGTAAGGACCACCAGGAGGAGGGTCCGGCGTGGACAGGCGGCAGGCAAGGGGCCAGCGGGGCCCGCCGGCTGCGGCTGTCACGTGACCACGACCACACCCACTCACACCCACGCTCTCCCCTCATTGGTGGATCAGCAGGATGGACAGCCGCGAGCACCAATGGAAGGCCGGGCATCAGTTCGTACTGCTTGGCCGACACCATCCGGCCCCGGCCCCTGTAAATAGGCCGCGTCCTCCCCCGGGGCCCGGACGGCTCAACGCATAGCAGGCCGCCCGCCGGGCCCTTGACCTGAGGGCTAGCTCTGGGGTCCCAGGTCCTGGCCGCTCGCATGTGGCCCTCGGCCCAGCCTCCGCTGGCACTTGGAGTCACAGGAGAGGTGACAACCGCTGATCTGTGTCCCCGCCCGCGACTTTGAAAGCACTTTCCATACAGAGTCTCGCCTGGGAAGTGGCGGGAAGAAACTGAGGCCTGAGGTTCTGAGAACCGGGCCAGGCAACGGTCCCACGCCCCAGCTGGCCCAGAAACACATCTGGCTCCCCCGCGGAGGGCTTCTTCTGCCACCTGACGCCTGAATTGTCAATGCCTTTGGCTGCAGTGTTCCACCCACAAAAGAGATGGAGTCCGAGAGGAAGAAGCCTGGGGCCTGGCCGTCCCACGCCCTGACCTGCCCCTCCGGTGCTGGGTGTAGAGGGCGGTGGTCAGCAAAGCGGGCCCCACGAGAGCAGAGCTTGAACACGTCGGGCGAGGGGGTTCAGGAAGGCTTCCTGTTTCTGGCTGAGGGCCCCGAAGAAACAGCGCTCTGCTGTCTGTGACCCAAGGCAGCACCACTCAGGGCTTGTGGTCCAGGGACAGAGCTCAAGGGGAGGAGGCCGGAGGCCCGGGTACCGGCCAGCCTCAGCACATGTGAGTGGCGAGTCTGCCAGCGGTGTCTGGGTGTCAGCGGTAGAGCTGGGTACCCTTTCTATGTGGTACCAGGTGGCACCGTCCCGCTTGGAAAACGTCGCAACACGGGATCTGCCCACAGCCAGACTGACACAGGCTATCATGAGAGACTGGAAATGCACTGCTGTAATACCCATCAGGTGGAAAACAGAGTGCTTAAACGAATGAATAATAACAGATGGAAGGTCCCAACTTTACACCAGTGAAGGCTGGCACCCTCCCAGCTTCTTCCTGCTCCTACCCCCCCCCTACTTCCAGAGGAGGGGAGGGAGCTACCCAAATGGAGTCCAGCCACCGGGCCAGAACTAGGACACGTGACCAGTCCTCGTTCATGGGGAGGGAAGGCACCGGGGACCCAGAAGAGCCGTTGACAAAGGAGTGTCTCCCCTCTCCTGGCCCTGCCAGCCACCAGCGGACAGGACCCAGCACAGGAGCAAACCGAGGGAGGCAAGAGGGACTGGGCAGGGGGAGGGCAGCCCTCAGACGGTGCTGAAACCAGGCCCTGCTCCTGGAGTGGGGGCCCAGCTGCCTGAGGGCCCGTGACCTCACTCCCGCGGGTCTGCGTCTTCTGGGGTCCACGCCGTAGCTGGTGGAGCTGAGGCCAGCCGTGCGCCTCTCTGGCTCCTCCATCCCGCCCCTGCACAGCCGCTGGAAGGCAGCCGGAACTTCGGGGACGTGAGGCTGTAGATGACGGGGCTGATGGCGCTGTTGGTGTAGACACAGGTGCGGCACAAGAGGAGCCCCCAGGGGTCCAAGAAAGGCCGGGCCACAAAGGAGTAGAGGAGCACCAGTGTGCGGTAGGGCATCCACAGGACGGCAAAGAGTGGCACGACTCCACCAGCATCGGGGTGACCTGCAGGGCGGGAGGGCAGGGGTGGGAAGGCCCTGGCACCCGGCACACCAAGTGACCGAGGGACATGGCTCCTGCCTCAGGGCATGTTTGCTAAGTGATGAGAACGTTACTACAATAATCACTCAAACTACCACTGCGTATGGCTCTGTGCTAAACGTTTCCTGTGCAGGAGCCCGGGGCCGGCATTCAGAGCTGCGCTGGTTGATACGCTCATGAAATAGCCCCACTTCAGGTGGTAAATACTCACTGCCCTGAGCCCCCTGGCGCACCCTATCCCCCAGACCTCTCAGATGCCCAGCAAGTGAAGACCGGATGCCTGGAGCGGGGCCTCGGGCCCGGGGTGACACAGGAAGGCCCCAGGTGGACGCTGTGGCTGCGTCCCCTGCACCGGGCCCTCCAGTGGTTCTGTTTTCATCTCCACACGAAGGACGAGGAAGCAGGGAGTTCCCTGGTGGTCCAGTGGTTAGGACTCAGCACTTTCACTGCCAGACCCAGGTTCAATCCCTGGTCTGGGAACTAAGATCCCGCAAGCCACGCAGACAAAAAAAAAAAAAAGGAGGAGAGGAAGCAGAGGCTCAGAGTGAAGGATGACACAGCACACGCACCATGAACCAGCTTCTCCTGCAGCCCGCCTGTGCTCACCACTGTCCTGAGTGGCCCAGCCAGCCACGGTCATATCCCCATTCTACACCCCAATCTGTTCTTTCAGCCCAGGAGTGACTCGCCAGGCCCAGAAGACAATCCTGTCAGGAGGGGGGCTGAGGACAGGGACACTCTGGGCTCTTCCACCTCACTTCCAGCTGCCAGCCCAGGGTCCCGGCTTCTCTGTGAGGGAGGAGGGTCAATGGGAGTGGAAGGGGCACCTGTCCTGGCCACCTCCGAGGGCAGCCTCCACTGACCCACACAAGGAGCTTCCTATGGGCCCCAGAACTGAGGGGAGGTCTCAGGGGGGCCTGTCATCTGCTCTAGGCTTGGGCCCTCCCTGCTGCCACCTTCAGGATGCAGGGGCAGTGGGTGGGAGCATGGGTGCTGGAGCCGGCAGGCGTAAGCTGTGTGACCTTGGGCAGCCCACTTAACCTCTCTGAGCCTCCCTCTTCCACTTGTGGCATCAGGAGAATAGCAGTGTCCTTCACGGGTCTGTGGAGGGGTAGTGGGGAGAGGGGTCCCCATGAAGTCATCACTCTTCTGCCCCAGGAAGTTCGACATCTCTCTGTGCATAGCTTTGTGCTGGGGCCAAGCTACACCCCGAGAGCCAGCAGGCCTTGGCCGCTCTGTGCTTCTGGCCCTCCCTCTGTCTCTCCATCTCTCTCTCTGCCTCTGTCTCTCTTTCTCTCTCCGTCTCTCTCTCTCTGTCTCTCTCCCTCTGTCTCTCCATCTCGCCCTCTCTCTGTCTCTGTTTCTGTCTCTGTCTCTGTGTCTCCCTCTCTGTCTCTCCCCCTCCACTCACATCTCTGCTGCTCATCCACAGGGGCCCTCTCTGCTCAGCCTTCCCCCTGCCTCAGCCTCTCCGAGTGCCCGTGTGCTTACATGTAGGACCTGTGCACACCTGTCTGGGGCTCCAAACGTATGGGGATCCCCCTGAAACTGGAGAGGGTGCAGCCCCTCTGCTCAGAACCCCGGCTCCCTCCACTCAGAGCCAAGTGCTTCTGGGGCCCCCCATCCTTGCTGACCCTCGGTGCACCAGGCCCTCCCCCTGCCCCCCTCCCCCGCCACCTGGCCCACTTCCCGGGTGTCTGCTTGGTCACCTCATATCTTTATTCAGTCATCACCTCAGCAAGGTCTTCCCGAACTTTCCCCTAAACTCCCATTCCCCCGGGCTCCATTTCTTCCGCTGACAGGGTCCATGTTTACTTGTCCTGCCGTGAGCCCCGGGGGCGGGGTGTGTATCTTGTTCTGTTCTCCCCTGTGTCCCCGCACCTAGAAACTGGCCTGGCACACAGTCAGTGCCCAGGGGACACCTGCCGAGTGAGTGGGTGGACGAACGAGGAGCCAGCACCCCCTCTCTGTCCATTCACGCCTCTGCCGCATCTCCCTGCCTCTCTGCAAACCGACCCCGCCCACCCCTGCTCCCCACTGGCCACCCCTGCCCACCTGCTTCCTGGAAGAAGGGGAGCCTCTGGCCCCGGAGCAGCTGCCCGCTGCACCCTGCCTGGCCCACGGAGCTGCCTCCCCTGGGTTCCGGGCTCTGGCCGGTCCTCATCACCCCCGTGCTGGCCCCCGAGCTGGTCCCCGAGCTGTGGCAGGTGGGCCGGGGAGCTCTGGAACAAGACCCTCCCTATGAGACTGCAGAGGACGGTGGCCTCCAGCAGGGCGTAACAAAGAAGACGGTGAAGTCCAGCAGGCAGATGGGCAGGAACAGGCTGTGGCTCCCGGTGCCCGTCAGCGTCCAAGGCCACCAGGAAGAACCAGAGCAGGCAGTAGACGGACGTGGTCCCCCAGACGCCGGCCACGATGCACACGGCCTGTGGCCGCTTTGGGTGTCAGATGGCGAGGCACCTGTAGGCCACAGGGCAGTCACCTGACCCACCTGCCGACCCCTGGGATGGGGCCATGGAGGGTGGTCCGCTCAGCTAATCAGATTCCCCGATGGGGAACCAAATGTGGGCGCAACGGTGGAACTGCCCCTTTCATAGGGGACCTGGGACGCCGTGATGAGGCAGCTTCGGGGACTGTCAGAGCAAAGGTGCCAGTCTTGAGGGGAGGGCAGGGCCGAGTCAGAAGGTGCAGCCCCTCGAGGTCCGGCCAGGCCCACAAGGTTCAGAGTGCCCTTGCGAAGACCTTGACCTTTGTGCAAATCCCAGGGTGGGTTTTCTACTGTCCACCGCCAAAGGTCACAGGCTGAGGGGTCAAGGACATTGCTACCCTAGATGGGCACAGCAGGGGAGAACCGGGACCGGGCCAGTGTATGGATGTCAGAAGGCCTCGCTTATGTGCCCGTTCTGTGTAGCCCTGGACGAGACATCCTAACCCTCTGGGCCAATGTGCTGAAGGCCACGCAGCTGGGAAGAGGCAGAGCTGGGCTTGAACCCGGTCAGTGGGTTTCAGCGTCCACATGCTTAGAGGCTAGATGGCCTCTCAGGTGTTAATTTCATAGCTGGAAGAGGCCCAAGAGGCTGTCCAGTCCCAGTGCCCACGTTCCCGGTGGGGACACCAAGCCCAGAGAAGTGCAGGGTTGCCTTGGCATCCCGCAGCAAGTCAGTGGAAGAGGTGAGATGAGAAGCCCGCTTCCCGGCACCTGCCCCCGCCCTTGCCGGTTTCCTGCAGGGTCCCACACAGCGTCCCCTCCATAAATGGGGAGCAGACTCAGTTTACCAAGGCTCGTGGCCAGGAAGTCCTGGCCTGCAGGAGGGGTTGGGGTGTACCTCCCTCTCCGCGGCGAACGCGGGACGGAGGAGTTGGAGGCACGGATGCCCAGGTACCGCAAGCAGGTGATGCCCAGGCAGCCGGCGTGGCCGCAGACCCACTGCCCAGCCAAGCTTTGGGAGACGGTGGGCAGCCCGGCAGCCACCAGCACAGTAAGGTCTGCCCGGGCCAGGCTGACCAGGGAGCAGTTGGTGGGCGTGTGCACGTCCCGTGTGGTCAGCACCACCACGGCATTGCCCACAATGCCCACGGCGCACACAAGGAACACCAGGAAGACCGAGACCATCGTGTACTCGGGGCTGGGGACGGCATCATGGGAACCAGGGCCACGGCGCTGGGGCTGCCCGGCCCGCTCCCGTCTTCCATGACGGCTGTGCAGGCGCTGGAGGGGGAGGGGACTCCGGGAGGCGTCCACACCAGCGGCCGGGCCTCACGCTGCTGGATGAACCCCTACCTCTCCAGAGAGCCTGGCCCCACGGACACGCAGGGACCTGGCGCCCGTGACGTGACTGCTTGGCCAGGCGAGGGACAGAACAGGGATGCTCCTTCTGGCCTGTGCCATAAATACAGTCAGTGAGCCGCTTGCTCTGCCAGCCTCAGTCCCCTGGAACGTAAATGCAGACGACCGTCATACCTAAGATGCGAGACGGAGCGGAGGTTACCTGGGAGGACGCGCCTCCGGAGCGCTCAGCGGCCAGCTGCCCCCTGTCACTAGGAAGCCACACAGCACGTCCAAGCCCCAGCCAGCTCGTCTGTGAACCTGGGGGAATCAAGACACCTGCTTCTCAGGGACACGGTGAGAGTCCCACAAAACGGCAGGCACGGAAATTTTGGGGCCCGGAGCCTGGCACCTGTTGCATGTCCGTTACTAATGTTAAAATTGAGGCTTTAATCACTCTGGGCCTCAGTCTCCCCATCCTTCAGGGGGTCCTAGCTCAATCCCGGGTGGGCTGTGAGGAGTGGATGAGACGGGAACACCCATGGCATCCGCAGGGCCCCAGCCGCGGCTACGCGGGCTCTGCTCCCTCTTGCTCTGGAAACGCCAGAGTCAGCCAGCCCCCCTCCACCCAGCGGGGTTCATAGGCGCCCCTCTCTCCCTTCTCAGCTCCTGGAGTGATGGCAAAAAGGGTTTGTATCGTGAGCGGATTGAGGGGTGAAGTCACAGCTGGGACTCAGGCAAACGCGTGAAGGCCCAGGGCACACGCAACACTGATGCCACACGATACACAGCACACGTACACACGCACACCACGCACCACGCACCTCCAGCCTTTAACCCCGTAGGTGTCACCAGCCAGCAGTGCCGCGTGCCAGCTCCCTCAGAGCGCAGCCTCGCCCCTGGCAGCCCCGCCTCCCCGCTGGACAGGCGACCCAGGACCAGAGCGGAGCCGGAGCTCTGCTGAGCTGACGGATCCAAGGCTGACCCCACCAGAGCTTCACAGGGCGGCCCCCGCTGTGGCCACAGGGCAGGGCCCAGGGTGCAGAGTTAGGGCGGGGCCGGGAGAGAGCTGGTGGCCCCAGGATGCCGGCCACACGCCCGCGCACACATACAATACGCACAGCACACCTGCACCGCACACGCGTGCAACAGTCACATGGTGTTCACACACGCGCATACGAATGCTGCTCACACAGACAGCCCAACTGCCCCTGTGCACAGCAACACACAGAAATGCAGACACACACAACACACGCGAACCAAACCCCCTGCACAGCATACCCGCCACACACAACGACACACACACACACATGCACCCACTTCTGCATGCACACACTTACCCACGCACACCTGTACCCACAACACAGGGGCCAAAAGCACACACAAGTACACAAATGCACATCACAACCCAGGCATCTGTGCTGTAGCAGAAGACACACACCGTCCACGCTCACACACCAGGTGCACAAGCACCAGAACACACGCCACACACCTGTGCCCACAGGCGTCTGCAGACACTCCCACACACGGATCCACGCGGCCTGAGGCCCCTCGCTCTCCCGGAAAAGAGCCTCTCTGCCGTTTAGCTGGAGGAGACGATGGCCCCAGGGTCACAGCAGCCGCCGCGACCCCAAAGCCGGCGGCCCGGGGTCAGGACAGACCCAGAGCTCTCCCAGCAGCCCCCCACCCCCGTGTGCAAGGGCCCCTGCGGCCCGGCGCTCATCCGGCGGTCCCTGCCGCCTCGGTGTCTCGGGGCCCCCCTCCTGCTCACCTCCATCCCCCTCCTGCCTGCACGAGCCTGTCTGAACAAAGCCTTCCACCAGGCGGGCAGCCGGGACCACCGTCTCCCAGCTGAGAACTTACTCAGCGAAGAGCCTCAGCACCTTGCTCCTGCCAGAGGGGGACAGAGGCAGAAGAGAGCTGATCCCACAGCAAGGTTTCTGGTTCTGCAGCCTGCAGTGCCGCCCACAGACGTGCTGCGTGCTCACACGCATGCGCCCCCGCCAACCTCTCCCCGCCCCCCCGCCTGCCGCCCTGGCGGGGCTGGAGGCAACCGAGGCAGCTTCCCGCGCAGGGACACCTGTGAAAAGAAAGCCCAACCCCCTGCCTTCCCCAGGCCACAGGTTCGCCAGGCTGGGAAGGACCCCGCTAGCCCGCTGAGCCCCTAGAGCCTGACAGGAAGAGGCGGAGACCCGGGGAGGAGGTGGGGAGGGCGTGGGCTGGTCCCCTTACCTGAGAGGCTGGGATTACCGGGGCGGGGGGCGGGGGGCCCCGATGTCTGGAATCTGAAGGTGAGTCTGGTGTGGGGACCGCCCCCCGAGGGCCTTCCACTGTGATCTGGAGAGGCGGAGGGGACCCTGAGCGGAGCGCCGTGCTGGCTGGGAGGCTGAGGCCCGGGCAGGGGTGCAGGAGCGGGACTGGGGCCCTGGCTTGGGGGCTCCAGGGAGCAGGGGTGCCCCGCCCTTCCTGCCGGGCTGGGGCTGCCGCTGTGCACCCCACGGCTGGCACACCTTCTTTTAGCCTGAAGGGGCCCCTCCGCTGGCTCAGAAAGCAGGAATCGCAGCTGGCACCCCCAAATGGCCAGCGGCCTGGCTCTTCCAAGGCATTTAAAGTGCAGATTCCGGTGCCAGGCCCGGATGCCTCAGGCTGGAGGGACCTGGGTAGCGTGCGGTCCCTGGCCCCCAAATGGAGCGTCCAGGCGAAGTGCCCTTGAATACGTCTCCCAGAAAGACCAGCGACACCTAGTGTCTGTTCTTGTTTCTTCACGTCTTGATTTTGGAGGACAGCATACTCAGAGAAAGGCGCACGAAACACGGAACCACGGTTGAATGAGCAAAGCGAGCACAAGGCTGCCACCGCCCGCCCCCACCCTGGGGGCGTCCCCATCACTGTCTTGTGTCGTGCCCGCCTCGGAGCTTTCTATAACCAGAGCCACTGCAACTGTGTCCTGCTTATTCCGCTGACACCGGCGGGTGGGGACTCACCTGGCTGTGTTAACCAGCTCATCCATTTCCCCTGCTGTGTGATTCTCTGCCGTGGGGCTGGGCTGCAGCATGTCCACTCAGGATGGACTCCCAGTGGACTTCTGGGTTGTTTCCAGTTTGGGGGAATCAGACGCCACTGTGGTGAACACTCCTGTACGTGAATCCTCGCTGAGTGCATTTTCATCTGCTTGGTCCCTAAGATGTGATTCCCAGGACCTGGCTGGACACAGAGATGAGTGGAGGCGGGGGGAGGGCCGCTGGGGAGGAGAAAGGGCGGCAGAAGCGACAGCATGCCGGGCGGGCAGGCTGTGGTCCCACTGCCCCAAACATGGCAGCCCAGCTCCCCACTGGGGCTGCCTGGAACACTGGGAGGGCCACACGGAGGGCTCCGCAGTACCCGGTAGGCAGGGGATCTCCCTGGCTCTCCCTGCCACCCCTAGCCCACCTCCTGCACCTCTCCCCTCTCCTCCAGAATGGCCCTCCCCTGGGAATTCCACTCCCAGGACCGCTCTCGACTGCTGTCCTGCTGTCTGGTGCTGAAATCACCAGGCTGGACCACAATCTGTCTCCAGCCTCACATTCGGCCCTCGCACTACACCACTCGCCTGGCTCTCGGGCGCAAGACTCCTCTTTCTCTCTCTCGGACAGGAAAAAGATGCCAGAGGGGCAGAGGCATCGCCGCCCGGCACCTATGTATAGAATGCCTCACCCGCCCTGAGTTCTCACCCACTAGCTCACCTGTGGACAGACCACAACCCGCAGACTTGCCCGCGTCTCCACCCGCCGGGTGCCCCTGGAGTCCTGCAGCCAGCAACACCCCGCCCGAGCAGCCCAGAGACCCTCGGTGGCTTCTCCCAGGTATGACGCAGTTACGGAGCTCTTGTTCACAGTAAGGCAACTCGCTGACAACTTAGATGTCCACTCAGAGTGGTAAGGACTTGATGCTGTGTCCCCACAGCTGGATGTCTGGCAGTTAAAACAGATGTGGTTGAGAAAAACTGATTGGCACGCGATCCGTTGAGTTAAAGGGTGGGCTGCAGATCGTAGGTGAGCGCTCTCACCTGTTTGCAAAATGTATTCGTGTCTAGTAGCAGCCATCGTCCAGGAGCTTGGCATGTGCCAGGCATGGGGCCCGGCCCTGGGCATCTTGTGTGGCCATCACAACTATCCCCTCATGGTGACGACTGTTATTGTCGCCGTTTTTCAGAAGAGAAAGCAGAGCCTCACAGGCACAAGTTGGTTAGCTCAAAGCCACAGAGCTAGTCAACGGTAAAGCTGGTATCTGAACCCAAATCTCTCCTTCTACAAAGTTGGTGTCCTAGGCCACAGGCTCCAGAAATGTCTGGAGAAAAGGGACACCCAGCACCTGGGTCACCTTGTTTCTCTGTCTGCATCGATAAACGTGGGTTGATTCTGTAGTTAGGAAAAGAGACAAGGGATTTCCCTGGTGGCACAGTGGATAAGACTCCAAGCTACCACTGCGGGGGGCCTGGGTTCGATCCCTGGTCAGGGAACTAGACCCCACATGCATGCCACAACTAAGAGTTCACATGCCGCAACTAAGGAGCCAGTGAGCTGCAACTACGGAGCCAGCCTGCCGCAACTTAAGACCACGTGCAACCAAATAAATAAATATTTTTTTAATATATTGTAAAAAGAAAGAAAGAAAAGGAGATGAAATGCCCCACTGAAAGGCTGCCTGTCTCATGGGATCCTTCCTGTATTTGGTCCCAAGGCCCTCCACCTTGATGCCCTGCTACTCCCTGGAACCATCTAGACGTCTCCACGGCCCAGGATCCAAAGCGTAAATGTCTGGTCCTATGTCAGAGGCCCTTCTGGCTGGTCGGTGGCCACACTGTCTGGTTATTAATGAATATTTGAGCAGCACGCCTGCGTATTTGTGGCCATGGGTTCTGCTGGAATCTGGGCAGAGAGGAGTGGATGGCTCCAGGCCAGGTGAGGAAGGGGTGGAGTGGGAGGTGCTCCTGGAGAGTGACGTGATGTCTGTGTCAAAGAAGACGGAGGCAGAGACAGAAGACTGTAGGTGTAAAGAGACTAGGCAGACTGGTGCTTGAAAGGGGAAAAGTCACACTCAGGCAGTGAGCTCACACAGAGGCTGGGCACCTGTGGGTGCGGCGCCTGGTCGCCGCCATGGCACTGCCCCTGCCGCCTTGGTCGTCTGGTGCCAGGTGACTGGCCACCCCCAGCGCAGGACTGACACTACAGCTTGCTTGTTATCCCACCTTTCTGCCGGTGGCTCTTCTGCACGTGAGGATGGCTGGGACGGTGTCCGGCTGCCTGTCTAGTGCCCACAGGGAGGATGGGCCGGCTGGACGGGGCCTCTGCCTCTCCCTGCAGCCAGATCAGCAGACAACCGGGCTCCTGACACGACAGCTCAGCACCCTGTCCCCTGCGTCGCCAAGGCCCAGCCAGATTGAGGGGCTGCTGGGGAGCTCAGTCCCCGCAGGCAGGCAGGATCCCTTGGGGCCGTCCTGGAGCCCGGGCACCACAGTCTACTTGTCTTCAGCATAGGAAGCTGCCGGCTGGACCACAGCATGGCCTGCGGGTTCACATGGGCTCTGTTGGTGGCCGAAGTGGAGGAGGGTGTTGGGGTGTGAAAGTGCTGCACCCGGGTTGTCCACCGTGGGAGGGAACCCAGGGTCCTCGATAAAGGCCTTGAGGTGGGAACTGAGCTGACCTTCATCCCTTAGCTCAGTATTCCCTCATCAGGACCTCCCTGGCGGCCCAGCGGTTAAGACGCCGCACTTTCACTGCTGAGAGCATCAGTTCGACCCCTGGTGGGGGAACTAAGATCCCACAAGCCGTGCGGCGAGGCCAAAAGAAAAAAATCATTCATTCATTCACCAGAACCAGCCTGCCCAGGCCCTGCCGTGCGAGGGGCCCTGGGGCCACAGAAACAACACAGCTTCAGGCGAGGAGGTCCCAGGCCCCCTTTCCCCTAACCTCCCCGGGGCCTGTGAACCTCACGAGACAGGGGCAGGCAGCCACCCGTTGGCTGGGTTTCAGGGTTGCCCCTGGATGTCTCCAGGGAGGGAAGGAAGCCAGGTGCGGTCAGTGCCGGGAACCCCATGAGGCCAGGATAGAGCCTGGAGGGACGAGGGGTCCCACGGGGTCAGCACCCCTGACGGTGGAGCCCATCCTTTCCTGAGAGTGGAGCCCTCTCACTGCGTCTGCGTAGGGGCTGCTGCGATGTGAGTGGGGTCTGGATGAAGATGGGGGAGTGTGCACGTGTGTGCACATCAGGGCCCGCACATGAGCCTGCGCCCACCTGTGCCCTTCACCACGTGACCGTGAGCTAGTTCAGGGGACGGACAGCATTTGAACATCCAGGAGCCTGAGGCCCTCCCAGCATGGGACCCCAAATGCCCGGACTGGCGCGCCCTCTGGTGGCTGACTGGCATCCGGTCGCTTGGAGAGGCGAGGACGACTGGTTCCCTCCTCCCGGTGGATCCGTCCAGCAGATTCATTTTCGCATATGGGGCTTTCAGACAGAAGCCCTCGTGCGGGGCTCACCCTCGCCCCCGGACAAACTCATAAAGACACACACGCATACGCTGAGGCATTTGGGGCGGGGTCGAGGGGATGAGCCCTGAGCGAAGGCAGAGGGCAACGTGAGCCCTGCACCCACCGTGGCGTCGGGGCACAGAAAGGAGCAAGCACAGCTGTGCTGAGCTGAGGAGGCGGGACACGCCGGCTGGGGTTCGAGGGGAAGCTCCCACCCTGGGGAGAACCTCAGGAACCAGCGGAAAGCACCTGGGGGGGAAGGGCCGCGGCGCGGAGCCAACAGTGTGCGGCACTGGGAGAGACAGGTTGCAGATGGAGCCTGCGGACGGGGAGGTGGGCGTAGAAGGCCTCCTCCCCGGGAGCACGGACCAGCCCTGGTGACTAGAAGCAAATCTTAACAGGGCCCAGTGATCTGCTAAAACCACCTGCCGGGAAGCATGAAGCCTCGCCTTCTTTGGGAGTAGATAATTCATCCACAATGTCCCACAGCAAATTGAAAATACAAGGCGTGTGCTGAAAAAGGGCCAGCTCGCTGAAAACCAGGGGAAACGCGGCAGACCCCCGGGTGATCCAGACGCAAGAGCTGTCAGACAGGGGCTTTCAAATAACCGCCTGCCACGCCCTTCTTGTCACTGCCTTGCTTAGGAGCCTCCCGTGGCCCCATGGCTCCTCAGCGGGGCACCCAGCGCCCCCTCCCACCTCGGAAGCAGCTTCGCTTCACCCCTGTATAGGTTTATGTATAGATTTCTACACAGAAGCTTGGGATCCATATGTTACAATGCTAAACAATTACAATCTTGGGCTTCCCTGGTGGCGCAGTGGTTGGGAGTCCGCCTGCTGATGCAGGGGACACGGGTTCGTGCCCCGGTCCGGGAAGATCCCACATGCCGTGGAGCGGCTGGGCCCGTGAGCCATGGCCGCTGAGCCTGCGCGTCCGGAGCCTGTGCTCCGCAGCGGGAGAGGCCACAGCAGTGAGAGGCCCGCGTACCGCAAAAAAAAACAAAAAACAAATACAATCTTGTAAGTATTGTGTGATATTACAATCATCTGTAAACATTTGGGCCATTTCTGGGTTTTGCCTTTGTTCTTTCGGTTATTACGAAGAGACCTATGAACATCGTTGCTGGGATGGGCAAGAGAGTCCCAGGCCAGTGGTTCTTACTCTTTCCCGGGGCCTGTTAACCTGCAGGCCGCTGGCCCACAGCCAGAGATTCTCAAGCAGCAGGAGTGGGGCAGGGCCTGAGAATGTGCATTCCTAACACGTCCCCAGGTGCTGTTGCTGTTGACGATCCAGGGACCCCGCTGTCTAGGGTGGAGCTGCTGATCCCAGGCACTGCTCTCACTAATGCCAGGCTGTTTCCCAAGGTGGTCGTGGCCCAGTGCAGATTACCACACCTTTAAGTTCCCATCCAGCGTTCCACGATTATGGCCGTGCAGATGTCTGTCACAGCCCATGGCCACAGCTATTTTATACGATAAGTAATGTTAATGTAGGCCCATTGGCTCAGCTGACCCAAAGGCCCTGGCCTGATGGGACCACACGTATTGTCCCACAGAATGTGGGGGGATGTGCCAGTTAATATCACCGTGGCTGCCAGTGACAGTGACCCCAAATGACCAGGGCTGGATGAAACAGATGTTTACGTTTCTCTTTTGTAACAGCCACAGCCAGAGTACCTTAATCTGGAGACAGCCTCATTCACTAGGTCACTTGGGTTTTGTGGTCCGACTGCCTGGGGTGGAATCCCAGCTCTTAGATGTTACAGTTTCTATTTCCCTGACTATAAAACGGAGAGAATGGTGGGGCTGCCTCCCAGGATTCCACGAGATCGCTGGGCACCAGACCTGCTGTGAGTCCATATAAGGACAGATGTTTGTGCCTGTCACCTCCTGTCTCTTCCTTCCCTCCTGAGAGGGAGGCAGCAGGGGTGAATAGCCCCACTTCGCAGAGCCAGAACACTGAGGCCTAGAGAGCACTGCTTGCATCGTTATACTTGGGGAGTCAGTGGCTCAAAGTCGAGGATTTAGATTCAGAGAGACCTGGGTTCTAATCCCACCTTGGCCATTTTCTGTCTTTCTAAAGGCACCTCCCCGCCCTCCCCCATACACACACACACACACACACACACACACACTCCAGATGTTGAAAACACTGTGATTAGTAACCCCAGGTGGGGGGACGTTGGGGGGCCGGCAGCGGCCCGGGGGTACAGAGCCGGGGCAGCGCACTCAGGGTTGGGTTTTATCTGGGGGCAGAGGGAGCTGCTGGAGGGGGTCTCAGGCCGGAGTGATGAGATTGGAACCAATCGGAGATTTAGACACGTGGCTCTGAGTGCCAGGAGAGGGTAGGGCTGGGGCAGTGTCAGAGTGGGAAACGGGGGAGGGGCTGGAGCTGTGGTCTTAATCCTGGCAGGTGGTGAATGTGGCTGGATCCAGAGGCGAGGGGAGGGAGAAACGGGAGGACACTCAGAGATTCACCTATGAGGAGTCCCCTCCCCCAAGCCTCTCCCACCGCCTCTCAGCTCCCACCCACCTTCTGTCCTCTACCATCTCCCTTCATTTCTTTCCTTTTGTTTTTTAATTTTCATTTATTTATTGATTGATTTTTGGCTGCGTTGGGTCTTTGTTGCCGCGCACGGGCTTTCTCTAGTTGCGGTGAGCAGGGGCTACTCTTCGTTGCGGTGCGTGGGTTTCTCATTGCGGTGGCTTCTCTAGTTGTGGAGCACGGGCTCTAGGAGGGCAGGCTTCAGTGGTTGTAGTATGCGGGCTCGGTAGTTGTGGCTCACGGGCTCTAGAGCGCAAGCTCAGTAGTTGTGCACAGGCTTAGTTGCTCTTTTCTTAAAGAGATTCTTAAAAAAAGAATAGCTTTATTGAAGTATAATTCATATGACATAAAATCTACCCTTTTTTAAATTAATTTTTATTGGAGTATAGTTGCTTTACAATGTTGTGTTAGTTTCTACTGTACAGCAAAATGAATCAGCTATACATATACATATATCCCCTGTTTTTTGGACTTCCTTCCCATTTAGGTCACCACAGAGCATTAAGTAGAGTTCCCTGTGCTCTACAGTATGTTCTCGACAGTCGTCTATTTTATACCTACTGTCAATAGTGTATATGTGTCAAACCTAATCTCCCAATTCCTCCCACCCCCCAAAATCTACCCTTTTAAAGTACACAATTCAATGGTTTTTAGTATATTCACGAAGTTGTACAACCAGCACAACTGCCTGACTCTGGAATATTTTCATCACCCCTAAAAGAACTTTTGTCCCCATTAAGTGGTCATTCCCCATCCCCCACCCCCAGCTCCTGGTAACCTCTCAGCTACTTTCTGACTCTGTGGATTTGCCTCTTCTGATATTCCATGTAAATAGAACGTATTGGTCAGCTCAGACGACCATAACAGATACCGCAGACTGGAGGGCTTCAACTACAGACATTTATCCCTCACAGTTCTCTCGAACCTGGAAGTCCAGGCTCCGGGCTCTGGCGAGAGCCCCCTTCCACCTTCTTGTGTCCTCTTACGGTTGGACTACGGCATCTCTTCTTAGACAGAGTTCAGTCTTCTGTGTGGCTGAGTAGTACTCTACCGTATGGATGGGCCACATCTTTTTTTTGGCCGTGCCACACGGCTTGTAGGATCTTAGTTTCTGGACCAGGGATCGAACCTGGGCCTTTGTCAGTGAAAGGGCCAAGTCCTAACCACCAGACCCCCAGGGAATTCCCTGGACCACATTTTACTGAGCCATCATCAGTTGATGGACACCTAGGTTGTTTCCACTCTGGGGCTGTTGTGAATAACACTGCTGGAACATTCGTGTACAGGTTTTTGTGCACACATTTCATTTCTCTGGGAGTGACATCACCAGGTCAAATGGTAGCTCCATGTCAATGCCCTCAATTTCTTCTCTCGCTCATTCATTCACACATGGTCCACTGCAAAGTGAAAACGTGGGCCCCTTGTTCAAAAATGATTAAGAGTCTTAAGGCGAGGACAGCAGAGCATTCGACCAAGCCCAGGGTCTCTCTAAGGGCAGGTTCCTATTGTAACATGGACAGTTTCATGCTCTGCAGTAGGCTCGGTGTGGCTCCACCCTGATGGTTGTGAAGGCAGTTGGTAAGCTGTAAAAATACTCCCAATGCCACATGATGTCCTTCTGATCAAGGACATTAAGCTGATTGCATTTAATAAGATACAGAGCTGTTTATCCACATGGAAAGAGTGTAAAATTTTAAGCTCTGATATTTAAACGCAGTATCTTTTTTTTTGTTGTTGTTGTTGTTGCAGTACGCGGGCCTCTCACTGCTGTGGCCTCTCCTGTTGTGGAGCACAGGCTCCGGACGCACAGGCTCAGCGGCCATGGCTCACGGGCCCAGCCGCTCCGCGGCATGTGGGATCTTCTCGGACCGGGGCACGAACCCGTGTCCCCTGCATCGGCAGGCGGACTCTCAACCACTGTGCCACCAGGGAAGCCCCTAAACGCAGTATCTTTAAAAAATGATTAACTTTTGTGTTGAGCTGATTATTATTTTGTTTTTGTTTCTGTTTTTTTGAGCTGATTATTTTTAAGAAATCAGTGTTAAAAATTCAGCTGAGTAAACTTGAAGATCTAATTAGCTTTATTAAACAATTTATGAATCAGGCTGCATGCCATCTAGCAAGCAGAAAGGCTTCTAAAAGCTGTACAAAATGGAGGTTGTTATAGGCACAGGAGGGTGGGACAAGGAAGTTAAAAGGGTGGGTTACTTCCAGCAAGGGCACCTTCCTTCTCTTAAGGGATGCAGGGGTCTTAGGCAGATCACCTCCCTAGTGCTGACTGATGGGTTTAAATTACCACTCTAGGGAGAGGCTACAACTTCAATTAAATTAGGTATTAAGTCTTGATAGGCTTAGCATACGTGACTCCATTTTGGACCTGTTGCTACTTTTTAGCAACATTGGGAATAGTTTTAAATGCTTAAGTTTTCAGTGGTCTATGTCCTTTTGCCAGCCGGGAGTCCTATTTTTATTATTTGCTGTGGGGAAAATCCCACCCTGGACCTCTCATTCTAAGACAGCACACAAAAAAATATTTGCTTTTCAATTTATAAGCTAATTAAGGTTGATTTTTACTACTGAGAACTTTATGGTGCTTCCAGCAAATAGGTTACAAGCCACAGTGTGGTGAAATCCACCAGGACTCTATGAAATTTTCTTTTTAGTTGATCCTGTTTCTTAACCCAAAGATAACACCACAAAATGATGAAGCAAACTTTTCAACACTGGATTGCCTACAAAAAATAATAAAAAAAATTAAATGTTTAAGCTTTGACATTTAAACTGAATATCTCAAAAAAAATGATTAAATTTTGTGTCGGACTGATTATACTTGATAAAGCAGGAACTATTTAGTCGCACAGAAATAGTTTTAAAAAAATGTTTAGGCTTCATTCTTTCAAAGATTTCCTAATTGAATCACCTGGATACATCATGCTTAAGATTCAGTCAGAAATACACCAGAGATGCTCTCTAAAATAATCGGTGGGAGGTTGGATGAAACAAAATGATTAATCATCAATAGCATTACGTACTTATTTGTGTCTCGACATCACATCAACTCTGTTAATTTTATTATGTCGTCATTTCTTAGAATATTTGTTATACAAATAAAAATAGTTTCTTTGTAAAAAAAATGTTTAGTCTTTGACATTTAAACTCAGTTTCTCGAAAATGATTAATTTTGCGTTGCATTGATTATATTTAACAGAGAGGGAGCTATTTAGTCCCCGGGAAGAAGTTTAATATGTTTAAGGTTTGCTGTTTAAACTCATTTCCCGGAAAGGATTAACTTTGGCTGGGACCTCTTCAGCCAGAACTTAGCAGGTAAGTTCCGAGCCCCGAGGTCGCAGGACCCACCTCCGCGGGTCCGCTACCGCCAGCAGAGCGCACTGCCAGGTGCGAACCGGCGCTCGCTGGTCACGAGACCGCTCGGCTCGCGAGGCCCTCCCTGCGCCTAGGCGGGCGGAGCGCCGGCTCGGAGATCCGCCCCAGGGGCGGTGCCCCGGCCGCGCCTGCGCCGTACTATCTCGGGCGGGCGCGCGCCGCGGGGCGCGCGGCCGCGCGGAGGCCGGAAGGAAGCGGACGGAGGGCGTGGCAAGCGAGGGAAGCCCGCCGGGCCGCAGACAACCGTCGCGGCCTGATGACGTCGCACAATGGCCGGCCCCCGCGGGTAGTGGAGCCCGTTTGTTCCGCCCGCGTCGCGCCTCAAGCCGGAGCCTGTGAGGAGCGGAAGGGCTGAGGGACCTCATCTCCGCGCCGCCCCGACACCTGCGAAGCCGTGGCCCCCTCTCTGCCCTTGCGCTGAGGTAAGTGATGGCGATGGCGGGAGGCCGGGCCGGCGGGAGGAGGAGGCCGAGGCGGCCGGGCGGGGAGCGTGGCGGCGGCGCGGAGCCGAGGCCCGGGAGCCCCGCCGCCTCCGCCTCCGCCTCCGGGGAGCGCTCCAGGCTGCCTCCAGCCGAAGCGTGGCTCTCGGGCCCCGGGAAGGGGAAGCTGAGGTAGGCACGATCCCACGTTCCTTCCGGGCGAGCCGGCCTGGGGGTCCTGGACCCCCTCAGGTCGAGCGCCCGACAGCTGCTTCCGCTCTCTGCAGTGGGGTTGATCTCCCGAAGCTGTCATTTCTCTTCCGGGATATTCGCGTGGCATTGCTTTCCGCCCACAAGGATGGGGTGGGGGGCGGAAGGAGGCACACGGGTTCGCCCTCCGGATTGGGGATAGGCTCTTCCGGAGCTTTGAGCTCCCCGGAGCCTCCTGGAACTTGCTCCCTCGGCTTCCCGGAGGCACAGGTAGGACCTATTGGCTGTGTCCCAAGACGCGAGCCACTCTTTGGAATAAAATTCCTTGTGCCCCTTTGGTTAAGAGCCCAAAGGATGCCGGCTCATTGCTGGGAGAACCTAAGACTTAAAGACTTTCAGCCTTACTCCTGCTAAGACTTCAGTGTTACTGACTACTTCATGACAGCTGAGTTTGCCGGCTAGAGTGGTTGATCATCTTAAATGAGCTGTTCAGCTCTCTATCTGTGAGAGCAGGTCAGTTCTTCAGATCAATTTGGGGAGAATGGACGAAGGGAGCATTTAGAGACATAGCAGTGCTGTCATCTTTTCTCCTTTGATTCTCATCTCCTTCGTGTTGCCTGTGGAGTGGTCCTGTCCCAGAGCAGAGGTTGGGATTCTCAGGGTGAGCCTGGACCCAGGCTGATTCCCGCTTCCCAGGCAGGGGAGTCTTTGCCTAATGATTTTACAATCTGAGCACATGTGTGGAGCCCAGCCAGCTCTGGAAACCAATCAGGTGTGTCCCAGAGGCTGGAACTTGTCTCCGGTTCTGGGTGGGAAACGATCAAACACTGAAGAGGTTTTTTCCTTTTTCACAGATCATCTCAAGGTGAGTGCTTCCTCCCTGAGGAGTCGTTTGATGTCAAGTTTAGTCAGTTTGGGGATGGTGTCTATCACCAACCTTGACATCCTTCCTTTGGATGTTGTAAATCCATGAAGTTATGAGTCTGAATTTTAACCAGATGTACCAGAACTTGGGCATTCAGATAGGGACTGCTCTGTTAAAAATCATTATCCTGGAAGGTTAGGCTTGTATTTCATTGGTGCTCCTTTGCCAAAACCTCTTTGGAACTGCTGTTTTGGTAGTAAATATTTACTACAAGCCGTAGTAAATACACAAGCCATAGGAGAAAAGTCAGTCTCATTCAATACTCACACCCCATGTTTGACAAAACCCATCTTACCTGGCTTGGGAACTCACCTCACTTACCAGACCAGGCTCTGAACAGCTTCCTGTGGTTTGTCAAAGTGACCCACCGTGAGAGAGGGAAGACTTGCTGCCACTGAGAGTGCCAGGGGAGTGTTCTGCAGGTTCCAAAGGTTGCTGAGAAGGAAAAGCTCCCACCTGTTGTGTACTGTACCAGTGTCCTTGCAGTCAGGGCGCAGCCTTCCAGAATGACCGCTGGGAAACGAGGCAGCACCCACTCTGTCTCAGTTCTAGAATAGTCTTCTAAAAAGTAGGCAGTTACTTCAAGTTTCTTTCTGGCGTGCAACAGGTAGTTTATCAAGTAATGAGACTTTGTGATTTATTCAAGCAGCGTCTCTCAGTCCCCGTCTGCCAGTGTAGTACGCTGTGGAGACACAGTGATGGACACTGTTATTCTGTTCTCCAGGCAAGTTCACTGTCTTGTGGGTCAAAGGACTAAAGAGTTCTAAACTTTGCCAAGAACGCTCGATGACGGGTGATTGATTGTGTGAGAAGAAAAGACTGAGTAAGAATAGTGAGCCTGGGGGTTGTGAAGACGTGCAGACGACCCTCCATTTCACTGTGTGCATTTAATAGACCACATGGTTTTCTTGGCTCCTGACACAGAGCACGTACTCAGATATTGGCCAAATTGAATTAATCTCAAAACAGGACACCGACGCCCAGAGAGCCAGTTAACTCGCCCAGAGCGGGGCCCGGAACACACACCGTCTTCTGACCCCCAGGGACACACCCCTTCTGTGCAGCGGGGTGTGACTCAGGTTGCTTCTGATAAGCAGGAAGATTCTTTGGCATGTTTTCCTCTGCAAGCTGTTCACCTGTGTGTAGCCTCAGATTGGAAAATCCCAGGAGGTTCCACAGGGAAAGAAGAGATGGGACCCCTTTGCTCAGGAGATTGTCAGAGCCTCCTAGGGGTGACTGTGTGTCCCAGTATGCCTAGGACAGCCAGGCTCATGCCTGCTGTAATGGTTAACAGTGCCCCCTTTCAGTCTCAAACACGCCCCCAAGTTCAGACAATAAGTTATATGGTAGCTCTGCTACCAAGTGCCAGCCATTTGCTGAGCTCGGAGAACCCAGGTGATTCTGAGCCCTTCCACTCAGGACCTTCATGGGGCCGGGGGCGGGGGGGTCTCCCAACAGACTTTGCAAACAGATAGTTGGGGTATACAGTGTGGCGAGTTCGGGTATGTAGTAGAATAATGTACAGCGTACTTAGGGCAGGAGTGCTCAGTGGGTGGACCTCAGGAGGTTTTGAACTCTGAAAGTGGGGGATAAATTGTGTATGTCCAGGTTTTTCTAGGGAGAGGAGCCATCCCCTTCCTCAGATTCTCAGAGCAATCCGTGCTGCCCAGAAGGCTGACAGCACTAGTCCTCCCCGGTAAGAACAGGTGCACACAGGGCCTTTCGCTCTACCACCTTCTGGTCAGCACTGAAAACGGCCGGTGAGAGGACGGAAGTTAGCTTTGTGCTTGGAAGGCTGAAGTGAATTCCATAGTACAAACTTTGGGGGGCGTGCAGGCTCCGCAAGTGCTTCTTTTTTACACACAGTGCAGCAGCCTCAGGGTTTGAATCGGAGGCAGCATTCCCCGTGGTGTCGGTGTAGAAGTGTGCGCCTTTGTGAGGGCTTCTCTATGAGACCCACCTTTAGTGTAAGTGCCTGAGGTTCAAGCTTTAGACGCATTGAAAGTAAAAGTGGCTGGTGTCACAGGTTGGTCCCATGTGGTCATCACTGTTCTTTAACAGTCTGTATGGATCATATAGTTACTTTTCCATCTCCGTGAAAATGTGTCTTTTTGGTTCTAGAAGGGCTAAGATAGCAACCTAGACGGATCAGCACAGACCTTTAGAAGGGAGAAAAGAACGACAGGCAAAAGGTACTGCTTCAGTAGAAGTCTCCGACTTATGTGAGGGCTCTGTTCCAAAAAAGAACGTGTAAAGTCAGTTAGAGCTTGGGTCCCATCTTCCTGTCGAAACAAGGGCAGTAGGTGGGGATTAGTCCCTGGGCAGGTAGCAGGAGCTGGTTTCATGCATCGGGCCGGCGCCAGCACTGGGCACCTGCTCCGGCAGCCGCTCGGAGATGCAAGCCCCGATCGCGCCCCGTGGCCACGTGCCTTGGTTTCCTTCTCTGTGAGCGGGGCAGCGCCTGTTTGCAGGGTTGATGCGAGGAGCTGGGTCGAGTGCCTGGTGGAGTAGTGGTCTCTCAGCAGGTGGGGGACTTGATCTTATCGCTCACGTGGTCGTGCACAGGTGACTGTCTGGCGTGTGCTGGATGGCTGTTTCCTGAGCACCCAGGAGGCTGACCGCAGGCTGGTGGGGAGAGGGGTGTGGGTATTGGAAGCCAACAGGCTGATCTCATTTAGGTGTCGCAACGACTTCTACAGCGGGTGCTGTTTCCCCGTATTTCAGATGAAGAAACTGGGGTCTGGCAAGTTTACATAATTTGCCCAAGACCCTAAAGCTGGGGAGCAGCAGCGCCGGGATTCGGGTTCTGACTCAGAAGCCCACACTGTGTGCCCTGTTCCATGTGTCCCAGAAAGACATGGCCCACTTGGTTGATCATATAGTTGAAGTTAGGCATTCTCTCTCCCATTTCTTCCCCTAGGATTTAAATCGAAGTTTGCCAGAATGGAAGAGCAGTTTGGTTGGACCTAATCATGACAATGAAACCCTTTGGCACCTGGGCCCCAAGAAGGGGCTGCTATCAAGTTACTAGTGAGGGAGCCTCTGTGCCGTGAACAGGATAATATGTTGCAAAGCTAGAGTATCGGTTTTGTGGATTTTAAACTAGTGTAAGGGGACACTTAATTTTGATTACCAGTTGATTGATTTCAGAGGTGACTTGGTTCCCAAGGTTGCCATTAGCCTGTATGATGTGAGAATCAGAATTTGTCAGGTTTCCAGTAGGGATATGTCTGAGGCTCAGCGACCAGCTGCACGTGACTGCCGGCCTACAGGGTCCCAGGTGCCAGCCTGAGCAGCTGGGGAATGAAAGTCCCTGCCCTTCTGTGGAGAGGTTTCGTTATATACAATGTAATTAGAACTGTACAAGGGTAGGCATAGGACGTCATACACAAAGGAAAATCTCCAGTTTTTACTGATGTCATTAGCCAAGGAGCGGGGAGGCTGCCGGTTTGCCACTGGCCCCTGACTGGCTGCCCCAAGGCCCCCGCGCTCTGTCTGGAAGAGGTGCGGGTGCCGGGCCCTGTCCGCGGTCGCCTTCTTGCCTTGCGCGTTGCCCTGGGCTGCAGGGGTGGTGTGTGTGGTGACAGGCTCTGCCCTGCACAGGGAAGCCAGGAAGCCACGGGGCAGCAAAATGCACCATTTTAGGGCTAACTTTTTAATAATTCTTTCCAGTAGTCCTACCTCTGGATAGCGTAGTTAGAAGACTGAAAAGTGAATCATTTTCAAAGCTGTCTACTTTTAAGTGACTTTGAATGGATTGGTTGGTTTGTAAATTTCTTTTACTGCTAACCATTTTTTTTATTTATAAAGTGATGAATTTTAAGTAACTTGTCCTCATGTTTGCTGAATTTTAACAATTTCCATTAACAGCAAAAAAACAAAACAAAACTGTTTTTAACTATGGGTTCAGATACCAACTCTTGGCATGTGCACCTTTAAACATAGGTTCTCCTTTTGAAGGTATAAATTTAAAAGATACACTTTAAATTTTTAGTTATGTAAATGCATAAAGTAATTTTATATAAAGTATGTAAATATACTGTGCGTTTCCAGATCTCACTGAGGTACCAAGTAGCATGACTGGGGCGTACATTATTTTAAATAAAAAATTTTGAAGAATCAAGTGAACATGAAACCCTTCACTGTCCCTGCTGTCTCACACCAGCTTAGTGGTTACTCGCTACCCGTCGCGTGGCGGACGGTAAATGTTTGCTTGTAGGCTGTTTGGTGTCGACTTCATGCACACACCGTCTCAAGCCACCTTCTGCAACCTGCGTTTAGAACCAATGGAACAGTGTCCTACCTTTGCACGTTGGGGTGGGAAAACCAGAAAATAGTCACTTTGTAATTAAATCTAGTGAGTAAAAATAGAAATGAAATCTTCTAAAATGATACTGTTGGTCTTTTTATATAAGAAACTCCTTAAATATGTAAGATTTTCTGCCAGAGTTCTTTCCCACGACCTGCCTGTCCTGGAACAGTGGTTCTCGAGAATCACAGTGCACGAAGGCCTTCCGGGCGGCCTTCACGGCCTGACCTGGAGAGACGTGCAGGAACGGGAGATGGCCCATGTCCTGGGGGCTCTCAAAGGCAGGCCGGGTTTCTGTTCCAGACCCTGCGAGTGACTCCGGAAGAGGCCAGGCGCTGCCTTCACTGTTGCCACCTCCTTCCGAATGCACGTTTTCCTGAATTTCACAAGTAATTACTTTACGAACCCAAAAAGCTGTCGCTTGCAATGCCCGTCTTCTTGCCCACTGTCTGATAGCCAGTCGGGGTGCCCCGTATGGAGGTGGGCACGCCAGCTCTCTCGCTACCCGGTGGCTCCAGACGTGAGGCTCCCGGCACACAGCTCCGCGCGCTCTGCCCGGCTCCGCGGGGGCCTCGGGTGCGGTGCCGGTGGTCTGCGGCCTGGGATCTGGGGTGTGGAGGAGCCGGGCGGGGCCGAGCCCTCCTGCAGGCCGGAGGCAAGCATGGGGCCCAGCAGACCTGCGCGAGATTGACTGGCCCCTTTCTGGATGCTGTGAGTGTGTGTTCTCTTTGTTTTGCAGAACCGTGGGTACCGATGGATGTGGCCGAGAGCCCTGACCGGGACCCTCGCTCTCCAGAGGACGAAGAAGAGGAGCAGCAGGGGCTCTCGGACGATGACATCCTGAGGGAAAGTGGGTCTGAGCAGGATCTGGATGGAGCTGGGGGGAGGGCTTCCGACGCGGAGGACGAGGAGAACGTCGCCCCGGGACTGAGCCAGGAGGAAGAGGAGAGCCGCTCCGACGAGGAGGACCGGGACTCTGAGGCTCCGGAGCTGAGCGGGGGCCCGGCCAGCCCCCCGCGGGCCGAGGGGGACCGGGGGGAGGAAGACCGCACCAGCGACCTGAGGGACGAGGCCTCCTCGGTCACCAGGGACCTGGACGAGCACGAGTTAGACTACGATGAGGAGGTCCCCGAGGAGCCTGCCCCCGCCACGCACGAGGACGACACCGAGAAGGCCGGGCCTGAGGATGACGAGGAGAGGGGAGAAGGGGCTCCCGGGGAGGACGGGAAGGCGGGCGTCCACGGCGTGGAGGACAGGGAGCCCGTGGAGGCCGCCAAGGAGAAAAGAAAAGAGGATGACGACGGAGAGATCGACGACGGAGAGATCGACGTGAGTATGCCCAGCGGAGCCGGCAGCGACCCCGGAGGAGGGGGACAGGAGGCGTGTGCTGGGAGCCATCGCCGTGGTGATGAGGGAGCGCCGAAATCAGGGGATGTGGGCTACAGTCAGAAAACTGTCTTCCATTCGGTAGCTGGCAGAAGTCCTGTGGACCCTCACTCATCTGGTGCTGTTGGTTGGATTGCGTTAAAGTTCTAGATTTTTTTTTTTAAACAAGCAGTAATTTTCTGCCTTTTTCTTTGCTGTCTGTAAGTAACATTTGAGTTAGTATTCAACTAGAACCATTGTGGATTTCAGTTCCTGTTAGGTTCTTTTATTTATATGTATAAATTTATTTATTTTGGCTGTACTGGGTCTTAGTTGCTGCACGTGGGCTTTCTCTAGTTGCGGCGAGCGGGGGCTACTCTTGTTGCAGTGCATGGGCTTCTCATTCCCTGGCTCTCTTGTTGCGGAGCATGGGCTCTAGGTGTGCGGGCTCAGTAGTTGCGGCAAGTGGCCGTGCATGGGCTTCTTATTGTGGTGGCTTCTCTTGCTGTGGAGCACGGGCTCTAGGCCTGTGGGCTTCAGTAGTTGTGGCACGTGGGCTCAGTAGTTGTGGCTCGCGGGCTCCAGAGCGCAGGCTCAGTAGTTGTGGTGCGTGGGCTTAGTTGCTCCGCGACATGTGGGATCTTCCCAGACCAGGGATCGAACCCGTGTCCCCTGCATTGGCAGATGGATTCTTAACCACTGCGCCACCAGGGAGGTCCCCTGTTAGGTTCTTGAGCCTGAAAAAACTTCCTTCCAGCTTCCTCTATTACTTTAGGCATTTTTATCTTTGCCCTTCTTCTCTGCTGAGGGTCACATCTAGGCCAGGC
Source organism: Aethalodelphis obliquidens (assembly GCF_003676395.1). NCBI lineage: Eukaryota > Metazoa > Chordata > Mammalia > Artiodactyla > Delphinidae > Aethalodelphis > Aethalodelphis obliquidens. The sequence goes on along the minus strand of NW_020837964.1, from coordinate 1,124,231 downwards.
TTCTTTGGGAGTGGCCCTAAAAAGACCCTCAGGACTGGATAAAATGGGGTTGTGTGTCAGAACGCTTTGGCTTTTGACCAAGCCATCACATTGTTATACCTTATTTAAATTAATCTGGCCTTCAGATTAAGGACAAGGTACCCAGTAATAATCATCTTAGTTGTGCGCAGGTTGGGTTTTTATGACAGATGATTCTGTTGAAAGAATTTCTGTCACGATCTTTTAAGAAGTTGAGTGTGTGGGGGGAAGAGCCCGAAGTCCTGCTGAGAAATGCTTTTACTAAAAGGGGTTGAGAGGGGGACGGAGCAGACTGACGAGATCTGGGGCTTCTAATATCCCGCAAAGGAGATTCTGCTCACTGGAGAGTCGCTGTGGCGAGAGGTGTGAGGAGTGCCTCGGAACCGCTCTGGGTTGCCGAGAGAGGAGGGGCTGGTCAAGTGCATAACCCCGGCTCGCCCGAAGTGCCAGGCTCCTGCGACAGCTGGTATGGACGCCGCGTCGCAAAGACCGTGCTTCTCAAACTCTGGTTCACGAGAGCAGAACTTTGTGGGGCGTTCCGAGATCGTGTATGTAGTTACAAGCTTAGAATTTTAGATCTTTTATCTTCTCACAACTAAGTGTAGGAGATGGTCTCCTAAATTAGCAGCCGTTACTTATTAATACTGTACTCATTTAAAAGGGTATTGTCGGGACATTATCTATGAACGCTCTTAGGTTTCGCCAGTTATGCTTCCCTTCCCATCTGGAAAGTTCACCTTGACCACAGGGTTACCAGAGGAGAAGGAGATGCCATGAGACTCCAGTTAATCAGTTTGGACGACATTTTGGGCAGAAGATGAAATCATTGGTTGAGGTTGCCCGTGAGTTTGGTTTTTCAGTTTACAAAGAGAAAAGCCACGTCTGCATCCTGCCACCAAGGATTGAGGGGCTCCTGATGACTGGGGTGCTGTGGCCGGCGTTCTGGGCAGTCTGCTTCCCATTAAGAAAGGACCAGTTGCAAGCTCTTCTTGCTTCAACTGTTGAATAAGCTGTACGGGAAAATTTATCTACCTTCCTGCCTTTCCATGGTCATATGTGGACAGGTAGGTGTCTCCCTGCAGGTCCCGGGGGGCCTTGCCGTCATCGCATCCCTGGGCTTTCCTGCCGCACTTAGATGTGGCGGCGTGGGACATTGGGTTGACTGAGCTGGCCCGGGAAAGCACCCATCGTCTGGAGGTTTGCTGGTTTCCCCCAGAAACAGCAGGTGAACTAGAGATCCAGTTTGACTTTCTTGCCCACTTGATCCTAGATGGCTGCTTGGTTTGCCTTGTGCCTGCCTGGCACCTCTCGCAAGGGCCTCACAGCCCTACTGGACCCGCAGGCTGCTGGGACCAGAGCACAGCTTCGTTCAGCCACGGGGTGGCACTGCCCTTCCCACACACAGCCCCACAGACCCTGCAGTGTGTCAGGCTCATTGTAACACGCTGGGGGTGTAACTGGGAAGGGCAGAGCCCATCACCCCCCAGGGATAGGCAGGCCTAGACGGGAGTGGGCACTATGAATGGAGACTTGGGCCCTCATGGGAGCGCACCTGCGTTCCAGGCTCCTCCCCATCCTTTAACCATTGGCTTCCTTCCATGTCTGCTCCCTTCTGCAGGCCCTGCCTCCTGCCCCCGACTCTGTTACACCTGGCTCGGTGCCTCTGCTGGGCCTCCACAGTCTGAATTGACTGGGTCCTTAGTGTGTTTGTTTCTCTTGCTCTTCCGTGCCCACACCTCCAAGGACACAAGTTCCCTAAGTCTGGGACCTGTGTGGCTTTGCCCCTCTGTTCCCAGGACCTGGCACTTTGGAGGCAGCCAGTAACTGCCCTCTCAGCAGACGGGCGAACTCCAGCTGCTTTGGGGCACGTTGAAGTCGAGTGCCGTTGAGATGGGGGTGGCAGTGGGTGGAAGGTCTACACCGGAGAGCCATTCGCATAAAGAGGCAGTTCAGGCACTGCGTGTGGGTGACCAGCATCCGCACTAGCCGCTGTTGGAAGAACCCAGTGTAGACACACATTAGCTCGTATTGAAAAACTACTGCTGCTTCGCTTCTGCTCTCTCCATCCCAGTTCCCGTCCGTCCTTCGTCGTCAGAATCTCGGCTAGAGAGTTCGCCTCACGTTCCCGCAAGCACACACTCCTGTATCTTTCTCTCCCGAGATGGACAGGGAGCCAGAGGTGTGCACTTGGGTCCATGAGCAGCCTGCTTCTGACAGGACTTTGGCCTGGTCCCCTTCAGTTTAAATCCGTGCCAAGTAGCCTCTGGTCCAAGTGGAAAGTATCCATCCCGGGGGGCCTTTTCCCCATTGCTTTCAAGCACATTTTTGGTATCAGAAGTGAGCTACCTGGATGTTATTATGCAGAAGAAAAGGGCAGTTTGGCTCACACCTCAAAAGTGCGTTCACTGAGGCCCCTGAGCTTTTCCACGTCTGGCAGGGGTCTCGCAGCCCCGCTGACTCTTTGAAGAGGCTCACCGTTTCCAGGGCCCCTCCTGCACTTCGCTGCCCGTCTCCCCTCAGCCTCCAGGCCTGAATTGCTGGGAACGGCCAGCTGAGTGGAAGCGTCTCAAAGGCCCTGTGATTTATCCTCCTTTTAACTGAGAAGCACTCTTCTCTCCTGTTGGGGTACACTGTCCCTCTTTTTTCCCTTGTAGATTTTGGGTCACTGGGACAGGTGAATTGATTTGGGGGGAGTCACCCCCACCCTCCCCAGCTTTCCTGCTCTGTTAGTGGTTTCCTTGATAGTGACATCAGTTTGTACAATAAACCTTTGACATTCTTTTGTCTGAAGCACGTAGTTTATAACTCAGGCCTTGAATTACTTTTATATGTCTTGGTGTGCTGCCTTCAGATACAAAGGCCTTTCTGGAAGTGCCACGCCCTGCTGCAGTGGGGATGCGATTTTGCAAACAGGATCGTGGGCCCACTATTTACAGCACCCGGTTTATTTGTGGAGGGGGGCCGAGGGTCCCCGACAACCGACAGCTGAAGTGCGGGTGAGTTCGACTTCGTCAGCGGTCTCACCTGTGCAGGAAGCCACGCTTAGGACAGGCAGACAGAGCACGCGGCCGTGTGAGGCCTGCCTGGCTCACTCCCGCAGCCCTGCTGAGTTCTGCACACAGACCCCTTCCTTCGTGGCTCTGTGATTCACCTGGACAGACTCAGGGCCTTCCATCTTTGGTCCATCCTTTGCCTCCTCCGCTTATGGACTTGGTTCTCTTTTATATCTCTCTTGTCATCTGGTTGACAGAACTTCAGCCGCCTGAAGTGTGCCATCCCCTTGGGAAAGCGTGGCGTAGTTTGTTCCCTTCCTCCTTTCGTCAGTGACTGTCACACTGATAGGGTGCGCGCTCAGAGATGGGGCGGGGTGGGCGCGCCCCGAGTGGACGGGCCACATGACTCCTTGGGCCCAGCCACAGACAGATATACTTGGAGGCATTTTCTTTGCAGGCGGTCTTTTGTCTTTTCTCCTGTTCACATCTGCCTGCTCCTTTCGCGTCTGGACACACAGTATCTTCTGCCAAAGGGCTTCCAGGCAGGTGAGCCCTCGGGCTTAGGGATCTGGGGACGTCCACAGCGCTGTCCCCTGGTGGGAGCCAGGGAAGCAGCCATGGCGGCCTGGCCGCAAGGGACTAAGTAAGGCCTGCCGCCTCCCTCGGGGCGGTTGAGGGGCCCGGGCCACTGTCCCTGCTCAGCAGAGCAGCCCAGAGCTCTGGGGTGGGAGAGCTCTCCTTCTGCTAGCTCACCTGGCCAGAGCCCGTGGAGGCCGTTTGTGGTTTTGTATTTACCCGCTGTGAGCTGGTCCCCTCACAGGAGGAAGACTGTCCGTCCCAGGCGCCGCTCCACCCACCCGATCGCCTTTCTGAGGCCAGAACATGACCTCTGGCCCCAAAGGGTGTGAATGCGGGATTATAGACCCGAATTGCTAGCCCACTTCACAGGTACAGAATTGAGGGTTCGGGGAGCCCCTGGTTGGCCCGGAGGGTGCCTGGGCCTCTGCTCCAGGGCACGTGCCACATCTTGCTTCCTTACCTGCCGAGACTGCGGAGCTGATGGGTGGGAAATGACTTCTTTTTGTTATTTAGGTCATATATAGGCTTTGTGGTTTTGTTTTCATTTTAAGGAAAATAAAAACCTGCACAAAGGAGAAAGTGAAGGTCACCCATGCTCCCCTCACTCAGCGTTTTGACGTGTCGCCTCTGAGGGATTTTTCTACCACGATGATACTCGCGCCCGGGTGGGAGCTCTGGGTGCTCGGAAGGTCAGTGGGGGAGAGCACGGCTGGGGCGGAGGGCCGCGTCCACGGTCATGGCGGCAGGTGTGATCCACGCTGCCCTGTGCCCCATGCCCTGTGCACACTCACCCCAAGGACACGCTGCCGTGGTTCTCCTAGATTTGTAAACTGTGGAGGGCCTGGTACTCACCCCCTGAGTGAGTTGTTGGTGCCGTTTTAGCTGTTTATACGCGCCGGTTTGCTTCTTGCTGGACCTCTGCTCTCTGCTGGCTCCGGGATCAGGGGCTGCCCGTCACAATTCCCACCTGACAGGTACAGCCACGACCTGACAGGACGGCTGTCCAGCCGCTGAGCGCTGGGAGTCTGGCTTCAGAGACCTCCTTCTTGAGCCATAATTGCGGGGAACTCTTCATAAGATTGAAGAACTCCTTTTGTTTGTCCACCACTTGAAAGGCCATTGTACTAAGTGAGTGGTTAGTTGGCATTTGCGGGTGTTCGATTGCTGAGCGATTTGTGGATGTTTTCGTCTGCTTGGCGTCTGAGAAGCCGCAGAGGGCTCCCTCGTGGCTCGTGGTTCAGGTGAGCGCTCCCCGTCTGAGCGAGGGAGCTGGCTCCTCCTTGCTCTTGTGCATGTTGAGAGTGACATCTTTGCAGACACCTCTTTAACCCGATCTAGTGCACTGACTGAATCTTCATTTCTGAAAAGCAGTCACTCTGTACTCATCATTTCAACTCCTGTGCATTGATTTCCAAACGAAGCAGAAGATTTGAATGAGTTCTGACCTCTCAAGAGAGTTTTGTTTTTCTAATGAGAACAAACAGAACCTGCCTCACCTTAGATGTGAGCTCCTGTGTAATAGGTAATAGCACACTGCGCTTATGCCGGGAGGGAAGTAGTGAGAGGACAGCACGGCTGGGAGACCAGAAGGGCGGGGGCTTCTGCCAGATGGCATAAAATCAGCATATTTTCCTCAAGCTGAAATCATTTTCGGGGTCGGGAAAATGGGGAGGTGTTGTTCACAGGGTACAGGTTTTCAGTTATAAGATGAATAAATTCTCGGGACCTTTAAAAAAAAATCCTGGAATAACTTATTTAATTTTTCTCTCTAAAAGAGATTCTGTTGACTCTCTCTTTTAAGGGATATAACTCTGAGGCATCTGTTCTTTTTTGTTATAAAATGCCTTTTAATAACTTGGTATTTTTAAGGCAAAAATTTTACAAATATTTAAGCTTTAAAATAAGTCATCATAAATCTAGGGTTTGCCTTCAGTATTTCTTCATTCGGTAAATATCAATACTTGCTGTTTACTCTGAGCCTGACGCTGTGCTTGGAGCAGTGACCCGTGGTGAACAGAAAGCAGGGTCCGGTTGGGCAGCCACGACGGCTGGGACCCGTGCTCCAGGGGCAGGGGGCTGTGGAACCGGTTGTGAAGGGAGATGGGGGGCCCCGAGGAAGGGGCCTCAAGCTGCGATCTGGACATGAGATGAGTTACATGCCGGGGAAGAGAGGCAAGAGTATGGTCAGGCCAGACTTGCAAAGGTCACGGCACTGTGGGGAGCATGTGGAAGGGTTCAGGAGTGTGGACACCCATCAGGAAGCAGTCCCCAGGCCAGGTGGGACTGGGCAGTAGTTTGGACGAGAGTGGCGCTGCAGGAGGTGGGGAGAGAAAGGTCCCGGTGACGCCCAGACCTCTGCCCTGCTTGTGATCCCTCGCTTTGACCACACGAGGGCGCTCTGGAACGGGCTGGGACCCGAGGGGCGGGGTGGGGGGCAGTGAGGAGCTCCATCTTGGACTTACCTACTTAACTATGTTAGCAGGGCGCTGGATACCCGCCCAAGCTGGAGGCGATTCCGGAGTGGGGTCTCAGGGGCACAGGTGGGGACTGAGGAGGGTGCAGAGCAGTGGTCCAAGTCGAGGCTGCTCTTTGGAATCCCTGGGGGAGAGACCCACCCGGGCTGTGGTCTTTAAACCCTCCTGCATTATTCTAAAGCCAAGGTTAGGATCTCTGGACCAAGAACCAGAAGAGAAGGGCCCAGGTCTAAGCTAAAGGTGGATACGCTCGCTGGCCTGAGTCGCCTAAATTCCCTCCTCCTTGACCCCAGACTTTTAAATTAGAGAAAGTGTCTCATTTAAAGGGCATAAATTTTGTTTAAATGTAAAAAATCTTAAAAACCTGAAGTGTAGCCATTTCCTGCCCAGAATTGCTAATTAAGAGAAACATGATGACGCCCTGCTTTTCATCGTGCATCACGTGCTTCACAGAATGTTCTCTGTCTTGTGTGATGCTGCACTTTTGTGGGTGAAGCTTTGAGAGACCCCCATTGTGTGGATGAGCAGCCTAAGGTTTGGAAAATGTACGTGAACTTGGCCACGTGAGGGGCCAGGACCTGAGTCTTGTGACAGTACCTTTTCTGGTTTAGTGAAGGCCATGCGTGGTGGTAGATGGCCCTCCTGCCTCTTCCCCTCATGAAGACAAGTCTCTCTTCAAGTCACGTTGTCCTCTGTTTCAGGATGATGACCTGGAGGAGGGTGAAGTGAAGGACCCCAGTGACAGGAAGGTGAGGCCTCGTCCCACCTGCCGATTCTTCATGAAAGGTAACTGTCTGAGTGAGGGGCCTTTGCGAGGCCCGCTTGTGTGGCCTCGGCTTTTCCTGGGACTGCGGTGGTGGTTCAGCCCTGGGCCTGTGCAGGGCAGTTCTCAGGGCTGGCAGTGACGGTCTGTGGCGGCAGTGGCAGTGCATCGATGTCAGCTGTGGGCCTTTCCTGGTCACTCTAATGCCTCTCTCGGAGGGGAGCCAGCCTGCTCGTTTCACCCTGGAATGCCAGGCCCACCTGCCTAGCACAGACCTGTATCTTCACTGTAGACAATATTAACTCTTTCTAAGTGGTCCTTCTTATAAGGCCAAATGCCCCAGCCACCATTTGTGACATTTTCCCACCTCTGTAAGGGGAGTTGCCACTTTCTGCAAGGTGTCTCGGAGGCATACCTTTCATTTGGAATGGACTTCTAAATAGAGAGGGTCGGCCTCTGAAGGCAGCAAGGCCCCTCCCTCCTGAAAAGTGGACGGAGTGAGTCAAGTAGCTGTGACAGTGGCAGTGTGACAAGGCTGGTGAGCAGTGGTCCCTCAAGCCCGGGAAGACATGTGTCACGGCACCGTCTGCTGTGCCTCTGTGATCGCACGTTTCCCTCGCATGGCAGGAAGGTGTTCTTCTCCTGCCCTGGGTTTTGTGCTGACCCTAGATGCCTCGCATAGTGACCCAGCCCACCCATGCAGCCTAACGTTCACAAGAGCTTCCTGTACTTCTTTTCCAGATGTTGTGACACCATTGTCCACTCCTCCTTCACCAATATCAAATTCCATACCATTCAGAGGCCAGGTTAAAGGTACAAAATATACCATATTCATCTCTTCAGTACCTCACAGTCCCCCTGCCCCGGAGGCCAGACTCCTTGCTCCTGGATCCAGAATACTGCTGTGAAGCCAGGGGAAGGGGGAGACGCTGAGGGCAGAGAGCGGCCATGGCAAGGCCCACGGGAGCTGCGTGCTGCCTGCACGGGGGGTGGGGGCATGGGGGCGGTGGAGCCCCGTCCTACGAGTGGCCTCGAACAATCCTGTCCCTTGTCCCGAGGTGACCAAGGATGCGGGTGCACAGGAACAGTCGGGACCCCGGCCAGCGCGTGCTGGGGCCGTGTCCTCTTGGCCGTGCCAGTTCTGTGCTGCTGGTTTCTGCCGAGTGGGGGAGTCCGGCTCGTCTGAGTTAGACGGCCACGCGATGGCTCCGTGTGCACTGTGCCCGTGGCACGGGAGCGTGGCCGCCCTCGGGATGCAGATACGTGTGCAGTACCTTGTAGAGAGTAAATTGTTACAGGTCTTCAAAGACTTTGGTATTTTAAGTGTCATTATTTCAGAAAATTTAAACTTAAGACGAAGACTTCTTTTTCATAATGACGTCAGCCCATCTCTGGAGTTTCTGGAGTAAAATGATGGAGACAAACACGCATGCATACACATATATGTACTGCAGTCATTTCCAGTTAGCACTGTCCACAAACCGTGTGGTTCAGAAATCTGGCCATCGGTCAAGACCAGCCGGAGGCCCCCATGGCAGCAAGGGCAGGAGGCAGCAGCGTCCACTGTTGAGGCCACAGAGGCTCTGGTCCAGGTGCTTGGGGTCCCACTGCTGAAGTACTTCCCAGAATTTAGCCCCAGAAGCGCACACACCATGAAGCGAAGTTGGTGGTGGTACTGCAGGTCAGCATCACCGGGAGGTGCCTGGACAGGCGAGGACAGGGTGCCCTCTCCAGGGACGTCGGGGGGGGGTCAGGTCACAGTAGGAGGGGAGGTGCCTCCAGGTCACACCGAGCGCCCAGTTGGGGTTTCGGGGAGTGAGACCAGTGGGTCAGGCATTTTGCAGTGGGAAAATCTGAAGCTAGTGGTAAGTGGCCTTTTTGGCAGTTTAATTGGGCCTGTTCCGTAGCTTGTTTCAGGAATGTATTTTTGTAATATTTAGTCACCTTTCCCCATACTGTTTGTTTATTCTACAGAATAATGCGATAGAGTACAGAAGGAGGGTGTTCTGGAATATATCCTGCTTTTTCTTAGTTATGGGAAGGTTTTGGATGTAAATGTTTTTGCTTACCTGCAGTTTGTAAGATTGGTGTTGAATTGAGATGAACGTGTTTCAGTTCTCTCCAGTAGCAAGAGAGTCACTTTAAAAATAAAATGAAGTTTTTCGTGTTTGGGGAGGATGTGGGGAAATGGAACCTCATATCCAGCTGGTGGGAACGTGAACCGGTGTGGCTGCCCTGGGCACAGCCTGCTCAGTGTGATGGGCGGAGCTGCTCTCTGAGCCGGCCACTGCCCTCCTGGTGTCTATCCAGGAGAAATGAAGGCGTAAGCCACGCAAAGACTTGTACTAGCAGCATAGACAAAACAGCTACGTGACTATGTGGAAACAACCCCAGTGTCCATCAGCTCGTGAACGGATAAACAAAATGTGGTCCATCCTGATACTACAACGCGGTTGAACCTTGAGGCCACTGCCAAGTAAAAGAAGTCGGTCACGAAAGGCCCCATATTGTACAGTTCCACTTACAGGAACTGTCCAGAGTGGGCAGAGCCATAGAGACTGAAAGTAGGTTAGTTATTGTCTAGGCCAGAGAGGGATGGGTAGCCCTTGAGTACAGGGTTTCCTTTTGGGGGATGGAATGTTCTAGAATTAGGTAGTGGCAATGGTTGCACAACTTTGTGAATGTACTAAAACCCACTGAATTGTGCAGTTTAAATGGGCGTATTTTATGATATGTAAATTATATCTTTGAAAATGCTTTTTAAAAAATGTTTGTCAGCTATATTTCTGTTGTTATTGTGATCTGCAGGTTTATTGTTAAATTGCCCAGATGGACACGTTGATATTTGTGACCATTGACAACAAAATGTACTTAGGAATACAAACTGAAACGTTTTAAAACACCAATACTTTGTTTATGGTGTATTTTTACCTGTCTTATATTTAGGTTGAGTCATCAGGACATGAAGTTCTATCCACAAAGGCATAAATAGCATTTTCTTTAAACAGTCTTCTGCTTTGGGTCTCTGATTACCTAGCCGTCAGTAGCACCCAGCCCGTTCTGTGGGCCAGGCCTCCTGTATCCTCTCCTTCCTGCTCTCTTTTCCTCTCCCTCCCTCTTTCTTTCCCTTTTTTAAATTGTGGTAAAATACACAATATAAAATGTACCATCTTAGCCGTTTTTAAGTGTACATTTCATTGGCATTCAGTACATTCACGTTGTGGCCATCACCGCCATCCATCTTCAGAACTCCTTTCATCATGTAAAACTGAAACTGTCTCCATTAAACACTAGCTCGCCAGCCCTTGGCCTCTGCCTTCTCCCTTCTGTCTCTGTGAATTTGACTGCGCCGTGTGCCTAATGGAAGTACAGTCTCACAGGATCTGTCCATTTGTGCCCGGCGTATTTCACTCAGTACAGCGTCCTCGAGGGTAATCCAGGCTGTAGCAGGTGTCAGGATTTCCTTCCTTTTCAAGAGTGAATAACATTCTGCTGTGTGGATGAACCACAGTGTGCTTACCCAGCATCCATCAGTGGACATTTGGGTTGCTTCCATTTCTTAGCCATTATGAATGATGCTGCTGTGAACGTGGGTGTGCAAACATCTCTTTGACACCCTGCTTTCACATCTTTTCAGTATATACTTGGAAGTGGGATGGCTGGTCAGGTGGTAGTTGTGTTTTTAACATTTTGAAGAACCACTCTGCTGTTGTCCACATTGGCTGCATCGCTTTGCATCCCACCACTGAGCACAGGGTTCTGGTTTTTCTCGTCAACGCTTGTTTTCCGATTTTGTGATAGTATCATCGTGGGTGTGAGGTGGGGTTCTGATTTACGTTTCACCATGATTAGTGATGTGGAGCATGTTTTCATGTGCTTTTTGGTCATTTGTGTATCTTCTTTTGAGAAATGTTTACTGCCCTTTTTTTGTTGTTAATTTATTTTTGGCTGCGTTGGGTCTTCGTTGCTGCGCGCGGGCTTTCTCTAGTTGCGGCGAGCGGGGGTTACTCTTCGTTGCAGTGCGCAGCCTTCTCATTGCGGTGGCTTCTCTTGTTGCGGGGCACGGGCTCTAGGCGCACGGGCTTCAATAGTTGTGGCTCGCGGGCTCCAGAGCGCAGACTCAGTAGTTGTAGTGCACGGGCTTAGTTGCCCCGCGGGATGTGGAATCTTCCCAGACCAGGGCTCGAACCCGTGTCCCCTGCATTGACAGGTGGATTCTTAACCACTGCAGCACCAGGGAAGTCCCTACTGCCCATTTTTTAATCCCTGCATCCTCTTGTGTTTAAAGCAGCAGGTCTCAAGGTGTGTTCTTGAGACCCAGGGCCGCCCTGAGGTCAGTGCTCTAATGACAGTGACACTGCGCCAGTCGGCAGGTGTCGCCCACTGTATGTGCACCGAGAAATGACATCCGGGGTAGAGCAGGAAGATTCATAGTTAAACTTTATTTTTGGGTCTAGGTCTTTTTTTAAATATATTTATTTATTTTATTTATTTATTTTTGGCTGTGTTGGGTCTTTATTGCTGCGCACAGGGTTTGTCTAGTTGCGGCGAGCGGGACTACTCTTCGTTGAGGTGCACTGGCTTCTTACTGCGGTGGCTTCTCTTGTTGCAGAGCACCGGCTCTAGGCACGCAGGCTTCAGTAGTTGTAGCACACAGGCTCAGTAGTTGTGGCTTGCAGGCTCTAGAGCGCAGGCTCAGTAGTTGTGGCACACGGGGCTTAGTTGCTCTGCAGCATGTAGGATCTTCCCGGACCAGGGATCGGACCCATGTCCCCTGCACTGGCAGGCGGATTCTCAACCACTGCGCCACCAGGGAAGCCGCCCCCTTTTTTTTTTTAATAACTTTATCGAAGTATAATTTAAATGCCATAAAATTTGCCTGTTTTAAATGTCCAGTGATTTTTATTAATTTACCAAGTTGTGCACCCAGCACCACAGTCCAGATGTAGAATATTTCCATCCCCCCACCACGGCCCCTCAGTGTGTGTCTTTTCGAAACTACAAGTGCTCATGGAGCTCCTCTGCTGACACTGAGGCATGAGGGGCGCCTCCAGGGAGGGTGTGCCAGGTGTGGCTGTGAGCCCAGACGGCCAAGTCTCCTCCAGGACACCCAAGAGACCAGGACAGTGACTGTGCTAATGGTAAGGTTCAGGCTCTCAAGTGAAAATCAGAATTTTGGAGAACTTGACGGCTTCGCAGGGTTTGCTGACTTTTCCAGGTGACCGTCATGTGATGTCACAAAAGCATACCTGGGTAGAAAGCCATTCACAGTTCAAGGTGGACTGGTGGACCTCCGCCCAGGAGTCGGAGAAGTTCAGTGATAGGACTGCAGCTCGCTGTAACAGAGCCTCAGAGGACACACAGTGTCTGGAGAGGTTGTCATGGGTGTCCCCAGGCCGGCTGCACCTCCTTCTCTGAAGCCACCCAGCACAGCAGATGGGGTGCAGAGCACAGGTGTCTGTGAGAACCCAGCTGTCTTTCATTCTAATGTCCAATTAAAGAGATTTGCAAAAAGGAAAATAATGCTACTCCTATCGCTAAGTATTCTCAAAACGTTTTCATAAAACTTTTATGTTCACAACTATTGTTAACATAAAATTACATACATTATATTTTATGTCTTTAAATTTTCTGTTTTAATTTCCAATATAAATATATCAATTAATATAATCAGTTATTAGATATCGATAAATCTAATCATTACAAAGGCTCTTTGGGGGTCCTGAGACCAAAAAGTTACAAGAACCACTGGCCTGTGTTGTTCACAGAGAAGCAGCGCAGAAATTATTTTAATTCTTTCAGCTACCATAATGACTGTATTCCTTAAGAAGTTAAAATATCTCAGAATACTGCTCAGTATGACCGTAATTGTCTGTCACCGTTCTCTGTGAAATAGGAAAGTACTTGAGTTTTTTGTGTTCTTTCATTAAAAGTTTGTATGCGACAGTTCATTGGATTTTATGCCTGTTAGAATAAGCGTTTCTAGATCTTGGGTTGGTCTTTAAGATTTAATTATTTGATTTTTATATATTCTGCCTTCCTTTTAGGAAGTAATTTTTAAAAACCACGAAGCACTTTAAACTTCTTTATTTTATTTCGACAATCCCTATATTTGTTACTTATTCTGAGTTGTTCAGACTAACAGGAAATGGGACCAAAGAATACTTAAGTAAGACCACTACGTCTTATTTAGAAATAAGAAAGTCTTTGTTTAAAATTCTAGTGTGAAGCAAGCATTTTGTATGGGAACTAGAGAGAGAGTAAAATTATTTCCACTGTCGCAGTGGGACGCATTGCAAATACGGTGACATGCGGCTTAGAATGCCATCTGGAGGCGCCACGCTGACGCCGGTCAGACCAGCAGTCAGAATTTTAAGGTCTGTAGTGTTTCTGGACCCACCGGCAGCCACGCTCGCACATGTGCCCGCAGAAACAGGCACTTCCTGCTCCCCTCACACCATGAGCGAGCTGGGCTCCTTGGGCTGCTGTGTGTGGTGTGTTTTCCTTTCCTGTCGTCTCTGTGTTCCGGTCCTTGGTTTCTGCTGAGACTCAGGTAGGCTTTCTCTGTGGATGTGTCTGTTTCACTGGTGGAGTTTGGGTTTGTTACTTTTGAGCTTGCAGGTTCCTTTTTTGTAGGTATATTTATTGTGTAGTGAAGAAAAGCAGGGCTCAACGCAGAGCGTATCATACAACCAGGAAAAAAATGGGGCTGGATATACTGATTGACTGATCGATCGATCCCCACAAATGGACCACTGCCTTTGGTGCAGGGCCCTGGAGATGGGGGAACATCACTGAGTACCTTTCTGAGCACTTGGATGCCTTTGCTGACCTGCATGCCCGTGCCTCACCGCGCCCCGCACCATACTGCCACGCTGCATCCTTTTTTTGTTTTTTGGCCGTGCCACGAGGCTTTCAGGATCTTAGTTCCCGGCCCAGGGATTGAACCCGAGCCCCGGCAGTGAGAGCGCCGAGTCCTTAACCACTGGACCACCAGGGAACTCCCAGATCCTTTCTCCTTGTTCCCTTTGGGCTCATATCCCTGTCCACGCAGAGTCCTTACAGAATAGTAAGACTCTTTAGTCATCCAGTCACAATTGCAATCCACATAAATTTTGTGTTTGTGAAGTTTCATTTAGAAGCAGAAGACTATACAATTTTTAAACCAGTAGATCTATTTTTGCTTCCATTTCCTGGAGAATTTTTTTTTCCAAACAAATTGCTTTTTAAAATTATGAAAGTTGGGCTTCCCCGGTGGCGCAGTGGTTGAGAGTCCGCCTGCCGATGCAGGGGACACGGGTTCATGCCCCGGTCTGGGAAGATCCCACATGCCGCGGAGTGGCTGGGCCCGTGAGCCATGGCCGCTGAGCCTGCGCGTCCGGAGCCTGTGCTCCGCAACGGGAGAGGCCACAACAGTGAGAGGCCCGCGTACCGCAAAAAAAAAAAAAAAAAATTATGAAAGTAATATGTGCTGACAGAGTCAAAACTAACAGTTCGGGGTGTGTCCTTCCAGGCTGTTTTCTGCACAATTAAAAATTCACTTTCCAAAAGGCTGGTGGGATTACACTATTCTTGCTGCTCTTCCTGCCTGCAGGTGTGGGACATCTGTCCTTGCCCATGTGTAGACTGCCCACACTTCTTCCTGGAGTAGTCTCCTCCTTCCCTTTGGAGGCCAGGGGCCCAGACACGTGCAGTGTGGACCTTAGCACTCTGGGAGCGGGCGCCCGGGGGCGGGCGTCTCGAGGGCGATGCCCCTGCCCTTGCCTCTCGCCCTCCTGTCTCAGCTCTGCTCATCCACCTGCGCCTCCTCGCTCCCCTGCCAGCATGACAAACGAAGGAGCTCTTTTTGTCAGTGGGCTCAGGGGTGATGTTTTTGTTTTGTTTTGAAAATTTTTTAAATGCAAAAAGAACAGAGAATCACAAATACTCATTTATCTGCTACCCACATATTTATTTTAGATTTTAAAAAATTATAGAAATGCTGTGGTTTACATTGTTAATACTTTTCTGTGCTTACAGTTTTCTACAATGAGCTTTTGTTACTTTTTAACTACATAAGCAGTGTGGACCATGCCATGAGTTTATAAGAGTCAAGCGTTGAAGAAGTATATGATGTTTTGGAATTCTTTATTTAGAGATATGACTGCATAGTCTTTTTTCTTTGAAACTCTCTGAGTCTCTGGGATTTTGAACCCCCTGTAGTATATATGTCCCAGGCTCTGACTTATATGTGATCTCTCAAACACTATTAGAAATTAAAAAGTTAGTTGGTTATTTTTGCATTCTCAGAGAAGCAATTTTTTTAAGCATACTTTATTTCATATTTAATTTGGAGCATTGTATTATTAAGTTGGTTTTAATACAAGTTTAAATATTCATAATGTTTAAAAGGTAAAATTTAGTGTTTCTTTAAATACCAAGTGATTATTTCTCTTTAATTTACATGATACAAGAAAAAACGTATTTTGTTGACAGAAACATTCAAATGGAATATCATGTTTAGAAGTGAATATACATTAAAAGATGGCTTACAGTTTAACTCATGCTAACCAATTGAAAATGTTTTTAAAACCACTTAGATATTGTATGCCATATTTATTTTTTAAGCCTATATACATATTACCTATTCAAAAAATTAAATTTTAAAAAAGTGATTCACTCACTAATTGATTTGAAAATGTAGACTTCTTGCCTCCCGTGCTGGAAAGTCAAGTGGTTTTCTTGAATAATCTTGGTGTTCTGTTGCTGAATAATGCTAAAAGTTGACCTTCTTAATTCTTTGTTATAAAGTATAAACACCCAATTTATCACTGCTGTCTATGTGTTTTCTCTCTAACGCATTTTTTTTTTCCTCACTGACAAACTATTTATTGAATTTTGTCATCAGTGTGGGATGTCTCTTGTCGTATCTTAGAATCCTAGGATTCAGGGAGGTGGTGAAGTGGCAGTGGTGAATTTGGGAATCTGGTCTCCCAAAAGTACCTGCCGCTCTACCCCTGATTCCGCAGTGGCTGCCAGGCGGATCACCCCTCCGCTGGAGCCATCCCGCTCCACGGCCAAAGCGAGAGCATTGGCAGTGAATTGCAGACGTTCTTCCTTGGTCATGCCCTCCCGGTAGGTAGCATCGACATAGCCATAGATATAGGAGCTCCCGGAGCCCCCGATGGCAAAGGACTGTCTTACCATCATACCCCCCATGGGTACCGAATACACCTGCCCCCCTTCTTGGGGGTCCCAGCCCGCAATGATGATTCCTGCCATCAGGTCTTCTCGGTATCGGTAACACATCTCCTTAAAGAGGCTGGCTGCCGTGTGTACCAGCGGAGGCTCATTCAGCTCGATGCTGTGGAAACCAAGCTGATAAGTGGCTGCGTCAGCTACTGCCTGGGTATCAGCTGCTGAGCCTGAGCGGCAGCAAAAAATACGGTCGTGAACAGGGGTCAGCTCGTCAGTCACTCGACTGGCGATGCACGACCCCGTGGTTGCTCTGGAGTCGGCTCCTAGAACCACGCCCCCTTCAAATTGCACGGCCATGCTAGTGGTCCCTGTTGAGACTTCTCGGTTTTCCCAGTCAGGGGTAATGGCCTCAGGCCCCCAGGCTGGCGCTGGCCGTGCTCTCTAACGCATTTGTTTAAGTACCAGAAATAGCCTGAAGTGGTTTGGTAGGAGAAATGCAAATGTGCGGAGCTGGTAAAGACCACCCTGGCATGCACGTGCAGAATTCTGATCATTTTCGTGCTTCTGCTTGATTTCTGTTTCAGTACGGACAGACTTTTGAGTCAGAATAACGACCCTGTCGGTGCACCTGCAGGTTCCCCAGGGCGCGTGTGTCCTGAGCAGCAAACCCCAAGGCAGGGCCATCCCAATCATCAGGGCGCTCTCGGGCTTCTCTGTTTCAGGGGAAATGAAGTGTTCCTATGGTGACTGTGGGACAGGGGCCCTGCGGGAGCCCTTTAGAAGGTGCCGCTCGCAGGACAGTCCCAGACCTTCCAGGCCTGCCTGCTGTGGCCTCATGGGGTGGCCGCGACCGCGCTCGGCCCGCTGCCTGGCTGCCTGGCCCAGCACCGGGGGAGCAGGGGGAAGCTGACCTGGGCGCTTGGGCCGGGCGCCCCTTCTGACCTGGCTTTTATTTCCGTAGGGAACTGTACCTGGGGCATGAACTGCAGGTTTATACACCCTGGAGTCAACGACAAGGGCAACTACTCCCTCATCACCAAAGCCGAACCTTTCCCGCCCAACGGTGCCCCGCCTCTCGGACCTCACCCTCTGATGCCTGCCAACCCGTGGGTGCGTGAACACCTCTTCCATTGCTAGCAAATCACACCTAAGCTCTGTGACCCTCTGACTCAAAACACACTAATACGCCTTGTATGGCAGGCGTTTCTGCCTTCTAGCTGCTCTGGTGTCTCCAGGTAGAGTTCCCCCAGGCTCAGGGCAGCTGGGTTGGGCGGAGGGCGGCTTGGAGGAGAGAGCAGGCAGTAGCCGGCTGGTGTTCTACTTGGTGTTTTTGCTCCCCCGTTTCTGTATAGATTTTAAAGTTTGCTTGCTCTCTTAACTTTTCCCTTCTCATTTTTTAACAGGGTGGGCCAGTAGTTGATGAAATTTTGCCTCCACCCCCTCCAGAGCCCCCTACAGAGAGTGCTTGGGAACGAGGACTCCGGCATGCAAAGGAGGTAACGGAATCAGCAGAAAACCCGAGAAGAAAACTAGTGGCGGTCCTTGCGCACAACTAGCATTTCTGTCTCTCCGAGGCCTGCTAGGGCATGACTGAGCCCAGGCGGCCAGGGAGGCCCCACCAGGAACACGGCCCACGGTCTTCCTGGGGCTTGCAGTGCATCGAGCCGTGCCTGAGCCAGGGCTGCAGCCCCTGGCCCCTTGGCAGCACTCCCCAGAGAGTTAGTGCTCCCGCTGCACCCTCTGCGTCTGGAGAAGCCGTCCTGTCCCTGGAGAAGCGGTGCTATGCCGGCCTCCCCTCTCCCCCCGCACTCTAGGCCGCACCCGGCCTGGGTGCCCGGGCTTACCCTTCTTGGCTCTGGGGCTGCCTTCCCTTCAGGGCGATGGCAGACTGAAGCAAAGCTGTCCCTGCCCTCGGCACACGCTCCCCGCCCCCAGCCCTGACGCGCTCCCGGTGCCTCTCCTGTCCGGAGCGCACCTACCTGCCTCCCCACTGAGGGCACGTCTGGAGCCCCCTGGTTCAGTGCCAGTACTGGGAACAGGGAGTCACCACTCTGTCACCTCTTCCCAGACCTGGGTGAGCTCTTGAGTGCAGGGTTCACTGTGTCTGCAGGGACGGGGCACTCCCGTTCCCCAGAAGGGTGCGTGGGGTCCCGTGTCCACCCCCAGCGCGGAGCTTAGGCATGTCCCCAATGAGTGCTCGGTCGTGCTCTCCTGCCACTCCAGCCCAGGCTTCCGGGGTCAGTCGGGACAGGATCCCCTTTGTTTTCCTAACAGTAACTGGTGTTGGCTTCTCTCTTCTTAAAATGGTAGGTTTTAAAAAAAGCAACCATTCGAAAAGAACAAGAGCCTGACTTTGAAGAGAAGAGGTTTACGGTGACCATTGGTGAAGATGAACGGGAGTTTGACAAAGAAAACGAAGTTTTCCGAGATTGGAACTATCGGATAACGAGAGATGTCAGAGACACAGCGTAAGGAACGGCTCTGCCTCTTCCTTCCCTGTTGAGAGAGAATTTGGTGTCCCCAGCTGCGTGGGGCTTGGACTCTGGACAGCGGCAGTGCCGAGGTGACCCAGGGCGTGCTGGGGCCTGTCCACCCGCCAGCCTGAGGATGGCCTCCCCAGGAGCATTTCAGGCAGTTTGCAGCTGACTTTCCTTGTTGTTTTGCTTCTGGGGAGGACATGCTTTAGCTCCGTGGCTCGGAGAGGTTTTACAGCTGCTCCTAAAGCCCCTGGGGCCCCGTGAATGTCCTCCCCACTTCCCCAAGTTCCCCAGGAACCAGGAAAAGCTGTGAAATTTGTCACTAAAATCCGGGAGTATGGCAGGTTTCTTCATTGTTTCCTCCAGGCATTTTATCACTGGTCTTTTTTTTTTTTTTTTTGGCGGTACGCGGGCCTCTCACTGTTGCGGCCTCTCCCGTTGCGGAGCACAGGCTCCGGACGCGCAGGCTCAGTGGCCATGGCTCATGGGCCCAGCCGCTCCGCGGCATGTGGGATCTTCCCAGACTGGGGCACGAACCCACGTCCCCTGCATCGGCAGGCGGACTCTCAACCACTGCGCCACCAGGGAAGCCCTATCACTGGTCTTTTAAAACAAATTGCAGAAGTACATGCGGTTGAAACACCTGTCAGCTCTTGAGGAGCTGTGTAGCGTCCCAGGTGCAGCCCTCGGCTCCCAGCACGTCTGCTCCGGGGCAGGTGCCGCTTTGTCGCGCTCACCTCTCAGGACCGAGCGGGCCAGGCCTCTCCTGAGCAGGCCGGCCCAGCATCGTCTTACCTCACAGTGACGCCGTGCATGGAGGTTTGCTGCTACAAAGCACAACCACCGATTTCTGAGCGAAACGACAGTCAGAGGCTGAGAAAGAGACCCTAGGGTTGGCTCTGCGTTTCCAAGATCACCAGTGCTTGCCTGAGCAGTGTGAGGCTGGGAGCGTCAGGAAGGCGTCTGGCTGTTGGGAATGAGAAACAGCTGTGTCACTTGGTAGAGCAGCCCGGGTCACCCCGCCAGCACCCCGCAAGTGCTGGGGGAGAAATTTCCCAGAAAGCAGCCGCTGCAGGCCACACAGACGCAGCGTGGCCTGGTGGGGGCCTCGGACCTCTGCAAGCTCTGGGCATCTGTTTCCCCCAGCAGTTTACCCAACGGGAAGGGTCAGTCTGGAGCCAAGAAGTCCCTGGAACAGCCTCCAGGGCCATCTGCTGCCGGGTGTACACTTCCCTTCCCCGCGCCCCACCCAGGGTTTGAGTCAGGGACCCGTGCAGGTCCTCTGGGTCTGTGTGTGTGGGAGCTGGGGCCTCCTCTTGCGTCTTCCCAGGGCTTAGTCAGCTGTCCTGTCCTTGTGATTGAAGGCCCACCTTTATCACCCGCACAGGGGTCTGCTCCCAGACCTCCTGTTTTATTCAGCGGGTCTGTTTCTTCACGGGCCGGGCCATCTGTGATGTTGTGAGGTCGCGGAGGCTGTGTCTTTTTTTCCTTTTTTTCCTTTTCTATCATTTGGCCACGCCGTGCAGCACGCAGGATCTTAGTTCCCCTACCAGGGATGGAACCCGTGCCCCCTACAGTGGAAGCGCGGTGTCTTTAACAACTGTTCTGCCAGAGAAGTCCCTCGGAGGGTGTGTCTCTTTTTTTCCCATGGTTTCTTGGCTAGTCTTACCTGTTTCGGTGTCCTTGTGAACCTGAGGATCAGTTGTCTAGCTGCATAAAGAGATCTCATCAGCATTTTTACAGGGATTGCCCTAAATTTGTAAATTAACAAAGGGCTTTGTAAATTAACTGACTTCTTGGTGATGTTCAGTTGTCCTTTCCAAAGACAAAGGACGTGGTCTCATTTATTCACACGTGCTTTTGTGTCTTTCAAGAGTGCTAAAGTTTTCTGCAAATAGGTTCTGCACGTTTCTGATTAAATGAATTTTGTTCCTAAATATGTTTCCTTCTTTTTGCTAGGGTAAGAGGGGTTTTCTGTACCCTCTGTCTCCTGACTGGTTATTATCTTTGTACATAAGGGTGTTGGTTTCTGTATGTTGAGTTCTCCGCATCTGCCTTACTGGGCTCCTCTTGCCACTTGAATCGGCTTCACCGTCGTGTCTTGGCTTTTCGTGTACAGCATCATTTGATGTGCAGATTGAGGTGGTTCTGGGGTCTCCTTGTAGTCTGACCACGGCGGTGCCTGCAGCACACGGGTGGGCTGCCTGAGAGGCACTGGGCTTCCTCAGCCCGTCCGGATCTTAACGGGAATGCCTCCCTGTTCCCGATAAGTAAGGTGCTGGCTTTAGTTCTAAAGTGCATAAAAACATGTTATCACGTTAAGAAAGGATCACTTCCTATTTTCATTGAGAAAGGGGTACTGGATTTTTGTCACAAACGTTTTCATCATCTGTAGGTGTAATCCTGTGACTTTTCTCTGTAGGTCTGTGATTTTTTTTAGTATATTCATTTTCTAATATTGACTCAGCCTTGCAATGGTGGTGTGTTATTTTTTTTAATGTGGTGTCTGAATCTTTGCATATATCTTATGTAATGTTTTTGCATTAATATTCCTAAGTGATAAGCTTGACTTTTACTTGCTCTTTTTCCAGACTTGAGCCTTATGCAGACCCTTATTACGACTATGAGATAGAGCGGTTCTGGCGTGGCGGGCAGTACGAGAATTTCCGGGTGCAGTACACAGAAGCGGAGCCGTACCATAACTACCGGGTACGTGGGGCTTACGTGTGTAGGTCAGAACTTCACTGATGGACCCGTTAAAATCATCCCTTTTTTTTTTTTTTTTTTTTTTTTTTGCGGTACGCGGGCCTCTCACTGCTGCGGCCTCTCCCGTTGCGAAGCAGAGGCTCCGGACGCGCAGGCTCAGCGGCCATGGCTCACGGGCCCAGCCGCTCCGCAGCATGTGGGATCTTCCCGGACCGGGGCACGAACCCGTGTCCCCTGCATCGGCAGGCAGACTCTCAACCACTGCGCCACCAGGGAAGCCCTAAAATCATTCCTTTTTTATTTATAGGACTTTATATGAGCTTAATTGTGTGGGCGTGGTGTACTCATTTCAAGCCCCGGTTGACTGTTCGTGGAGAACTAATTCGGGCCCATGGACTAACTTTGTGGTGATTTGAACAGATTCTTCCTTGGGTTAGTCTGTGCTCTTGCCCTGTTTTTCACCGGAGCTGCTGGTTGGGTGACTGATGCCAGCGGCAAGGGGTGTGTCCCGCCCTCTTGAGCACATCACTCTTTCAGGCTCCTTAGGACCACCCTTTACGGGTCGTGCCGCCTCATGCGCTGGCTGCCTGGGCCACTTCCAGCCATTGCTGTTGGTGCTTCTCTGAGATGTAGTAGATTTGTGAATATATGTGCTTCA
The DNA here is from genome assembly GCF_003676395.1 of Aethalodelphis obliquidens. Lineage (NCBI taxonomy): Eukaryota > Metazoa > Chordata > Mammalia > Artiodactyla > Delphinidae > Aethalodelphis > Aethalodelphis obliquidens. The sequence continues at coordinate 1,102,386 of NW_020837964.1, read as the reverse complement.
GTCTCTGAGTCTCTGACTGTATGCTTTTGGCGTGAAGCTGCCACTTGGAAGAGATCTGTTAAAAGCAGGTTAGCAGGACTTCCCTGGTGGCGCAGTGATTAAGAATCCGCCTGCCAATGCGGGGGACTTGGGTTCGAGCCCTGGTCCGGGAAGGTCCCACATGCTGCGGAGCAACTAAGCCCGTGTGCCACAACTCCTGAGCCTGCACTCTAGAGCCTGTGCTCCGCAACAAGAGAAGCCACCGCAATGAGAAGCCTGCGCACCACAATGAAGAGTAGCCCCCACTCGCCGCAACTAGTGAAAGCCCGCGCACAGCAACAAAGACCCAGTGCAGCCAAAAATAAATAAATAAAATAAATAAATTTATTTTTTAAAAAAACAAAACAAAAAACAGGTTAGCAGTTTTTGTGCCACGACTTAAGTCACATTCGTGAGTTTTTTGGAGCAAAGGGAGCTGACTGTCGGGGAACCCATCAGATGGTGAGCTTGTGGTGAGAAGGGGCCCCTGGTTGACCACGCTGTGCCCTCTCCCCGGCAGGCAAAGCAGACTCCTCGCTGGGGCCGGCCTGCGGTTCCAGGCGCCTCGTGACAGCCGGGGCAGCCTCGAAGGGAGCAGGACCTGCTGGGGTCCCTGCCACCACGTCCCCCGGTGCCCCAGGGCCAGGCTGCCTGTGCAGAGCCCAGTCATCTCCGTCCCTCGACAAGAGCTAAGGCCAGAGAGGGCGCTCAGCTCCCAGCGGCCTGGGTGCTGATGTTAGAAGGGCAGGCTCTGCAGGGCACCCCCCGCCATGTGGCCTCAAGTCCGTTTCTAGCGCTGAAACAAGCCCGCACCCCGGCGGTTCTGTCTCCTCCTGCTCTCGTGTGTCCTCCCCGCGCCTCCCCTTCCGAGTGGCTAATCGCGGCATGTGCGTATGTTTGGCTTTTCCACGAAGGAAAGGGAGCGGGAACGAGAGCGAGAGAACAGACAGCGGGAGCGGGAGCGCGAACGGGAGCGGGATCGGGAGCGGGAGCGGCGGCAGCGGGAGCGCGAGCGCGAGCGGGAGCGCGAGCGGGACAAGGAGCGGCAGCGGCGGAAGGAGGAGTGGGAGCGGGAGCGCGCCAAGCGGGACGAGAAGGACAGACAGCACCGCGAACGCGACAAGGAGCGCGAGAAGGAGAAGGAGAAGCCCAAGGCCCGCTCCCCGCAGCCACCAAGGTGAGGCGCGTACCTTCGCCGTCCCCGGGCCTGGGGGCAGGGACGGGGGCTGCGGGGCGGGTGCGGCCACGGTGTGGCGCTCCAGGAGCTGGGATGCTGGAGCTGGAGGCCCGGGTGGAGGGCTGGTCCTCCCTGCTGGCTCTGGGCTGTGCGCTGGCAGGAGGCGCTGGGCCCAGGGCCGGAGGGGGGGCCCGGCTCTGGGGTTTCGGGCAGCCTTTTGGCAACAACGGCGCAAACACGTATTTGAGTGCCAGCCCAGGACGTGGTCCTCACCAGAAGATCATAGCACTGGCTGAAGTGTGTATGTCCTGTGTGTCTTACAACTTTGTTGAGCTGTAAGTCCCATATCATTCGGTGCACCCATGTAAAGTGTCCAATTTCGGTGGTTTATACCATAGTCACAGAGTCGTGGTGCCGTCACCACAATCTTAGAACACTTTTGTCTCCCAGAAGGAAACTCATACCCATTAGCTGTCATTCCCCATTTTCCAGCCCCTGGCAGCCACTCAGCCGCTTCTGTCTCTGTTTCATATAAATGGGGACATACAATGTGTGGTCTTTTGTGATTGGCTCCTTTCACTTAGCATAATGTTTTCCAAGCGTCAGCCACTTTGTGGCATTTATCAATACCTTGTTCCTCATTATAGCCAAATACTATCCCACGTGGATGGACCACATTTTGTCTATCCATTCGTCCGTTGACGGACACTTGGACTGTCCGGACATTTTGGCGACGGTGAATGTGGACATTTATGTACAGGTCTTTGTGTGGACATAGTTTTCCTTTCTCTTAGATATCTATGTATCTAGGAGTAGAATTCCTGGGTCACGTGCTAAACATGCTTAACTGTTTGAGGAGCCACTAAACTTCCACAGCAGCTGCACTATTTCACGTTCCCACCAGATATATGTGAGGGCTTGGATTTCTTCCTCACCCTTGTCAACACTTACTATTACCCATTTTTTAGGTCCTAGCCATCCTAGAGGTTGTGGGACGTATCTCATTGTGGTTTGATTTGCATTTCCCTAATGACTAACAGCGTGGAGCATCTTTTCATGTGCTTGTTGCCTGTTTGTATATCTTCTTTGGAGAAATGTCTATTTAGATACTTCGCTTGGTTTTTAATTTGAGTTGTAAGAGTTCTTTATATTTTCTAGGGACAAATCCTTTATCAGATATCTACTTTACAGCTACATTCTCCCATTCTGTAGGTTGTCATTTCACTTTCTTGATGATGTCCCTTTTCTTCTTTTTTTTTTTTTAAGGAAGACCTCTTATTTTTTCCAGCTTTATTGAGATACAGCTGACATATAACATTGTGTGAGTTACAGGTGTGTGATGTGGTGAGTTGATATAATTACACATTGCAGGACAGTTCCCACAATATGGCTTGTTATCACGAGCCTCACATAATTGCCTTTTCTTTGTCAAATATTAATTGACCGGGTATGCAGGGGTTTGTTTCTGGGCTCTGTATTCCACCCATTGGTCTGTGTATCTGTTTTTATGCCAATACCATACTGGTTTGATTACTACGGCTTTATAGTACAGCTTAAAATCAGGAAATGCGATGCCTCCAGCTTTGTTCTTCTTTCTCAGGATTGCTTTGGCTGTTTGGGGTCTTTTGTGGTTCCATACAAATTTTTTTTTTTAATACACTGACACCAAGCATTGTAAATGGATGGCCACAACAAAAGCAACAATGTTGCGATTACAAAACACGAAACACACTCACACTATGTCATAATATTGACATTCAGTCCAGGAATCCCCCACTGCAACAGCTCCTTTACTTTGCAGTGAAAATTGATTTGTATATTTTTTGCCTCTGAGTCCTTGTGGGATTTTTTTTATTATTATTCAAACAGAAAGTCACAAAAATTATAATCATCCTCATCAGTTCACTCAGTCCCATCTAATTAATTTTTTTTATCTTGATCTTTTGTTAGCACTTTTATGAGTTCATCAGTTTTCCATTAGAGTTCTGAAAATGCTTATTCATTCAGTTCAGCAGTATAGTCAGTTACCAGAAACCTGTACTTGTCAGAATCTTTTCCATCAGTTCCTTGAAGATGAAACCCTTCTATAGGAACATATTTGCGAAAGCATCAGAGTACACCTGGAACTGTCTGTAAATGACAAAAGCCTTAAAAATGACCACGGTTAAAGATTTGATGAAAGTTCATAATAATTCAATTGACAAGGAAATTTAGTTATTTCTGAGATATACATTTTAAAGTAATAACTAGAATAACTAAATCCTAAATTTTAGGATTGTTTTTTCTATTTCTATGAAAAATGCCATTGGAATTTTGGTAAGGTTTGCATTGAATCTATAGATTGCTTTGGGTGTTACAAACATTTTAACAGTATTAGTTCTTCCAATCCATGAACGTGGAACATCCTTCAATATTTTGTGTCTTCTTCGGTTTCTTTCATCAGTGTTAATAATTTTCAGTGTACAGATCTTTCACCGCATTCATTAGATTTATTCCTAGGTATTATTTTCGATTATCAATAGGATTATTTCTCTTTCAGATAGTTTGTTGTTTAGTGTATAAAAACACAACTGATTTTTGTATGTTGATTTTGTATCCTGCAATTGTACTGAATACACTTATCAGTTCTAACAGTTTTTTGGTGGATGAAACAAGGCTCTCATCCCTAATTCTTGTCCATTCGTTTGGACAAACTTCCGTCCTGTGTGCAGTTCTGTTTCTGAAAGTAAATGCCAGGACTGTAATCTTCCATTTTAGTTTGCGGTCAGCGCCAGATCTCACGGTTTTCATCCTCTGGATTACAATGAGCTGACCTCCTTGAACTTACTGTATTTTTTCCTAACGTTGGGCAAAGTGAGGTTTTACAGAACACTCAGAGTAGGTCATATTTTAGACGCATTGAGAGAGTTCTTTCTTTCGTTTAATTAGTTTATTTTTGGCTGCGTTGGGTCTTCATTGCTGCACGCGAGCTTTCTCTAGTTGCGGTGTGCGGGAGCTACTCTTTGTTGCCATGCGCGGGCTTCTCAGTGCGGTGCCTTCTCTTGTTGCAGAGCACGGGATCTAGGCGTGCAGGCTTCAGTAGTTGTGGCACGTGGGCTTCAGTAGTTGTGGCACACGGGCTTCAGTAGTTGTGGCTCGCGGGCCTTAGAGCGCAGGTTCAGTAGTTGTGGGGCACGGGCTTAGTTGCTCCGTGGCATGTGGGATCTTCCCAGACCAGGGCTCGAACCCATGTCCCCTGCATTGGCAGGCGGATTCTTAACCACTGCGCCACCAGGGAAACCCAGAGAGAGTTCTTTCTTTAAAAGGCTACTTTGATGAATCTTTTTACATTACAGTAATCGCTCTTTAAGTTATCTGAAATTTATATATCCGTTTGAGTGTTTGAAGAGCTTTATTTTGATCTTTCTGTTGTTGGTCCCTTTGAAGCCCCTTTTTGGTAGAAGCCCTTTGCCCTTCTGTTCGTACCCGCCAGCTGTTCCACCTCTGCACCGTTCACCGTGAGCGTTCTGCCCCAATCTTTGCTCTGCCATTGCCCCTGACTCCAGGGCTTCACCCACTGCTCGGAGGGGTCACCCCACTCATTCCTGTCTTCTCACCCTGCTTTACTGTTCTCACAGCTCTTATCACCCCCTGACCTCACAGTACTCGCTTATTTATCTGTTGTCGTCTGTTGTCATCTGTGGCCCTCGTGGAGTGGAACCCCCAGAGGGCACTGCAGTCTCAGGGCCCGGCACAGTGGGAGCGCTCATGAGCACTTGACAGATGCCGTCGTGAGTTTCGGGTTCATGTGACACAAGAGAGCGTTCTGCTTTCCAGGTGATGGCTCGGGTGTCACTGTGTGTGGCTCTGTGGATTCCTGAACCACACGAGCAAGTCCACTCCTGTGCTTTCACAGTTCCTGAGCACGTTTCCTCCGGCTACAGGCCGCCTTCCCCAGCCCTACTGGGACGTCCTGCTCATTCCCAAGGAGCCGGCTGACTCTTCCCAGGTTGATGTCTGTATTTCCAGCTCAGGGGCATCTCTACACGAGTGTGGCTTTAGGGACCCTGGGGAAGGGCAGGCCAGCTGCGTCTGCGTGTGAGCACAGATCCACCCAGCTTACGAGGGGTCACGTCTCGATGGACCCGTTGTACATTGAAAATGCATCTAACCTGCCAGGTGTTGTAAAGTGTGGAATAGCTCATGTAATTTACTGAACGCTGTACCGAAGGTGAAAGCAGAATGGCTGTCTAGGTCCAGAAGGGTTGTTTGGTTTAGCGGTTGTCTGCCCTTGTGGTCACGTGGCCGATGGAGACACTGTGGCTTACTGCCCGGGCAGGGATCCAAATGCAGAATTCAAAGAACAGCTCCTACTGAGGGCATGACACTTTCGCACCACTGAAAGTCAAAAAATGGTAGTCAAGCCATCGTAACTCAGGGACCATCTGTAGCTCGTGGGACAGGCGCCTGTGTTCACATCCCAGGGCGGCCTGGCCTCCCCACAGGGAAGTACAAGCAGATCCAGAAGGAGGGTTTTTTTAAAGGCGGTAGCACGTCTTGGCCTGGCCCCCAAGCAGCAGAACACAGTGAGAACAGCCTCCAGATCTGACGTTTACACAGCCGCAGGGTCTCCCATGAGGCAGGGCTCAGTGAGAAAGTGGCTGAACTATCGGGTCAGGGTTCAGGAAGCTTCGTGAATTCTTCCTAAAATCAGATGCAGCTTTTCTCATGGGCCGACCCGCTCTGCTGCCGGCCTCTGACCTGGTTTGCTTCCTTCTGTTGGGCTCAGCTCTGCTCCCATGGGGCTCCACTCCCAGCACCTACTACCCTCGGGGCGGGGGGCACTCCATCACTTGGGTTAGGCTGGCTCGCTGGTCTCTGGAGTCTTGAATTCCATCTTTGATCCCCCTGGCTGGGGCCCCGCCAGCCCGGTGACCAGTCTGGAGGGTGGGGTTTCACCAGAGCACAATCTCCAGCGTGGCCCCCTGTCTCCTTTCCCTTGATCAGCCGTAGCTGAGTGGCCGCTTCCTTAGGAGGTGGCCAGACGCCCCGCTGCGCCTCCCTTTCATAGAAGAGCTTGCTTATTTGGCCTTCGACAGGTGGGGAATCTTTCTTTTTTTAATAAATTTATTTATTTTATTTATTTATTTTGGCTGTGTTGGGTCTTCGTTGCTGCGCATGGGCTTTCTCTAGTTGCGGCGAGCGGGGGCTGCACTTCGTTGCGGTGCGCGGGCTTCTCGTTGCGGTGGCTTCTCCCATTGTGGAGCACGGGCTCTAGGAGCGTGGGCTTCGGTAGTTGTGGCACGTGGGCTCAGTAGTTGTGGCTCACAGGCTCTAGAGCGCAGGCTCAGTAGTTGTGGCGCACGGGCTTAGTTGCTCTGCAGCATGTGGGATCTTCCCAGACCAGGGCTTGAACCCGTGTCCCCTGCATTGGCAGGTGGATTCTCAACCACCTTCCCCAGGGAAGCCCCCGGGAATTTTTCATCAACAGCTGAATAGAAAGAACTTTTCTCACCTGAGACAAGAGACTGACAAAGCTTCATCCAGAAAGACCACTCGGGAAGCTCTTGTCTCCAGCCTCTGTGTGAGGGGCTCTGGACAGTGGGGCATAGTCTGTGCCGGGATCTCACTTGTGGGTCCTGCGGATGTACGTGGGGGAAGATGATGACAGAGTGAGCGTGGTGATGGGTCTTCCGTTTCATCTGCAACAGCACAAGCTCCCTAAACCCGCCTTGGGGCCGGGAGAGGGAGGGAGGCGGGCGCACAGCAGGGTGGGCACTGCCTCCGCCCGGCGCCGGCAGGACCCAGGGCTCCCTTCTTACACCACCTCCGACCCCTGCCCCTCACCTGCCCGAGCTGTCGCCCTGAGACACGTGGTTGGTGAGCTGCCTTCTTCCTTTTGGCTCTTCTCCAGACCCCCGGGCCGGACGCCGTGCCGCTGTTTGGAGATGGCGCTACTCCTTTCGTCCAGGTTTGCCTTCGTAATTAGGCCTTTGGAGACGTTTTGCGCACTCTGTGGCTGGGCTGTTTCTAGACTAGAGCAGAACCTTTCAGCCAGCTCTGTGGTGGGGAAGTCCCGCCTGATCTTTCCAGCCAGGCCAGGGGCTGTGCTCTGCCGGGTGGGGCGCCGGCGGTGGTTAGGATGTTCTCGGCACAGGCAGAGGGGTTTCATTCCAGACAGAAACGGTACCCAGGACCTTCCTGCGGGGATTGCCCAGCCTGCCTGTTAGCTCTAAAGCTGTCTACTGAACGTTTGGGTGTAGTGTGAGGTTTGGTGCCTCGTGGTTGAAACGGCCCGCTTCTCATTTCCCGGGACACCAGTAGTCCTCGTGAGGGAGCGCTGTCCCCGCTTCCTCACACTCGCTGGAGCCCGGCAGGCTGTCACTTCAAAAGCAGGGAGGTGCCCTGCTCAAGCGTGCCCACCTGGGGATCTGGGGGCAGGCCAGGAGCCACTGTTCTCGAAGGCCCTGGGGGCGGGGAGGTTACTGTGCGGTTGACCAAGCAGCGGCTGGACCCCTGCCCGTGCGTCTCCGTTCGGCTCACGCTGGCCCGTGGGCCGAGGCCGCCTGGCCTTCCGCTGCTCTGGAGACAAGGGTTATGGTCGCTGCGGTCTGCTCTGACCGGTCCGTGGGACTCTGTTGTCTTTGCACAAAAGTGCATGTCAGGTTCGCTCTGCTTTGGGCGCTCTTCCCTCCGTTCCCCTGGATGCCGCTGTTCCCGCTCCGGCTTCAGCTCCTGCCGCGCTGGCTCCGCCTTCAGGGCCGTCCGTCTCATGTGTGCAATTCGTGGCTTTCAGGAATTTGAACACCACGAGCTGTGATCTGTGTAGACCCCCGTGGTGGTGTCGCCTGCCTTTGCTAACTCGAGGGTGTCAGACGCTCGCTCTGGACCCCTGCCGCGCTGTCCCCCGGCACCTCCCACTCCACTCTGTCTCGGGCCTCGTGCTTAAGGATTAGGTCCCCGGCACTGACCTTTCTGTTAGCAAGAAAGACGCTCCCTGAGAGCTCAGGAAACCTTTCTTTATCGTTCTCATCTCATCCCAATCTATCCTGGTCACGGCTTACCTGCTGACCTGCTCTGAGAGAGTCACCGTGCCCGGGGTGTTTTCGAGGAAAGGTGTACCTGTGTTTTAACTTCGTGCCTAACGCACTGAATTACAGAGACTGCCCGACTGAGAAGGTGGAAAGACTCATGGTCTCTCACGTGTTCTGACCTAACTACAGACGTGCAGGTTGCAGGTGGATATGAAAGCAGTCAGGCCGTGGCTGCACTTCACAGTGGGAACGCCATGGGGCCTGGGGTCAGCACAGAACGGAAGGCGGCTTGGGAGTGGGCTTGGGAATGATGGGGCCTCACCTTGGAAACAAAGTTTTCACGACCCCGCCCACAAATTGAAGTCCAACCTCGCGTCGGAGTTGAAGTATGTTTTCAATATCTGAGGATTAAAGCAAGAGGCCTGTGGTCCCAGGTGCCACTCACTGGGCACTGCCCTCACCTTCCCAGGCCCCCTGGGGAAACTGAGTAGGAGTGAGGGGGCAGGAGCGTGAGTAACGGGGCCTCTTCCGTCCCCTTTTCATCTGCGTGCGGGACCCTGGGTGCCGCCAGCCTGGCGGAGGCTGGAGGAGGGCTGCTGACAGCCGGGCAGGTCATGCAGGCTGATGGCCGTCCTGGCTGGGGCCCTGGGAGCCGGCTCCACGTCCACCGGGCCCCGGGGCGACATCGTCCAGCGCTTGGGAGGCCAGCAGCTTCGAGGGGAAGGGCTGAGAGAAGGCCCTCGGGAGGCGTGAGCGAGTCCAGTCGGGAAGAAGCCACCCGGGTGCTGCCCGTTCCCTCTCCCTGTGCCTCTCCCACTCTTTCACCCTTCCATCTTAGAAGAGAACCTTCCTCCTTTTTATCTTTTCTTTGACCCCAAACTGGGCTTGCTGCTCAGGCTGGAGTCTGCAGACACCCTCGCTGTGGCCTGCCGTGCCTCTCACCTCTGCCCTGGCATCGCACGGGGCCTCGGGGGCCCTTTCTCCTCAGAGTCCCTCTCTTGTGGCCTTGAACAAAGGGTCAGGTGCCTGGAAGATAAGATTGTCGTGTGGCCATGGTGGGGTGGGCTGCTCGGAGATCCCTAGAGGGTGTTTCCCCCTCTCTGTTCAGAATGCAAATTCCAGATCTGTTCTGTCAGTTTTCGATGCCAGCGTGGCTGGCAGTCGTCCCCCTCCCAGCTGTCCCCGCTCCCTCGGGTTTCCTCCCGTGCATCCCCAGCTTCCCGTCGTGGAGCGGCCCGTGCGCCGGCCTTCGGTGGCTGGCCCGTGGGGAGAGCCTGGCACGCCTGCTCTTTACTGCAGTCCAGTATAGTTGCTTGTCTGGCTGCCAGGCTTTCCAGGTTTCTTTTGGCTCTCCTCTGGGGTGTTGTCAGAAAGCAGAGGGACAGGCTGCGTGTCATGGGTACCGACCTAGGCCCCATCCTCTGTCACGGCTCCCCCGATGCCTGAGTTGGGAGCTGACCTGCTCTGCCTCTTCCCCGCCCTTCCCCAGTAATATAGGAACAGTTTCCCAAAACAGGATTGTTCATGAACTCTGTTGACACTCCGAACTGACCTGGCTGCATCGTGAATCACACCGTTGGCTTCTGTCTGTTTCTCCCTGTGTTAGAAGAGCCACAGGTTGACAGAGCTGGGCCATTCTGATGACTTATGAAAAACCTAGTGATCAAGGTGTTCCGCTTTCTGTTGCATTTTTAGAATGAGAACAACACAGGAAGTGTAAGGGTGAAAGCTGCTTGGGATGGCCCGGGCCAGGCCAGTCATCAGGCGGGTTTCACTCCCTTCCTGGACACTTCCAGGAGGACTCACTGAGGAGCTGATGGGGCAGTGGCGCTCAGCATTTGCGGCTGAGACTATAGGGATCTTATGCCTCAGTTTCGTGTGTCCTTGGGGCGATTTTAAATGTTGGGTGTTGTTCCTGGGGTGGGACTCTTAGCAAATAGTAGGCGTAGAGCTTGCTCGTTGGTGGATTGATTGAAAAGTGCTGAAAATATCAACAGGTGTTCGTTGTTGTATGTTATGACGTAATGTAAGTAGATGCTGGTGATACAAAATGTATGTAATTCTAAAACTCTAGTCCCAAAAGGCAGGACCATTTTTGAATAAAACTGTGATGTTTTGTTGGCACCCATAGAAGGTGGGAGTCGAAGGCAAGACACAGTTCTTAAGTCTGACAGTGCTCTAACCCAAAGCCCAGCAGGTTGGGGGCAGGGCTGACAGGCACCGCTACCTTGTTCTTTAGGTCAACGGACAGGACACGCCCAGAACCCTCTGAAAATTGAGAGTATCTAGAATTGTGACAACGCTGTGGTCCTGTGTGCAGACAAGATTCTAGAATAGGAGAAGACAGAGTAATGGGAGAGCACAGCCTCTCGGAGTAAGAATGTATATGCCCCAGAGACGGCATCGCCCACAAGCCATTCTGGAACGGAAGTGGGTCCACTGGCCTGCGGGATAGTGGGCAGGAACGTGCACCAGGGGGTTAAAATAGACAGCAGGTCTAGAGCAGGTAGAAGCGAGTGTGGCTTAGAATGGAGAAAGCTCTGTGAGCCTGGAAGAAGCTGTTACACTTGTAACAAGCATTAGCACCACCGGCGCAAGTGAAAGCCAATGGCCTGGGAGAAATACAGGACGCAAAAGCGATCCCAGGAAACTGGCCAAGAACAAGACACAACCAGAGCTCAGGTGGCCTCCCCGCCGCCAGGTGCCGCTGCACAGATGGGAGCCCATTTCTGTGCGCGGAGCAGCCAGGGCTCAGGTTTACTTTTGCGTCGGCTGCGCTGTGGCGCCCCCCACCGGTTACACGGGAGCCCAGAATTGATGAGAGGGAGGGAAAGCAGGCACCCCCGCCGTGCTGAGTGCAAGCTGCTTCACGTGCAGGGAGCGTGTGACAGTTACCAAGAACCTGTTAAACGCTCTCCTCCTTTGGCCCACTGATTCCCCATCTTAGGAGTTTGCCCTTGGAGAAACATGATGCCCATAAAGATTTATATAAAGGGTGATTTTCTTGTTCTTTTGTGTTTTTTAAACACAGAAACAGCTAACCGTAGAGAAATGTCTAAATTACATAGCACCTGACAGTGAACTCCTGCACCATCAGGGAGGCCAGCTCCGGGTGGAGCAGTCCCCAGGTGGTCTCAGCTGTGCTTCCAGGGTTCATCGCGGGGAATGAAATAGAGGCAGAGAGGAAATTCAGAGGTGCTAAATGGTGGCTGACCCCAGAGAGCGAGATCCTGGGGTTTTTATTTCTCTGTTTTTACTTTCTGTGTGACTTTTTAATTAGTGAACATCACAGGGCCAGCAGATAACCTTCATACTGAACTGTTCTGGGACCCTGTGCTCTGGCTCCCCGTAGAGCAGGGGTGCTTTGGTGTGGGGTGCAGGGCACCCTGGCTTGGAGCTGAGCCTTGTCTCCAGTGCTGAGCTGCTGCCGGGCCCCTGCTCCCACTCCCCTGCGCGGTTTGGCCTTGTTGCGTTCCCGGCTGGTGGTGAGCACGTGGGGAGTCCGCGTGGCGGTGGCTTGCTCACGGGGCCCAGCAGGTCCTGCTGTCACCAGCCCGCTGGCCCTCAGTCCTGATGCTCTTCGTCACAGCGTTGACCTGTCCTGCTCTCGTCCCTCTCGCTGGGAAACGATGTTCTTTCAGTGAGTTAAACCTAAGAGGACAAAGGAAATGTGTAAGGCTTGGGTTTAACTCGTTTGCAGACAAGGAGTTCCTCAATCCCTTGAGCTTCCTAAGTGCTGGTGTGCGGCCACTGTGCACCAGCTCTAGAGAGAACGTGCCAGGCCCCTTCCTCCCTGTGCTCCCGGAGCCCATGCAGCGGGGAAGGCGGGGGTTCTGGGGGAGGATGGCGCGGGATGGCCAGCTACCCTGCTGCCCTGGAAGGCACCGCTCGTGGAGAGAGCCCCGCGTGTCTGGTTCCAGGTGAGGTCTCCCATAGACAGAGCACCTGCTGCCCTGTGTGTCCGGCGTTCCTGGAGTGAGCCGTTAGGTCACAGTCTCTCCTCTGACTCAGTTTCTTTCACCAAACGGCATTGCTGTCTGCCGGGAGGTGGCCCTAGACCTGCTAACCCCTCTGTGATTTCAGCCGTCAGGCTGAGCCACCAAAGAAGGAGACGGCCTCTGCCGGGCCCCAGGTGAAGAGAGCCGACGAGTGGAAGGACCCCTGGCGCCGGTCCAAGTCTCCCAAGAAGAAACTTGGGGTATCGGTCTCCCCTAGCCGGGCACGACGACGTCGAAAAACGTCAGCCTCGTCGGCCTCTGCGTCTAATTCCTCCAGGTAAGGAGGCAGGGAGGCCAGCGGGACCGAGCGGCGTCTGTGCTCCGCGGGGCTGTGGCGTGGCTGGGTTCCAGAGCCTCGCTGGCTGACAGGACTGACACTTCACCCTGGTGGGGCTTCCCATACCCCCCGGAGCCGTGTCAGCCGGGTGCAGGCCGCCCAGAGTGGAGCACAGACCTGGGCAGGGGCAGCGTGGGGAGAGACGCTGCTGGGCGGAAGACCAGAAGAGCAGCCTGGCCCCAGTGTCTAGTCGGTCCACCTGTCGCCTCTGAGTTTGGGTCAGCAGCTGTGAAATCTGTGTGTGTAGTAGGTCTGCACAAACAAGTGAGGATGCTGCGGGCGGTGAGAGCGGGGGCTCTCCCTTAAGAGGGCCAGGAGGGGCCTGCGGAGGTGGACGGGGCCTGGACGTGTCTGTGGACTCAGGGTTTCCACTGCCTGCACTGGTGGACACACAGATGCACACGCGTGTGTCCGCCCGGGTCAGACACACTCACCTACACACACGGGCACACGTATCCTGGCTCTGTCCCCCGAGGGCCTGGGAGCTGTGTCACCGGTGACAGTGAGCACACCCAGCACCCAGGTCTTACTTTCTAAGCACCATTCCCACGAGCCAGGGGACTGGAGAGCAGCGTCTGTCCGCGAGGCAGCCAGAGGGCGGGCATGTGTGTGCGAGCCGGGGCGGGCGGAAGGAGACCCTGCCTTCTCTTCTCCCCTGGGCTGCAGGTCGTCATCGCGGTCGTCCTCCTACTCTGGCTCCGGCTCCTCCCGGTCCCGGTCCCGGTCCTCGTCCTACAGCTCCTACTCCAGCCGCTCTTCCAGACACAGCTCGTTCTCAGGCAGCCGCTCCAGGTGCGTCCCTGGGGCCCAGCAGGTGTGGACAATGCCGGCTCATCCGGGTTCCTGCGTGACGGCAGCTTTCTGCTTTGACGGGGGCCTCCAGGTCCTCATTGCTTGAGGAGGAGTCTCGCTAGGTTAGGTGTCTGGTGAATTCTGAAGAACACACAGCGAGGGGCTGAGGAACCAACACGGGTGCACGTCAGGGCTCACAGGCCACACCGACGTTGGGCTGTGCTCACAGCACAGACGAGGCAGCCACGGGGTCAGCGCCAGCTCGGGTGGCCTCCTGTGGACCTGCACTGGCCCACGTGGTGGGTCACGTTCCAGCACACTAGCATTTTGGAGTGTGCGCAACGCCTGTTTGGGGGGCTCAGATACAGAATGTTTGCATCTTCACAGAAGGTGCTACTGCCCTATTCCAGAAGGGTCGGGAGTATTTCCCCACTGAAAATAGGCAGACTGCTTGGAACGTTAGAGAATTTCTGGTCATCGCCTGGGTGGGAGGAGTCACTGGTTCGCATGAGGAATAGGAAACACTGACCCCGTTTTTGCCTCTTCAGCCTTTTCAACAAGTGCAGGCTGCCGTGTGCGCCTCCGCCCCCGGTGCCACCTGCACACGGACCCAGAGTCACTCCCCCGCCCTCTCTGCCTCCTGCCAGCCTGAGACGCGCAGGTGGGGCCGCACCCAGGACAGGTCTGGGACCAGAGGGAGGCTGCGAGTGGAGGGGGCCGCCTGTGTGGCTCTGTCTCCGCGGTCGCAGACAGGCGCAGCTCTCCCAGGGGCCGCAGCAGGGCGTGGACCCACCCCTACGCGCTCACATGCCCACCACGCACAGACCCACACAGACACACGTGCCCCCCGCTTCCCTGGGGAGCACGTCACAAAGTGTTCTTGGGTAAACTGATGGGTCCTCCTGCAGGGTCTGTGGCCCCCAGTGGCGCCCCTTCCTGGCAGGCTGTCTCACCCTAGGACAGCGTAGAGCGGGTGGGAGCAGCACAAGGAGATCATTGAAGCTGTCGCGTCTGAAGGCCACGTTCTTGTGTTCGTGGACTTAGATGACAGCTGGGTCTGCCTTTGCTGAATGTCATCTTGTGCTGAGTGACAGCTGTGAGAAAGGAAAGCCAGCCTTTTGTTAAGGGTATCCAGAGGGCCAGCTGTGGGCACTGGGCCTCACGGCCGTCCTGCCAGGAGTGTAAGCAGTGCCTGGGTGTCCAGGGGAAGGCTGCCTGTAGGAGGCTGAGAGGGAGACAGCGAAGATACCGATCATCAGTGGCAGGAGAAGCCTTCTGTGGTTTCACGTGAAAAATAAGGCTGTTGAGCTGTGGGGAAGAAGCCTGGAACCCAGCTGATAAATTGGGGGGTTCTGGAAATCCAGGGTGTGGGGGGCTTACCTGAGTCTCCCCTCTGTGAGCACTGGGTGACACGGAGACAGACGGAAGAAGGCCCTGTGTGTGGTCTGTATACGGCTGAGCCGTTCTCACAAAGTCGGGGGCGCTTTCTTCGCTACTTAACCTTCCCCTCAGGTTGTGTTTGCGAGCCCCGCCGACTGTCCCAGGGCCTCCCCGCCGGCTCCCAGGTGATGGCTGATGGGGTGCTGCCTGCCCCTTGGCACCTCTTTTCCCCGTGACATGCATCTGAGGAGATGACCGAGACCTGTCCGAGGCTGAGCGGTAGCCCCTGCGGGGGTGCGGCCGGGCGGAGCGCCTCCTCTCACCTTGGTTCACTCCCTATAGGTCCCGGTCCTTCTCCTCGTCCCCGTCCCCGTCCCCGACGCCCTCGCCGCACAGACCTGTCAGAACCAAGGGGGAGCCGGCTCCGCCTCCCGCAAAAGCAGGGTGAGTGCTGCGGCGCCCCGGGAAGTGGGCAGGGGCGCAGGGCGTAGGCCTGGCCTCGCGCTTCCTGGCTGTGGGCCAGGACATCCGTGCTCCAGCGTGCTCACTCTGGTGCTGGAGCCTCACTTGTCAGGAGCCAGTGCGGCACGTGAGGGCCCCTCGCCCTGGGGACCTGCTGTGCTCGGCCCTGGCTGTGTCCGTGGCAGCCTCAGCCCTGCCGTCCTCACCTTCTCTGCTGCTCCTGGGACTGGTCACATCGATCCCTCTCAACAGATGTGACGGCGGGAGGGGTAGAAGCATCTAGGACTTAGCACACAAACCTCACAATACCTGGAGTGCAGGGTTGGGGTGCACGGTCCGCCGGGTGAGAGCACGCTCCACTCCTGCGGCTCTGCCAGGCGCGAGGCCCGTCCTGATGTTGGCCGTCCCCACGCGCGTCTGGCCCCAGCCCCCATGGCAGGTTTTCCTCCTGAACGGGGTCGGCTCCCGGGCCTCAGGCTTAGGGAGTCCTGGGCGGCTCACTGTTAGAAAGGGAACGGTGTTGGCGTATGACTTAGGCCCCAGGCACCGCACCCACCTGAACTGTACTGTTGTGGGGGGACCCCGAGCACAGTGCAGGCGCTTCGGGTCCCCAGGCTTCACGCAGATGGCGTCGGGCGGGGTAAGTGCGGGTCTGCCTCCTGGTCGGCACGGGCTTGGATTCAGCCCTGCTGCTGTGCTGAGCAGCTTCCTCTAACGCAGACTCTGCTTCCTGCTGGCGTCAGCGTTGCTGGCAGGGTCTGCTCTGTGGCCCATCTGCACTGTGCGTGTTCAGGGCGCTTAACAAACTGGCAGGGTATCTTCCCCACGCAACGGTGAAGAACAGCTTGGGGGCCATTTTCCCGACTCCCCTGGGGTCCCCAATTACTGAGGGAGCACAGCCCAGCTCTCGGCACCGCTCCGGGACTCTTCAGCCGGCCCCGTCTTCCTCCCTGTCCTTTCTTGGAGGGGGAGGCCATGGGATGCTCAGTGTGGGGTGGGGGTCCGCGGGAAACAGCTCCTCACAGGGGAGTGTGCGCATGCACTGCACGCGCCCCGAGGTCGGCCGGCAGGGCCGCCTCCGCCTGCCCAGCCAGGTCTGACCCTCCTTCTGTCCCACGTCACAGAGAGAAGCTGCTGAAGAAGCCAGCCCCACCTCCAGCCCCACCGCAGGCCCCCAAAGCCACCGCTCCTGCCCCCGAGCCCACCAAGCCCGGAGACCTTCGGGAAGCCAGGAGGAGGGAGCGGCAGGCCAGGAGCCCGCCCAGGAGGTGAGTGCCCCGGCCTTCCAGGGCTGGCGGAGGGGTGCTCGCAGGCAGCGGAGGCCAAGGACCGCGGCACGTCGCCGAGCCTCGGTGTCCCCAGCAGCTCGATGGCTGCGAGGGGCCCGGGTGCTCCCTCGGTGCCAAGCTCCCCCGTGCGGGATGCACAGCGTGAGCGGAGCTGGCCAGGGCTGTGGTTGGCTCACTTTGAGGGAATCAGAGCCCCGCCCACTGCCCGGTCGGTGGCGAGTCACTGGGGGCGCGTTGGTCTCAGGCCAGCGAGCCCCGGCTTGGAGGAGCACCCGCGTGTCAAGGCCACAGAAACGTGAGCAGCTGGGCTCTTGGTTGTGTTGTAGGCGGACTGTCAGCGGCAGCGGCAGCGGCAGCAGCTACAGCGGTTCTAGTTCCAGATCCAGGTCATTATCACGTCTCTCTGGCCCCAGTCCCATCGGCATCTGCCTCTGTCCCCCCAGTCAGGGTCCAGGGAACCCCGGGAGAGGCCACGTTAGGTGTGAGCACCCTCCTCCCTCGGGTGGCGGCACCGTGGGTCCGAGGAGCTGTTCCCGAGCCGCTCCGGCGAGGAGGGGGTAACGGGCTGAGGCAGCTGGGGGCGGCCGATCGAAAAGATCTGAGGAAAGAGCTAGCAGAAGAGAATGCTGCCGTCTAGTTGTTCAGAGAGCAGGCGGCATCGGGTCAGTCCTTAGGGTCCTTGAAGCCGCTTTCCTCCTTCATTTGCAGGCAGCAGGTGGTGTATATACATTTGCCCAGAGCTGGCAGAGTAGGTCTGGGGTGTGTTAAAGAGCAAACCTTTCCAAAAGGCTGGGCTCTTCCCTTCCCTGTTGCAGCCTCCACACACCTTAGGACGCAGTGCTGCCGGTTTTCTCAGAGGGCGGGAGTCCCTGTGGAGCCTGGGCTGTGAGGGCCCAGGAGATCGGCCACGTTCGGCGCCTCCTGAGCGGCCCGTTGGGTTGTCTGGCACCGCGTCTGCTCGCGCTGTGGCCCATGTCCGCCCTCTGTTGTGCCCCGCCGCCAGGGTGGGTGTCCAGCTCTTGGTCACAGTCAGCCGTGTGTCCCTGCCCAGCTAACAGCACAGTCGCCTGTGAGCACGAGGGCCTGGCCACAGCCACGTGGGCGTCCCCTCCCTGGGCGGCACCTATAGAGTGCCCAGAGCCCCCCACATCTCGGGCTGGGTGGGTTCCCCTTCCCTGGGAACAGGAATCGGGTCTCGGGCTGGGGCCGCGGTGCAGACATGCTTGTGCGTGCAGGTCCCTGAGCGTGAGCAGCGTCTCCTCCGTGTCCAGCGCCACGTCGAGCAGCAGCTCAGCGCACAGCGTGGACTCGGACGACATGTATGCGGACCTGGCAAGCCCCGTGTCCTCGGCTAGCTCGCGGTCCCCCACCCCAGCCCAGACCAAGAAGGAGAAAGGTAGAGCCTGTGTGCAGGGGAGGGGGCGTGCAGCGGCCCCACGCTGCCAGTGATGACGCCTCCCCCAGACGGCACGCGGGCGGCCGCCTCAGCGGAACAGAGGCTCTGATGGGCGTTTCTCACGGGCAGGAAAGTCTAAGAAAGAAGACGGCGTGAAAGCAGATAAGCGGAAGCGGGATCCGTCCACGCAGCCGCCCAAACCCTCGAGAACCCCCGCGGGCGGCAGGTCCTCCCAGCAGCCCACGACCCCCCAGCAGGCGCCGCCCGGCCAGCCCCCACCGGCCACGTTCATCGCCCACAAGGAGATCAAGTTGACTCTGCTGAACAAGGTGAGGCCGTGGGCGGTGCTGCTGGGGCTCTGAGGCCCAGGGCCGGGCCAGCAGGCGGCTCTCCACGTCACCCGTTTCGTCCTGCCCTCGTGGCCAGCCCTGTGGGCAGTGCCTGTGGGCACAGGGTAGATGGGAGACGGGCCGGTTCCCACACGGCAGCCCTGGGACCTGGGGCAGGGAGCAAAGCAGACTTGGCCTCTAAGTTGACATCCGCGATGCCCTGAGAGACCGGAAGGCCTGAGTCCCACCCCTGGCGTGGAGGCCTCGAGACCGTGGGCCCTGCCCCCCTTGGGGCCACGTGGCGCAGGAGCCCCAGAGGAGTGCCTGCAGCGGCGGAGAGCAGGTGGCCGCCTGCTGCAGGGCCTGTGTTCGCTCAGGCCCTGGTCCTCCTCACAAACACCCCGTCATTCCAGGCTGCTGATAAAGGGGGCAGGAAGCGCTACGAGCCCTCGGACAAGGACAGGCAGAGCCCACCTCCAGCCAAGCGGGCCAACCTCTCCCCGGACCGAGGTGAGCCTCCCACGTCTGGAGCCGGCGCCCCATTCACCCTTGAAAAGTCTCGAGGGCCTCAGGGACTTCTGATTGAGTGGGTCGTGCTTCTGATTGAGTGGGTCGTGTCTATCGACATTGATAGTTTTGGAAGTTAAAAGTATATATAATACTTAACTTTAAATATAACATGGGTAAGATTTTTCATAGAAAAAAACTGTATCTTCCAAAACAGACGTTAGTAGGAGTGGCATTGGTCTTTGGTTTTTTACAACCCTCTTATGGCTGGGATCCCATCTCTTCTGGTCACACAAATCACTCGGCCTCTGGAAAACCCCACCCGGGCTTGTGAGGCCGTGAGCATGCGGAGGGCGGGCAGCATCTCGATGTCGCGGGGCGCACCTGACTGCTGCCCCGGCGGTGCTCGGCCGCACCTAGAGAACCACTGGCCCAGGCAGAGCCTCTTCCTGACTGGCTCTAACTAGTAAAGCAAAAGCCTGAGTGTTTCCAAGCCGTCTTTCCCCCTTAAAATGGAGAGGTCCCGTGAACCCCACCAGGAGCAGGAGGTGGACACCGCCCGGCCCCTGAAGCACACCCCCCGGGGCCGCCTGCACGCCTCTGCGGGGCGGGATCCCCTCCGCCTGCCCTCGCTCAGGGCCCCGCACTCGCACGACAGGAAGCACTCCTTCCCGTTCCTGGTTTTGCTTGTAGTTTTTAAGCTGCCGTGCCTTTTTGTTCCCCATTTGAAGCCCCTCACCGTGAGTTTCTTCAAGGCACGGAAGGAGGTTTTTGTCTGCTTGGAGTTGGACGCTCAGAGCTCGGTGGCCTGTTTTGATGCTGGCTCGGGAAACCAGAACCGAAATTAGACCTCGGCTTCCGTGTTTTTCTGGGGCTTCATTTTCCAGTGTAATCCATCCTCCCCTTTTCCTTTTCTCACTGGCTCTGCTCCTTACGTCTTTCTGTGAAAATGAGGAAGCCGAACTGAGCTTTGTGGCATGGGGTCACCGGGGGCCAGAGGGGCCACCCCATCCCTGTCTGAGCACACCAGCCCCTGCGCAGCTGGCCCCGTGTGGAACTGGGACCCTTGTCTTACCTGTCCTCTGTCACCCAGGTTCTCGGGACCGGAAGTCAGGTGGGAGGCTCAGCTCCCCGAAGCCAGAGCGGCAGAGGGGCCAGAATTCCAAGGCCCCTGCGGCCCCGACAGACAGGTGGGTGTCTCCCCCCGGCCCCCGTGCCCTGGGCACAGCGCGCCGGCCCCTTCGCCACACAGAGGGCTGGCGCAGTTTCCCTCCCCAGGTGGAGGCCAGCATCACTAGCCAGGGGCAGGCTCAGAGGCAGCGGGGATGTGGCCCGTGGCTCAGATCCAGAGGCAAGAGGGCGGTCCGGCCCGTGTCTGAACTCTGCCCCACCAGTGGGTCCTAGAGTGAGGAGCGGCCCTGAGCGCGCGGCCCCGGCCAGGGGACCAGGACCCAGATGGTGGTACCCCTTCCCCTCCCTCCCACGTCAGGCACAGGAAGTAGGGGCACGGATCCCCTTTTCCCAGGAAGTGGGCTGAGTCTCTGCACACCTGCACCCCTGGCTTTGGGTCGAGGGCCAGGTGGGAGGGGCCGCGGGGAGGGTGGGCACAGCCCCCGGCCCTCGGCCCACAGCGCGGCTTGAGGCCGGGGTCAGCAGTGTGGGGTTTCACGTCAGCACAGAGCAGGGTGCGTACGAGGACCAGAGTAGGAGGGCGGGATAGCATGGCTCCAGGCAAGCCCTGATGCTGTGCCCCTTCACCCGCGCAGTCTCTGCTCCACGATTGGGGGCGTGGGAGCGGCGTGGGGAGGCCACCTCGACTGTGGCCAGAATCCGGGCTGGGGGCAGGAGGCCAGGCTGGGCCCCACACGCTTACCCATCGTGGGGGGCCTCGTCCAGTGGGGAGGGGCGCCTTCCACCTGGTAGGTACAGCTCCTGGGGTCCAGGCCCCTGGCAGGAGGCTCATAGAGAGGCCCTCCACCCCTCTGACTGCCTCCCCACCCCCACAGGAAGCGCCCGTTGTCCCCCCAGTCCAAGAGCTCCAGCAAGGTCACCAGTGTGCCCGGCAAAGCCTCGGATACCAGTGCTGCCGCCGGCGCGTCCACGGGCACCAAGTCAGGGAAGGCCAGCACGCTGTCCCGGCGGGAGGAGCTGCTGAAGCAGCTGAAGGCCGTGGAGGACGCCATTGCCCGCAAGCGGGCCAAAATCCCCGGGAAGGTGTAGCCCGGGCTCTGCTCCCCAAGGCAGAGACTCACTTGTTTTTATAAATAGGGTAAGCGCAGCCATTTTGGATTTTGCAGTTAATGTCTTATTTTGGCTGTGATTCTTTTTAAAAATTAAAAAAAAAAAAAAAAAAAGTTTCTCAGCTGGAAAAGAAGCCACACACGTAACGAAGATGACGCTGAATCCCAGACTGAAGCAGCCCTTTCCCAGAGCAGAAGTCCGGCGAGCCGGCTGGGCAGGCGGCAGCGCGGTGAGGACCGGCTCGATTTTATGTAAATGATGAGTCCTCCCTCTGCTCGTCAGTCAGGCGTCCTCACCACCCGTCGGTCGCGCCCTCGGCACCCGCCCTCCTACTGTCGCCAGGAACACCAAGTCTGCCGAGTGTCCTCCCCGCCCCTGCGTCCCCAGGATCAAAAAGTATATATATATTCTTGACTAAAGTCTGATTGGGAAATACTCCTGTCTTTTATTTTAAGCATCAAATTGTTTTAGTTGATTTAAAAAGGAAAAAAAAAAATACAGAAAAGACCAAAAAAAAAAGGCCGAGGGTATTGTTGGGCATCTGTCAGATGTGGAGGGTCTTTTTTTGAGGGGTCTCCTAAAATAAAATATTTTGATAAACAGCTGTCTTGCCCTGGTGGTGATGTTTGCCTGTGCCTGGGCCCCCGCCTCGGCCCTCCGCTTGGCAATGCCCACGGGGCTGCTGGCTGAAGGAGGCCCCACCCCGTGGAGCGCTCACCTTGGTTTCCTCGCGGGGGCTGGCCTGGCAGGGCTTCCTGAACACCGAGATCTCCGCCTGAGCGAGAGCCCACCTTCCCCAGCAGCGGGCCCTGAGCCAGAGAGGTGACCCCAGCCCGAAAGCCAGTTCTCCACTCAGTGCCTCAACGCACAGTTGGACCCCACTCGGACATGCAGGTATCTGAGCCTGAGACACCCCGGCCAGGACCACGGTGCCGTCTCACTCACTGCAGGCTGGGAGAGGCTGTCGTCGAGTCTGAGAGTCACCGCCCGCAGTGCCCTCCTGAGCCCCTGCCCTCCTCCCGGCAGGACCAAGGCCACTGGAGGGGGGGCCCTTTCTCGTGGCTTGAACTTGCAGAGTGGTGCTGGGGCCTGGGAGTGCCCCCGCCCAGTCCCCCCATCGGCACCTCTGCTCTCGGGTGACTTACTTTAAACCAAGTTCTGTGAGTCCTTGCAGGCGACATGCCTCCCAGAGCCCTGTTGTGGGCTGTCAGGAGGCTACGTTCAGTTACCTCAGTTACCGGCTGCTCTGTCCCAAGGCTGCATAGCCACTGACCTGTGGGCCAGGAGAGCCGGCCAGGAGCCAGTGCCAGGCCGCGGGGCCTCCTGCGTGCCCTGTTTGCAGTGCAGTCCACGCCCGCCCCACAGCACAGCACACGGGCTGCTTCTTGCATCACCAGCCTCAATACTGTGTCTGGGCAATTTCTCAAGACTTATCTGATTTGCCCTCGGGTCAAAGCCAGGTGCAGAGGGAACTCCCATTCTCTGAAGGGCGGCCTTCAAGGACACAGAGCCAGAATCCACGACACCTTGGGTGACAGCCTGTCCCTGCATTCTGCACCCCAGCCGCTGGGCCCCACGAGCCAGCCGAGCAGTGATGGCCTCTGAAGCCAGGAGCCCGCAGGTGAGCGAGTCCCCCACGCAGGTGTCAGCACGCTGCCCCCCTGGCCCGGCTGACCAGCCAGCTCCTGTGCCAAAGGGCTGGGCTGACCTGGCTTCCCACGCCTGGGCTGCATCTACAGCCCTGGGTTCCCTGGACCGGAGCTGGGTTTAAACTAGCAGCTTGCCCTTTGCCATCTGGGGGCAGGGGTGTGTCCTGGGAGGGGTGAGAGTCACACCCCGAGCCAGCTCTCCCCCAGGTCTAGTGGAAAGAACAGTCCAGGCCAGGCGTGTGGGAAAAGGGAGGCTCTGTGCTGTAATGGGTTCTCAGCATCTTTGCCCCCCAGGGGACGTGAGGGCTGAGGCCCTGCCAGGCGGTTAATATGCAAAGGTGGGAGTGATTCCCAGTTCCTCAAGCTTCTTTTCTGCCTACTGACCCCTGCCCCTCCCTCCAGCCCTCCTCCTCCACAGCTGCAGACCCCGACAGAGCCCCTCCCCTGCCTGTTTGCATTCCTCCTTCCCACCCCGGGCCTTTGCACGCACTGCTCCCTGTTCCTGAACTGTGACCCAGCTGCACCTCACCCTTCCTCTCCCAGCTCAGGCCAGGCCTGCCCCGGCCCCTCATGCCTTCCCCTGTCTGCTGCGCCAGTGCTGCCCTGGAGCTGGCCTCCTCGGGGGAAACTCTGGTGTGCTTTCCCCGAGTGTAAAGCACAGGCAGAAAGCCCAGCCTCGGCCCTTCTGAGTTTTCTCATACTAACCCTCCTCGTCTTGAGGGAAGGGGAGCCACACCCCTCGGGCCGCCCTCCCCAGCCAAGGCACCCGCCAGCTTCTAGTGTGCCCGTCTCTCCTCCTCTCGCTCTTGAACGGGTGAAAAAAAAAGATTTCATTTTTTCAGTTTGTAACTTTCCTAACTCAAATGTGAAGTGTCGTCTCCAGCGTCATGAGTGAGTACGTTGAACTAGTGGGCAGCTCAGTTCAGTGAAAATCAAGTTCCTGTGGGTTTCGTACGCCTGCTGGTGACTTACAGCCGCTGCCAGCCCCCTCCCCGCAGCGCCAGCCCTGTGCCCCCGGTTCCCTCAAGGCCTGGGCCTCCACCCTCCTCTCGCTCTCTGCCAACCGTCCAGCTCCCCCCGTGACGGCTCAGCCAGCGCCTCAGCCCCTGCGGGCCCGTCAGCCCCCACCGGGAGGAGGAGCTGGGCGGGAGGGGGCTCAGGCCCTGGGTCAGCGGGCAGGGACCCCTGCCTCGGGCAGCCACCCTTGAGGGGCCGTGGACAAGCGTGAGGCGAAGGGGTCGTTCCCGACAGTGCAAAGTTTGGGGAGCACGAGAAAACTGGGCTGTGTCCTAGGTTGACTGTGGGCAGGACTGCCTGGGGCCCCATGGTCGAAAAGGCCACGCCACAGGAGGGAAGGGGGAGAGGGTATTGCCACCCCCACTTCAGACGGGACTGCGGCCTGCCACTGGGCTTCCCTCTAGGACGGGGGAGAACTTCGAGCCTGGAGCTGGCAGGGCCTGGAGCAAACCCCTCCTGCAGGCCACGTCCCCAGCCCAGGCCCGCTTGGGCTGCTCGGGCTCCGAGCCACAGGCAGGGCCACCCCAGAGGCACTGAGGGACTGGCCCTGGTGAGTGTCCCTGTGGTTCCTGTGTTTCTGCCTTCCTGCCCTGGCTCTGTCCTTTTCTCTCTGCCCCGCCTTCCATCTGTGGTCTCTGCATTTGTCTGAGTCTCCCTAGATCTCTGTGCCTGTCTCCATCCATCCCTCCTCCCCTACCTCCATCCACCACCACCCCCTCTCTGTGCCCCTCCGTCCCCTTTCTGCATCTCTCCAGACAGGGGGACTTGGGAACTTGGTCGAATGGGTGTGGTCTGGGGGCAGAGATGTGGTGGTTGTGCTTTGAGGGGCGGAGCCATCCAGGGCACCTCCTCCAGGACGCCCTCCAGCCTTCCTCCTGCAGCTGCCTTTCCAGTATTGCCTAACCCTGTACCGGTGTGCTTGCCTCAGCCGCCCGCAGGAATGAGGCACTGCTGGGCTCCGCCCTGTCCTTCCGTGGGTGCCGGGGACTCTGACGCCGGGCGGGCCACCAATGCACACAAAACAGCTCGAGCTTGTAGTGAGGAAGGAGGCGCGAGGCCCGGCCCCGGGGTTTGTCCCCGCCTTGCCCACCCAAAGACATAGAAAATGCTGAAGCTCAGCCCCTTGGCGTAGGGACCCCTGAGCCTTTCACTTCTGAAGATCCTTTGTGGGGGACCCCAGCTCCACGAAGGCAAGGACACTTCCCCTTGGATTCCCCCCCCCAGGGGCCAGTGCCAGGCATGGGTGCCCCCTCCCCTCACTCTGCGAGGGCAGCTCCACGCCTGGGGACAGGGCAGGTCCACTGCACGGTGTCCCTGCCCTGGAGGGGATCACACTACCTTTGGGGCCGAGGCAGGAGGGACTGGGATTTCTGAGGCCCTGGGTGCCCTGCAATAAGGCGGGCCTCACCTCAGCCTAAGAAGGGTCTTTCTCTGGACCTGAGCATCTGTCCTGGTGGAAGGTGGAAGGGGCTCAATTGTGTCCCCCAAAACTATGTTGAGGGCCTAGCCTATGTTGAGGGCCTAGCCCCAGTGCCTGGGAAGAATGTGCCTTTATCTGGGAGAAGGGTCTGCAGCTGTGCTTAAGGTCAGGCTCTTGATGAGATCACCCTGGGTAGGTGAATGTCTGTAGAAGGTACAGAGACAAGAGACACACATGGGGAGAGGCCATGTGGGAGTGAGGCAGAGGCTGCACTGGTGCGTTTACGGCCCGGGGCCCCAAGGATTGCCAGGAGCCGCCAGAGGCTGGGAGAGGCAGCAAGGATTCCCTCTCAGAGACCCCAGAAGGAACCAGCCCTGCTGACACTTTGACTTGGGGCTTCTGGCTTCCAGACTGTGAGAGAATAAACGTCTGTTGTTTTAAGCCCCCCATTTTGGGGCACTTTGTTATGGCCGCCCCAGGAGATGAATACAGGTGGTGAGCTCCCTGCCGCAGGAGGTGTGCAAGCAGAGGGTGGATGGCCACGGGCAGGGGTGTGGTAGGCAGGAGCAGCCCTGGGGCCTCAATGTGTCTGTCCATCCATCGGTCAGAAAGAAGCTGGGAGAACAGCCGTGACACGATGCCCGCTGTGGGAACATTTCCTCCAGACCGAGGCCGGGAGGGCCCCGGCGTCCCACTGCCTTCTCCATGCCCCTCTCAGGGGTCCTCCTGTCCACCGAGTCTGCGCCTCCAGTGTCAGACGGGCCCCTTGGTGATGGACATTCTGGCTCCTGCCGGCAGGTGAGGAAACCCGGAAGGCAGGTTGACTCCATCCTGCACGCCCAGGCCCTCCTCAGCGGGACATTTTATCCTGATTCGAGAGGCCCTCGCCAGCATGGCATCCAAACCTCAGCGTTCAAAACTTGGCAGGATCTGGCCCTAAACCGTCTCCCTTGTAGGGTAATGAAGGCACCCCAGCACCCTCACCAGCAGCATGGAGTTGGTGCAGGTGGGCTCCGGGGGCCTCCTTAGAAAGCTGCTTAGGGCACCCTGCCCTTTAAAGGTTCCAGGGCATTGCCACCCCCTCCACCTCAGACTTGCACTTTTGTTGACTGAAACCACAGAAGCCCAGCAGAGAATCCTGAAGGGGCTCGCTGGCCCCCAGCCGCCCGGTCCCTTCTGGAACCTCCCCACGTGGCAGGAGGAGGGGACGGGAGAATCAGCCCTGGGGGGAGGACTGGGCAGTGGCGCAAAATGAGCACGCTCTCGCCTCAGGTCACCAGGTCCAGACAGCAAAAACGTACAAGGGGTTAGGACTTGGCACTTGGAGAAGGTTCGAGAGTTCCTGTCACACGGGAAAGACCGTTCTGAGCCCCATCGGCAAGTGCTTGGCCTGGGGTAGGGTCCCTGGAGATGGGGGAGAGGAGGGCGACTGGGTCCACCCTGTCCTGGAGGGGAGGGGACAGTTGCAGGGAGGGGAGGAGGAAGCAAGGCCAGGCCCTTCCCGAGGAGGGAGGGTGCCGGATTTTCCCCAGGCGTGGCCCGGGGTATAAAGGGCGCCGCAAGCCGGCTGCAGCCAGGGCAGCCACGGGTGCGCCGCCGCGGAGCCCGGAACCGCCCGCACCGCCAGGTGCGCCGCCGCGGAGCCCGGAACCCAGCCCCCGCTGCGATGGTGAGCCGCTCCTCTCCCCGCCCTCCAGCCTGGAAGGTGCCGCCCGGCCTGCCGCCCGACACCCAGGCTGAGGACGTGGCGGCAGGGTCCAGGAAGCCGCCCAAATCTGGGGGCAAAAGGGAGCCAGGAGCCCAGACCCCCCCGGGCCTCCGTTTCCCGACCTGTAGAGGGAGGCTACGTCCCCCTGCCCGCTTTCCACAGGGAGCAGAGCCCGCGGCGGGCAGGGCGGGGCCCCTCCCCGGGGCGCCGCTGACCCCCCACCGCCTGGTCCACCAGCCGCTCCGTGTCCTCCTGCTCCTGCTCTGGCCGCCCACCAGCCTGGCTCTCCACAGCCCCCCACTCCGGCCAGGGGCCCGCACCCACACAGCCGGGACCCCGCGCTGCTACTCGGCGGCGGAGCTGCCCCTGGGCCACACCCCTCCCCACCTGCTGGCTCGAGCGGCCAAGTGGGAGCAGGCGTTGCCGGTGGCGCTGGTGTCCAGCTTGGAGGCGGCGGGCCGCAGGGGCCGGCACGCAGGATCGCCGGCCGGGAACCAGTGCCCCGTGCTGCAGCCCGAGGAGGTGCTGGAAGCTGACGTCCACCAGCGCTCCATCTCGCCCTGGAGATACCGGTGAGAGCGGGCCTCTCTGGGCACGGGCCCCTGGGCCCCCCGAGCCTCAGCGCTCTCACCTGCTGACCTCCGGCCGGCCCGCCCCACCACTGGGAGGTCAAGGCTCCCCCGCGAGCTGGTCCTCGCCCAGTGTCTCAGACCTCAGCCCAGACCTCAGACACCAGGGTCCCCCGGGAAAATTTGGGGGGCCCCCATTTGAGTTCTTGCAGGGGTGGGGCTGGGACTGGCAGGGAGAGAGGGGGGCTTCTGGGCTCTGGGAGGGCCGTGGGGCACACGCACAGTCTCACTTCCTGGGCACCAGCTGCGTGCCAAGCCCTCCCAGCGCCCCATACCTCCCACCCTGCGGCCCGGAGCCGCCCTGAGAGCATGGGGCAGCCGCGGGCAGGGAAGGGGGCGCCCGCCCGGGCTCGCTTACACCCCGCCTGTCCCTCAGCGTGGACACGGACGAGAGCCGCTACCCCCAGAAGCTGGCCTTCGCCGAGTGCCTGTGCCGGGGCTGCATCAGCGCCAAGACAGGCCGCGAGACGGCTGCGCTCAACTCGGTGCCGCTGGTCCAGAGCCTCCTGGTGCTGCGCCGTCGGCCCTGCTCCCGGGATGCGGCGGGGGTGCCCACGCCCGGGGCCTTCACCTTCCACACCGAGTTCATCCAAGTGCCCGTGGGCTGCACCTGTGTCCTGCCCAGGTCGGCCCGGTGATCACTGGCTCGGCTCCTGGACTGGCCTCCAGGGACGCCCCTCCTATTTATGTGTATTTATCGGGTATTTATGTGCCACCCTGGGGCCCTGGGCGGGTACCGAGGCTCCAGGCCTCTGCTTTGAGACCTGGCCTGGGAAGGGCCCAGCCCCCGGTGCCTGGGGGATGACCCTGTGCTGGGCAGCCCCCAGCTGGAGAGGCAGTTTATCCTTTGACAGAAACAGCTGGGCTAGAAGGAACATTCTCACTCTTCTGGAACTTGCTAAAACACCTACAGAAAAGGGAAAAGGTGTTCTGATGGCCACCTCCACTTCCTGGCCTCCTGGGCTCCCCTCACCCCAGCCCCCCGGGAGGAACAAGCACCCCTGTGTTTCTAAAACAGCTATTTATTTTACACGTGAATACGCGTTGTCTCACGGCTAAACAGTATCTCAGAGCACAACACTGGCTGGCACAGAGGGCAGTGGGTGAAGCCACTCTCTCACCCTCTACGCTGCCTGGTCGTTAACACCCAGCTGGTCCCCCAGGGGCAGCCACTGGCCCAGATCGTGGTGTGTCCTTCTAGGAAGGTCTATGCATGGACCCAGGTGCACCCAGGGCGGGGTTATGTTTTAACAGAGTGGAGCCCAGGTGTGCCCCGCTGGCCATGCAGTAGCTCCCGGGTCTGGCGATGGGACTCATTCCCAAAGCCCAGCCCTCTCCCCACAGACGTGGGTGTGGCCCCTGGGGACTACCTCCCTACCCCATGGACAGGTGTCCTGGGGTGACTTCCCGGGGGTCCGCTCAGGGGGACATGTCTCTGCAGCCTGGCTGAGTCATGCTCCCCCAACCCCAGCAGAGGCCCAGGCAGCTCTGGAAACCCCCTTGGGCTTCTGTCCACCACGGGTGACCTGCCAGACGAGGGGCAGCCAAGCTAACGGGCACCTCCCAGCTCAGGCACCCAGCCAGCCACCTGAGAACCACCTGACCTATCACGACAGAAGGTCCTGGCTCAGAGCACGTTTCGGGGCAATGAGTTTAGGGGCCCAGGAGTGCGTGGCCTCAGCAGTTCTCGATCAGCTACGATGCCCGCTTTGGAGCCTCAGTCCCCACACCTGTGACGCACGTCAGCTCTAAGGGCTGTGGGGCTGCAGGGCAGTTGTCTGCACCCCCCTGCCACTTTCACCTGCTGATTGACACCTACTGTGTGTAAGGTCCAGGAAGAGGGGAGGGGTCTCAGAAGGCTACCGGAGGAGGTAACCTTTATCTTGAGCTTGGAAGGAGTCTTCAATCAGCACTTACTGAGTTTCTGCCCTGTGCCCAGGACCGGGATCAGAGCTGTGAACAAAATGGATAGCTCCCCACCTGCCCCGTGGGTGACCGACCACCACGGCCCCATCAGCGAAGCCCTGGGCCGGTTGGTGGTGAAGGGATAAGGGAAGGGAGAGGGGCTGCAGTGGTGGCCACCTGGGCACCACCTGAGTGGCCATCCGGGGCCCAGTGCTCCAGGCAGAGGGGATGGCCTGTGCAGAGGCTGAGAAGGTGGCCTGCCTGTGCCCGGGGGGCAGTGTGGCTGGAGCCCAGTGGACGGGGTGACAAGGGCCACAGCAGGTGCGGGCGGGGGCCGGAGACAGTGTCCGTCCTGGGCTATGGGAGCCTGTGGGCTCCGAGCCGGGCACCGGGCGGGACAGGGCAGTGCTGGGAGTGGTCTGGGAGTGGGGGCGGAGGAACGGTGGGCCGACTGGATTTATGCTGAAGACGAAGAGTGTTGGCTGACAGGCAGTGTGCCCTCCAGGCCAGAGGTCCCTAGAGACCCCCAGCTCTGAAAGTGTGAGAGCAGGAGGCGAGCGATTTAAGGGCTTTTCCAGACTTCGGGGGAGTGGGTGCCGGGGAAGGAAGGGGCTTCCCAGGCTGGGGTGTGAGCTGAAGCCAGGCAAAGCTTCGGGGCCACAGGGGCTCCTGGGCCCGCCATGGCTACTGTGGTGTGTGTGCGGTGTGTGCGCGGGGGCATGTATGGTGTGTGGGTGTGTACGTGTTAACCGAACCCACTTTGGGTTCACTCACCCGCTGATGACTCCCCCACCCTCCCTCCCTCCCTCCCTCTGTCTTTAAAAGCCTTTCCCTGAAAGCCACCAGGGAGTTGGGGGGGGGTCTTTTGAGCACGAGCTGCCCGGACTCCTTGCTTGGTGCCTGCAGTAAACCCTGCACCTGCCTTCACCACGACGCATGTCAGCAGACTGGCTTTGCTGTGCAGGGGTGAGCAGACCCGAGTTTGGTTTGGTAACAATTTTGGGACCTGGCTGGAGCGGAAGTCCCAAGTGGGCACCTTGCCCACGGCACACTGGCCCCAGGGTGGTCCAAGGGGTGCTGCAGCAGGTGAGTCCTAGCAGGTCAGGGAGCTGGGAGGACACACACACCCTCCCCCCAGACCTGAGACGTTCTTTTCCAGCGTAGAAACACAAACAGTTGGAATTCCAGATACGTGTTTCATGGAACAGGCGATGCACTGAGATCCCAGTGCCAGTGAGGAAGATGACAGCCCTGTTGCCGGTGAACCTGAAGGAGTCTGCAGAAAAGGGGGTGCCCTGGGCTGGGGGCTGCCCACCCCCACCCGTCTGCAGGAGAAGCCCTCGAAGCTTTGGCGGGACGGGAGTGGCTCGAGGCCCTGGTCACACGACCTCATCAGTCACCGGCATGGGGTTTTCCTGGGGGCCACCCACAGGGACCCCCGCCACCTCCTCCTCACTCGGCTTCTTGCGGGCCTCGGCTGGTGGCCGGGGCGGGGGGTTGCTGGGTGGCTGCTTGATGGTGCCCCCCACCTGCGGCCGCTCCTTGGGCTTGGTCTCGATGGGGGTCCAGTGCTCCCCGTGGATAGCCGCCTGCAGGACATGGAAGGGCTGGGCTGGGGTCCTCCCAGGCCGCCCCGCCCCGCCATACGGCCTCCCCGCCCCTGCACTCCCCCACCCCCGCCAGAAGCCAGGACACGACCGAATTCAGTGAGACCTGAGGGGACTGGAGCTCAGAGAGGTTATTTGATAGGCCTGAGGCCACACAGTCAGAACCCAGCTATTTCACCACAACACAAGGGGCCCCACAAGAGCGAGGGGTGCTGAACCCCGGGGCTCCTGAAAGATCCCCTGG
Source organism: Aethalodelphis obliquidens (assembly GCF_003676395.1). NCBI lineage: Eukaryota > Metazoa > Chordata > Mammalia > Artiodactyla > Delphinidae > Aethalodelphis > Aethalodelphis obliquidens. Next base: position 1,071,268 of record NW_020837964.1, on the reverse strand, counting down.
AGGCAGCTTCCAGGTGCACAGCCCAAGGCCAGCCTTCTTCCCAGGGACTAAGGGCCAGGAGCAGGCCAGAAGCCCAGGCCTGAGTGGCCATGATGCTGAACTGAGGCCGGCAGCTCTGGGGGAGGCGGGTGGGGAGAGGCCCAGGAGGGTGGCCACGGAGGCCAGGGGCCCAGGTGTGTTGAGGAGGAAGAGTGCACGGCCCAGGGAATTTGCTGAAATGCAGACTCCAGGGCCAGAGGCCAAGTGGACCTGAGAACGTGTATCTTTCATTTTGTCTCCCCTAATACATTAGTTGATACAAAAAACACGTGACAGCATAGACTTTATGAAGCATAAGAATAAAGTGAATTTCTAGAATCACGCCTGCTAAGTTAAAAACTAGAACACTGGGGCTTCCCTGGTGGCACAGTGGTTAAGAATCCGCCTGCCAATGCAGGGGACATGGGTTCGGGCCCTGGTCTGGCAAGATCCCACATGCCGCGGAGCAACTAAGCACGTGCACCACAACTACTGAGCCTGTGCTCTAGAGCCCGCGTGCCACAACTACTGAGCCCTCGTGCCACAACTACTGAGGCCCACGAGCCACGACTACTAAAGCCCGTGAACCACAACTACTGAAGCCCGCACGCCTAGAGCCTGTGAGCCACAACGAAGAGTAGCCCCCGCTCTCTGCAACTACAGAAAGCCCGTGTGCAGCAACGAAGACCCGACGCAGCCAACAAATTAATTAATTAAGAGAAAAAAAAAACCAAACTAGAACACTCTATCCCAGAAGGTAAAACTAGAAAGTTGAAGGAAAATAATGGAGGAAAATATGGCCTACGGGCAGGAAAAGCCATTTTTAAAAAGCACAAACTATAAAGCAAATAAATATATTAGACAGACAGACTTCTGCTCAGTGAAGAATTCACGGACAAAGTTAGATCCTTAATAGAGAAGGAGGAAGTATCCACAGTGGCTAAAACTTACAAAGGATTCACAATTAAAATACACACGACACTCCTGCAAACTAACAAGAAAAAGACAAAACCCCCGTAGGAAAATGGGCAAGAGGTCTGACCAGGCAGCGCAGAAGCACTGAGACAGCTGAAGCGAATGAGGCGGCGGCCAGCTCGTCATCAGCGGAGCAATCAAGTCGAAATCATCAGGCCCTGTCGGCCTGACTGAAGCTGGTGGCCGTGGTGGGGCTGGAACCGCGGCTCGGCGGGTCAGGGGCACCACGCGCAGGAGAACAGCGAGCATCCGGCAGCCTGCGCCTGGTGGGGCCCCCGCCCCATCCCTACCGCCCCCTGCCCTGCCCAGCCTCACTGACAAGGGGCCCCTGGACGAACCTGGACTCCAGGCAAACCCAGCCCCAAGGGTTTTGCACATGGCATCTGCCCTGCTCACGAGCTCCTGACGGCATCCCGAACTGGATGAGAAACCTTTGAGCAGCGGATCCCAGTCCAGGCCGGGCCTGCCGGCTGTGTGACCTGGGCCAGCCACGTCCCCTCTCTGAGCTTCCACCGCTTGTCTGTGAAGTGGGGGCCCCACCTCCCACCACGCAGGGCTGCAGCGCAGGTTACAGAGGATGTAGGGGAACGGCCAGCACGTTAGATGGGCCAGAATGGAGGCTACATTGGAACTGTCCCCACGACGTGAGCAAGGACACGGGCTCGGCCTGCAGGGCCAGCCACGGGGCCAAGGCTGTCAAGGACCGGAGGACGCTACTCACCAGCAGGTAGATGCTGCTTGCGATGGCCAAGCAGGCTGTGCCCAGGATGGTGGCGAGCAGGAAGCCGGCAGGTACCGACAGCCTGGGGAGGGGGTGGAGGACGGAAGACAGTCAGAAGGGGGGTCTGCAGCCCCAGGCCTTGGTCAGAGACCACAGGATCTCAGGACAAAGCCCCCAGGACCTTGAGCGGAGGGGATGCCCACTGCTGCCCAGGCTGGGCTTCTAACTTCGGCCCCGGAGCTGTTCTCTGCCTGGTTTGCACAGGGCAAACCGGGCAGACATAGGGGCAGGGCGCTGGGCCCCCCGCCGCCACCCAGGGAGGAGGCCCAAGCAGCTGCAGGGGCGCTGCGCGTGGCGGTCTCCCCGGCGGCGACCACCAGACTCACTGTGGGACGGCTGAGCAGAACCGCCCAGCTGAGCCCAGTCAACCCCAGAACACTGATTATTCCTGACTTAAGCTACCAGGCTGGGGTGAATCATTACCCTGTAAGTAATGACAGATACAGGTTTAGGGAACCTCTGGCAGAGCCCGGGAGGGGCCTAACTTGACCCCAGCAGTCCTCTGCCGGCGGTGCTGGTGATCCCAAGTGGGCAGAGACTCACCCAAGGTGAAGGAAGGCCCGGACGTAGTAATTGCTGGTGAGGGGCCCGAACACCTTCACCGCTCTGGTCAGGTACTTCTGTCCGCTAGGCAGAGGGAGGGAGGGGAGACAGACTGCGTCCAGCTCAGCACACCCCACCGCCCACCCCCGCCCAGAGCGCCCGGCTCTTCCTCCCAGGGGCCCAGGGGCTCAGCGGCTGGGCAGACACCCAGTGGGCTGGCGCTGGGGACAGGACCAGGCTCCCGCGTGGTTACGGCTCCTGGGGAGGCCGCCAGGGCAGGGCGGGGCGACTCACCACCTCTCCATGGTGGAGCCCTTGCTCCTCTTACCCCGCGGGTACTCTAGCAGGCAGATCAACACACCTGCCGCTCTGAAGCTGCGGTTAAGGAAGAGCCCAGCTCAGCCTGAGGGGCCGCAGTGAGCCCCCTTTGCTGATGAGAAAAGAGAGAGGTGCGGCCGCTGCCTGAGGTCACGCAGCTGGGAAACAGCTGGACGGGATTCCCATAGCTCTGGCCACTTTGCTGCCTCCTTTGCTGTCCTGTGCCCTCCCTCCCCCCCATGCCTGCCTTGGCCTCCAGAGAGCCTGTAACAGCTGAGCTGGCGGGGGGAAGGGGGGACCCGGTCCCCTCGTGGATAGGCCCGGCCGGCTAGGGAGGGTGGCTGATAGACGGGGGTGTGGAGGGGATCCCGAGCATTCCCGAGGCCTCAGTGCCACCCTCAGGGGGCACTGATACCTCCCACCCCGCCAGGGCCCAGCCCGGTGGTCTGTCACCTCCCTGCTATGAGCCCCTCCTGCCTTCCAGGGGCAGCGGCATCTCTACCCCCCCGCCCCGACCTGGGGTGTGCAGCGGGAGGATACATGGAGTATGCGCCCAGGTACCACTGGGCAAACTGGCCGGCCGTGGCCACAATGCCCCCGGTGATGAGGACTGTGGACAGAGGAGAAGCAGGTTAGCAGGTGCCCCACCCCACGCCTGCAGGGGCTCCGGCCGCCCCCCTGTGCTCCCCCTCCCCCAGAGGGGCCACCAGTGCACCACAGAGCTGCCCTCTGTCCGCCACCGTGTTAGCCCAGGAAGGGGACCCAGGTGGGTGCAGCCCCTGGCCGGTGATGGGGAATGGCCGTAGGCATGGGGGTCGGGACGCCTTCCCCTGGGAAGCAGCATTCGAGCCAGGGAGGGGCCTGAGGAGCTGCTGAGGGATGTGTGGGAGAGGAAAGGCCTGGGCTCCAGCCTGGACACGCTCCCCAGGCCCCTGACCCTCAACACGCTGAGTGTTGGCTCGATGCATTTAAAGACTGCACTGTTGGTTGCTGACTCTGTACCGGCTGCGTGGACGTTCTCTCCCGGCTGGGGGTGTCCTGGACGCCCCCATTCGTGTGTTTTGTCTCATGCAGTTCTGAGTGGACTTGGTCTCTCCAGCCCTTTACCTGCAGCCCTGTGTGCGCCTGCCGCGAGCAAGCGTATCTCTGGCTTTCCTCCCCAGTAATTTTTTTCTTTTCTATTGCGGTAAAATCAGTGAACAGCTCAGTGCCGTGAAGCACATTCACATTGTTTTGACACCGTCACCACCAACTGGCCCCAGGATTTCCAGTCATTTATTGAGGTATAACGATTACATAAAGTGCACAGACTTTTTACATGTGTGACCCCCTACGTGACCTCCCTGAATCAAGATTCCCGCCACCCCAGAAAGTTCCACGAGGGCCCTTTTTTCCTGAACCGAAGGTTTGTCCAGGCCCTTCCTGCGGTGGTTTGCGTGGAGCTCCAGCTCACTCTTTGTCTTGTTGGGTAGTTTCCTACTGTGTGAATCCGCCACGATGTGTTTATCCATTCTCCTGTCTTTGGGACGTGTCAGTTGCTTCTGGTCGTGGGCTGTAATGGATAAGCCGATAGAGCTAGATTCTTTATGGTTTAAGCAATCTGATAGTGAATTTAACACCTTTTATCGACTGTGCTTGCAGGTAACTTACTTTGCTCTCTTGTGTTTTCTCTTGAAGTAGCTTTTCTGTTGCTTCTTCTGCCTTCTGCTGACTTGATCAAACTTTAATTTTAAAATTCCTCTTCCTGAACCGCATGTGGACTTTAGAAGGTTTAACTTCAGTCTCACCCCAAACTACCCACGGTTATTAATGATTTACAGCCAGTGTCTTCACGCTGGCGCTGCCGTCCTTCTCTCTGGATCCAGCAACGCTCTCGCTGTAGCACATCCTTCAGTAGTTCTTTCCGGTGACCTGAACTTCCTGGTCAGTGGGCCCTGTGGCAGCCCCCCCCACCCCATGCGCAGTACAGGCCTGAGTTTCCAGCGGTTTTGTCTTGTTCGAGACTTTCTTCGTCCAGGCTCCAGTGGCAGATGGCACAGTTCCTTGTGGGGGATGATCTTTTGGTCTGTTTCTTCCCGGCTCTGGCCTCAGAATCTCACCGGGTAAAAGCCCTGACTCCTGGCACCCCTCCCTTCAGCCCCTGAACCCGCATCATCTTCCGCAGGTGTCAGGCTCAGCTACGTTCATGTTCACGCTTGCTGTGCTGTCGGCGCCTCCCTGAGCTGCAGGAGGGAAGGGACATCTCCCCTGCCTTCAGGCAGCACCATGGCCACTCGACCTGGGGGTGTAACTTCCTTGGCCTGGGCCTCTATCACCAGCAAGAGCCTCAGCTCCCATGGGGCTGTGGTCTCACGATGGGGATGGAAACTTCAGCTAGTGGTGAGCAAGGTGAACGTGGGCAGAGGTGCTGGCTACGTCAGGCTGTGCGCTCTGGAAAGACTTCTCCGAAGCCGCTTCCGCAAAGGCCAGGGTGGGTGGGCCCCAGAGGACTAGAGGGCCAGGGGTGGAGCGGTCGGAATTGGAGGGGACATGGTCTGATTAGATGGGACTTTCTACAATAAAAAGGGCGCACGGGCTGCTGGGCCGCTCGTCGGGCCTGGCCTGGTCAGCCCGGAGGGCTGGAGTTAGTACTGAATCGGGAGGAAAAGTCAGCAAAAGGAGGAATTTGGAGCCAAAAGGGGGAACTTCTGACAAACCGACCCTTCTGATGGTGGAGGAAGCTGAGCCATAGTCATTGCAGGGGGGGTGGGGGGGGAGACCACAGCTCTGGGCAGAAGTGAGGAGAGCCAGGTACTGACCCACTGAGTTCTCAGCCACTGAGACGCCAGAAGGGGGCCTGTCTGCCTGGGCACAAATCTTGGGGCTGGTGCCCCAAAGCTGCCCACCTCCCAAAACGCAACCTTACAATGCTCCCCTCCGCACCCAGCTCTGCCGGCTCCTCCAGTCCCCAGGATGGGCGTGGGGGCCTCGGGGTGGGTCCCAGATAAGCGGGGGTGGGCTGAGACCCTCCTCATCACCGTATCCCCCAGTCCTCCCACCCGCCCACTCGGACTAGGTGTGGGGCCTTCCTGGGAGGGGCAGAGCCATGAGCGGCTTCTTCTTGCTTCAGGCCTCGCCGCCTCCTGAGAGGTTCCTGCGTCTGTACAGCACGGGCTTCCGCCCCATGAGCGCAGGGCGGCAGGGTGACGGCGCCGTCCCTCCCCAGAAGCAGCCGCAGGGAGCTGGGTGGGAGGAGGTCACATGGCTGTTTCCAGCCGCCTTGTGCAATGGCCTTCTGAGCAGACTCAGGCCTGGGCCCCAGAGACAGAGCGGTCGCCCCCCATGGGCCAAGTCCAAGGCCAGGAGGCAGGAGGAGCCCACCTCCACACCCCAGGACCCCCAGGGCAGGAGGGGCCAGTCCAGACAGGGGTGGGTCAGGCCAGGTTTTCCCAACCCTGCTGGGCAGTGACTCTCCGGAAACCACCGGGGGCTAACGCTTCTTCCCCCGACTGTAACTTCCTCTTGTGACGGGGTGGGGTGGGGGTGGGGGTGGAAGAGTGAAGGGACAGAGGATGGGGTGTGGGTGTGCACGGGTCTGCAGGGGCAGGAGGGCCCCGGATCCCCCTCCCCAGCTCCAAGGCTCCGCTAGGAGGCTGCTGCCTGCTCCCAACACAGGCCCCCAGACTCCTTGCCGCTGGAGTCTCCAGTCTCGAGGCCCCCACCCCCAGGCCTCAGTTCCCACTTCCTGGCCTGCAGCCCAGGGTCTCTGGCTCCTCAGGACCCTCTCCCGCCCCCTCTCCAGCCTGAGCCCTCCCCCTTTCCTCGGCCATAGCCTGAGGCCTCCAGGCCCCCACTTCCCCAGCCCGGGCTCCAGCCTGGACTGCCGCGGCACCCCTCACCCCAGGCGCAGCTGCCCTCTGCAGCCCCGCCCCCAGTGCGGCAGCCCCCCACTCACTCAGGCCGGACGCCAGCGCCTGCTCGTTGGCCCACATGGCCCACTCGATCTGCCCCATGGTAGCGGCCCGGCTCGGACACGGCTAAGGCACTTCGGATCCCGCGTCCCCAGAGCTCCGCCTGCCTCCCGCCCCGAGTCCCCCGAGTCCCCCGAGTTCCGGCACCGCCCGGCCCCGCCCCGCCGCTGGCCCCGCCCCAGCCCCGGTTCCCCAGGTGGCAGGCAGGCCTGGGGGCAGGTGGGGTCCCGGTGCTCCCGGGAGCCGCGTCCCCCACCCCCGCCACGAGAGCCTGGAACCTGGAGCTCAGGAAGGGGCCCTACCCAGCCGGCCCAGGCCTTCCCCCGTGCAGACCCAGCCAGCTCGGCCGCGGTGGACTCGAGTGGGGGCGGGGCTTCCAGCCAGGACCCCTGAGCCTCGTGTCAGCGCAGGCCCAGCCTCCGCCTCATCTGGCCCTGGGCTAGCGCGGGTGTGGACAGGTGTGGCCTCTGCAGGCAACCCTTTGCTCAGAGGCTAATTTGGGAGGGGTGGTGCTGAGAGTGTGGGAGGCTTCTGGGAAAATCCGGAGTGCAGGGGTGCTGGGCAGTCCTCTCACCTCCCTCCTCTGACCCCCCTTCAGGGTCAAGGTCAGAGCGCTCAGATGCCCTCCCCCTCCTCCCCCCAGCTGGTTAGGACAATGGGGAGGGGTGCGAAAGGGGAGGTCGCTCAGCTCAGAGGAATGGAGAAGCTCACTTGGAGCGAGGGCTCTGGTCGCAGACCCACAGCTTCGGGCTGAGTAGGGGCTCCTGCCCGCAAAGCCGCTTCCCACCTCCCTTCCTGGACGGAGCTTAGAGCCAGGCCCAAACCGCGTCCCCAGCCCGTCAGCCTGAGTGACCACGTCCACCACGGTGGTGGCCATGGCCATGGGGCAGGGTCAGCTGAGCACCCCATATGTGGCTGGGCAACAGAGGGCGAGCTGGGGGCAGAAGTCGAGTCCCCAGCCCCATCTCCCGCCGTGCCCTCCCAGCCCCCTCGGTGAGCTCTGCCTGGACCAGGAGAAAGCACGCTCGTCGAACTGCCTTTACTGCGGCCTTGGTGCTGCTCCCCGGTCCCCACAGACACAACGCGGGTCTTTCTGTGAAGACACCCTGTACCCACTCGGGGGCCTGGGCTCAGGGTCAGGCGGAGCACTTCACGGGGGTGTCCTGAGGTCGCACCCTGTGCGGTGGCCCGTGCTCCAGCTCCGAGGGGGGACCCCTGACACGCCATCATCTCCAGTGGTCAAGCTGCTGTTGGGGGCAGTGGGAGTGACCCCCGAGTTCAGGGCCAGAGCCCTTTATTGGCGATGCACTGGCAGCTCCCCACTGGCCGGCTCGGTCCCCCAGTGCTTGGATCCGGAACCAGGCTCCCATCTCAGCAAGGTGCTGGGCGCAGGTCGGGGAAAGGTGAGACACCTGGCGGCCCTGCTCCTGACCGCCTGGGCACCTGCAGGCGTTGTCCCACTGTCCAACTAGGCCACAGCCCGGAGCCAGGCGGCCACGCACAAATCCCAACAAGCACGCCGGGCAGCCGCCACACCCGGTTCCCAGTCCCAGCAAAGCGGCCTCTTCTCCCGGTGGCGGCCAGGGCTCCGTCGAGGAGGCGGTCAGGCGGCTGCCTTCGGCAGACCATCGGGACCCAGGAGGTGAGCGCCAGGATCATCCAGGACTTGAGGCCCGGGTCCCACCTAGGGGGGTGAGGAATCAACGTCAGGGCAGGTGACAGGGAGCGACTTCCTTCCAGGAAGTGCCGGTCAGATAACACCCTGTTGGTGACGCCGGGCCCAGGGCCCAATCCTCCAGCACAGCCTCGGCCCCTCCGGGCAGACCTGGGGTGGACGGTAGAGGCCAAGGCCTGGGTGCACAGGTCACAGGTCTGGGAATTGGATGGATGTGGCGGAAAGCCCGGCCCTGCCACCCGAGTAGGGACCCTGATCTGTTCTGGGGGTCCCCACATTCCAGACCCACCCTCCCCTCCCCTCAGCCTGGGCCTGAGCCCGCAGGGCACGTGCGGTGCGCGGCCAGGACTCACCTGAGTGGCAATGATGTATTTGATGCCCCCGGGGGTGGGGTCCGTACCCAGCGCAGCCTTAAGCTCATCCGAGAGCGGGACAGGCTCCACGGGCAGCCCCTTCAGAAACCTAGGAGACAAGGCAGGACTGGACGGGGAGGGCAGGGATGGGGCACGTGCAGAACAGGCAGATCCGGGACGGAACACGAAGTGGCGGCCGGGGGCAGGGGGGTCGTGACTGCCGACGGAGTCGGGGCCTCTGGGGCTGACGGACGAGGGTGCCCAGCACGTTCTTAATGCCCCGGGCTGTACACCGCAGAGCGGTTAAATGGTGGCTTGACGTCACGAGCACTGACCAGGCACACAGACGCCGCGCGGGAAGGCCGAGGGCCTGGCGCCGTCGCTGAGGGGAGGGTTTCGGGAAAGCTCCACGAGGCTTTGGCGCCGCCTCTCACCCTGGCCCACGGCTGCTGCTGCGCCCGTTGGGGGACACAGCTTAAGAAGCAAAGGCCTCAGCTGACGCTCGGGTTGGTGTTAAACCTACGAACCACCCCAGGGCGATGAGTCCTCGGTCGTGGGGCCGGTCCCACGTGGTGTGGAAGGTAGCACCCGGCTCTTCCCACCAGGAGTGGCACCGCCCCCCCGGGTGACAGATGAAAGGGCCCCACCCACACTTCCCGTGCCCCTCGCGGGCAGGCGTCCCCTCACTGAGAACTGGGTCCCTTAAACAGCGGCGAGGAAGAAATCCAGACGCCCCGCCGTCACAGGAGATGCGGGCGGCACGTGCGCGCCCCCGGGGCTGGACCGAGGGGAGTAGCGCCCGCGATCACACAGAGGCAGACGTGGGACACACCGCCTGCCGTGGCCTCCCAGGAGGGGACCCACAACTCACTTGTCTCCGTTCAACTCGGGGGGGAAGGTGTGCCTCACGGCAGCCACAAACTCGGCCACAGTGTCGTCCAGGGTGAAGATCACAGCGTTGGCGCCCGCGTCAAACGTGTACGCCACCTGGAACCACAAGGTCAGACCGGCTCAGACCAGCCCCCGGTGCCTGCTGGCCACCCGCTCGAGACGAGGGTGGGGGGCCGTGCAACCAAAACGAGAGCGAGAGGGAGATGCGGCCCCCGGAGGAGGGCTCACGGCCCGGGGCGCCCCGCCCGCCCCTGCCTTGGTCTGCCCGTGGTGCGCGTTGAAGCAGTGCGCCAGCTGAATGATGCGCCGGGACGTGTCGTTGAGGTAGGAGATGGGCGGGAAGGTGTCCATGCAGGTGGCGTGGAACTGGTTGCTGTCCTTCATGGTCAACTGGCCGAAGGCCTGGAAGTCGCGCTCCCTGACACAGCGGGTCATCTCGGCCATGCGTGCCGGCACCAGCGCCTCGGCCCGGAACTGCAAGGCAGGCGGCCTCTCCGTGAGCCGAGCAGAGCCACGGGGCCCGGCTTCCAAGCGCCCCGGGAGCCACCCGCCCAGCCGGCCGCGGCCTCACCCTGAGCAGGGCGCTGGTCTCCACGCTGGTCTGCATGCCCACCGTGCTGCCCGTCGGCTTCTTCTCGGTGCTCACCTGTGGCGAGGGAGGGAGGTGTGCGCCACGCCCACGGCCCCAGGAGCTGCGGAGGCCCTCCCGCCCCCAGCTTGGCCCTCCAGCTCACCACGAGGATGAGGACACGGAGTTCCGGCCAGTGTGACTCGGGGGCCACCTGACGGGCGATGCTGTCCTTCCCGTCGGCCCGCTCCCCCATCTGCCACTCCACGAAGCCGCCGTACAGGCTGCGGCAGGCGCTGCCCGAGCCCCTGCGGGCCACTTCCGACAGGTCACTCTCCACGCCATAGACCCGGGCCAGGGCGTAGGCTGCAGGCAGTGATGGGGGCGGGGAGGCTCAGACAGGCTGGAGGGGCACCGGCCTGTGCTCAGTGCCACGGGAGGGGGGCATCTGGGGGAAGGAGGCTCGGCCCCCAGCTCCACGGCTGGCATCCAACACCCACGTGCTCACACACTCAGCCTCCGCAGGGGGCTCTGGCGGGAGGGGAAGCCCCCTGGGGACTGGGAGGCCTGTGTGCCGAGGGGCCAGAGAAAGCTTCTCTGAAAAGCTCTGAGGGGTGCTGACTGAGGCAGGGCCCAAGCACGGAGAGCAAAAAGTGTGCATGCACGCCTGGGGCTGCTGGCAGCGCTGGGCATAGGGCCAGAACTGGTCAAGGGTCTGATGCCAGGATGTGGACCTGGGGGTCCACGAGGCAGGCCGTCTGCCCCCAGTGCAGCCTGGCTCACTGGTCTTAGGCTACATGGAGGACGTGACTCAGCTGCCCACCTCTGTGGTAAGTGCCTTTGCCCCCAGCTTGGGGGTGGGGGTCCCTGCTGGAGAGTGAGCCAACAGAGAGGAGGGCAGAGCAGAGATTCAGAGGGAGAGATGGGTTCCCAGTAGGCCGTCTGAGAGCCTGGAGCTGGCCACAGCCCTTGGGATTCTGCTACGTAATCATCCCCACTTAGTTTAAGCCAGTTTGAGGGGCGTTCTGTCACGCACACGGTCCTATACACGGAGCTCAGCATTCAGACATATTGCACAGCCGAGGCCACGGCCCTATGCCTGGGGCACAGCACTGGGACCCATCCCGGGCACCCACCTAGGCAGGCGTAGCCTGCCGCTGAGGAGGCCAGGCCCGCGGCCGTGGGGAAGTTGTTCACCGAGGCCACGTGCACCTTGTAGCTGAGGCTGAGGGGCAGCGGGTCCTCGTGGCCGTCGCTCCTCCGCTTGCGGGCCAGGCGACGGACTGCAGGGACAGAAGACAACGCCATGGGTAAGCATGGTGGGACCGGCCTCTGTCTGAGCTCCACATGCAGACCTCCTTCTCGGGAGATCCCAGGCCCCAGGCCCAGACCCAGCTGTGCTGACGGGCGTCCGCGGCCCCTGGGGCGTGGGGGAGGTACTGGGGGTGGGGTGGGGGGTGGCGGCGGCAGCGCCTTCTGTGCACTCGGACCCGCCCAGCACGAGGAAGGGGCACAGGGGAAGGAGCGGGCCTGGCCTGACCCCAGCATCCCCGGGGCCCCCACTCACTCTCCCTCAGGCAGGCCTGGAGGCGCGGTTGCCCCACGTCCTCTTCCCGGCCATTTAGCCAAATCCGGTCCTCTGTGAAGTCCCTGCTGATGGCGGCCGTTGTGGTGGTTTTTAACTGGGAAAGAAAGTGCAGGGCCTCCTGGGTGGCGGGCATCGGCCAAGCACCCCTCTCTGCAGGGGCCTTTCCGGCCCTGGTCCCTCCTGGGCGCCCACTCAGGGCAGTGGCTTTGCTGGAGGTGAAGGCCAAGGCGGGCCGGGCTCAGGCAGTGGGAACACCCCATGGGCGTCTACTACCCAAGGCACGGCCCATACTCCCATCTCCTGGCAGAGAATGCAGGGCAGGGGCCTCCTAGGAGGGGGCCAGGCATGTGCATGCCTGTGCGCTGGGCACTCCTCACAGCGGGTGATGGGTCGAGCAGCGTTTGTTGGCTGGGGATATACCGCCACCATCTGTAAACAAAGGTTTTGTAGATATTTTTTCGGTGTGTATCGCCAGCCCAGGCTCACCTGATCCTGGTGCAACGTGACGCTCAGAGAGGAGTTGATGGGCAGGATCAGCTCCTCGTCTCGCTTTCCCCCTGGAACACATGGCCCACGGCAAAGCCAGTCAGTGTCCCAGCCCAGCAGACTGGCGCACTGTTGCTCCCGCCCACCAACGCCCCACCCCTCCCCACCCCCACTGCCACCCCACAGCTCTCCAGCTGCCTGGACCCAGCTCTCTCACTGTACAATCTAAGTCCTCTTCCTGCTGTGCCCCCACCTTCAGGAAGCCCTCCTGGATTGCTCCCCCACTTCACTTAGCTCCCGAGAGCAGTGCTGGACCCCTTGCCTCACTGCTTCTTTCACTCATTCAACAAATAGCCGTGCTGAGTGCTCTGATTATAAGGCCCTTGCCTTTTCCTCCCAAACAGGAGCCCCAGTTACTGAAAACTCTTCAAATCTCCCTGTTCGTACACCCTAGAGACAGCATTCCCCCCACTTCCGCTGAGCACTTCCACTCCTGTCATATCACAGCAAACACAGGAAACCTTCCAGAAAGTCCAAAATTTCAAATCCATTGTTAGGCACAGGTGCTGCACTAGTGAGCAAGGAGAGCGAATCCCAAGAGCATTCCTGAGACCAGAACCAGACAGACACGGAGAGCAGGTCGAGGTGGCAGAGTGGGCGTGATCATGGGAGCCAAGCCCCCGCGGGGACGCGCGTCCTGTATGGACTGTGTCTCCCGCTGTCTAGCCCCGCGGGGACGGACGTCCCGTAAGGACAGTGCCCCCAGGTGTCCCGGCTGCAGGTGGTGCCCAGCTCCGCGATCGCACTGCCCTGCCAGATGGAGGGCGCGGCGGGTCCTCATACCTGCACGCGGACACACAATCTCATCCAGACGAGGGCCCAGTCCACCTGCCGCGGGCGGAGGACCCGGTCCACCGCCCAAACCGGCCCCTCCGAGCCTCAGTTTCCCCGTACGCAAGGCCCCCACATCCCGGGCCCCGAGGCCCGCCACTCACAGTACTTGATGACCGCGATGTTGACCGGCGCGGTGCAGGTCACCACCTCGAGCCGCTTCTCCGAGGCCATGGCCGAAAAACAGCGCGATCCCAGCTCCCGGCAGCAGGCCTTTCCGACCCGCGCCGCAGCCAGCCCCACGATTGGTCCGCGTCGCCCCACCTGCTCGCGTGCCGCCCAATCAGCGGCGGGCCCTGTCCACGCTCCACTTCTCAGCCAATGAGCGGGATCGGACGATGGACTGCCGAAGCTGAGCCCGCCCCCGCTGGCCAGCGGACGCGCTCCGGCTCTGCGCAGGCGCGGGGATCTGTCCCAACGGGGTGTCCGCGCAGGCGCCGGCTCTGCGCAGGCGCGGGGTGTGCGCAGGCGCGTGGCGGCGGCCCTACCGGGAGCGCGCGGGTCCCTGAGGTGGAAGACTCGAGGTGAAAGCTGAACTCAGCCCGGCAGGACGCGGGCCCCGCCGCCCGGGGTTCCCATAGACTCTCCACCCCCTGGGCGACCAGTTCCTGGGCGGCCGGCTGCTAAGGGAGGAGCTCCTTCGGAGATAGGTGCTTTCAAACCCCGCTCCCATTTTAAGCAAGGATTCTTTTTTCCTGGTTGAAATGGGTTGCCACATTTATATTGACTCTTTTATTGCTGTAAAATGTACCATTTTGACCACTTTTAAGCGTGCAGTTCTGTGGCATTAAGTATCTTTATATCGCTGGGCGACCATCCCCACCCTCCACCTCCGGAACGTTTTCATTTTCTTAAACTGGAACTGTATTCCTTACACAGTAACTCCCAATTGCCCCCTTCCCTTCGTAAAAATTTATTTTTAGTTTTAAAATGATTCAGGTGTCAGTGAAGATAGGAGTATGTGATATAAATTCTCCCACTCTGGGGGCTGCCCCCCCCCAGTTCCGTTCCTGAAAGTATCAGCAAATAGCTTTCTTCCCCTTCGGTGTTTCTTGGAGATCATCCCCGACGATCTAGACTTGCCGTAACTTGTCCACCGTGTCCCCTGTTGGTTGGCAGTCGGGTTGTTACCAATGTTTGGACACAAGCTGCTTTTTTGTGCAAGTGTGAGGTCTTCTGTGGGAGGAATCCCTGGAATTGGCATTGCTGGGCCCAGCAGGATGTGCCTGAAGTAACGTTGATAGCTCTTGGCAAGCTCCCTCCGGAAGCTCCATTGATCATTGAAGCCCAGCCACAAAAGTAAGGGAGCCCGAACCTTCCCCGGCACGGCGGCTCCCCCTCTGCCTGACGCGTGAAAAATGGTATCTCACTGCCGTTTACAGCTGTGTTTCTGCTGGTGGTTATTTTAAGGTTTTCTTGGAATCGCTTTTCGGTTTCATGCAAAGCCACTGAAACCTTTTTGAAGAGTTGCTGGTGGATTCCTCTGGACAGCGGTCGCGGTGTGTTCTCTGAGCCACAGAAGAAGGGTCACCCGTGAACCTCAGTGATTTATGCTGTGCCGTGGTAGTGATGTGAGGGACGGCACAGACGTTCATGACACATCTGTTTTGCGCCAGGTATTGTGCTAGGTGCTCCACCCTACATCACCTGGGTAACTTCAGTTTTATGGTTTATAATTTAAGTATTTACCGTAGAGTGAATGCCACCCCAGATTCGTATGTTGAAACCTAACCCCCCAGTGTGATGGCGTTAGGAGGGGGGCCTCTGGGGGTGATGAGGTCATGGGGATGGAGCCCTCATAAAAGGGACCCCTCACCCCTTCTTCCAGGTGAGGAAACAACAGGAAGACACCACCCGGGAACCTGGAAGGGGCTCTCACCAGACACTGAATCTGCCAGCACCTTGACCTTGGACTTCCAGCCTCCAGAACTGTGAGAGCTCAGTGGTAGTTGTTTAAGCTGCCAGCCTGTGGTGGTGTTTGGGATAGCATCTTGAACAGACGTAGACAGTACTACATGGACGTGATTTAGAGAGTGAATTACCAGATCCCCTTCTATACCCCCCGCCCAGGTTCCAGCTCACCAAAGGCGGCCACTTTTAAATCTCTTATATTTCTCCGTGTTTCTAAATAATCTGCTTCTTTTCCCTCTTTCTTTCTCTCTTTCCTTTATTTCCGTTTTCGATGGTGTCTGTTGATTACCACTAAGTAGGAATGAGGAATTCTCTTCCTTCCTCCCCCATACAGTTAAATGTTCTCAGTGTTATGATGGTGTAAACCATGTTCACGGTTGAACGTGTAGGCATAAATGCCTGACTGTGTGCATGTGGGCAAAGGGCCCCTTATGTAGTGGGGAACCTTGAACAAACAAGCCCCCTGAAGGAGGGCTGGACGTAGACCCCCAGGCTGACACCGTGAGCCCCAGGTCTCCTGAATGGTCAGTCTACATGCATGTATAAGATAAACTCATCACAGGGCCTCTATTTTCTTTTTATTTCTTTTTTTTTTTTTTTTTTTGTCAGAGAGGTGTGGGTTAATGCCTGTTGGGTCATGGTGAGGGTGAGAAACCAGATGGAGAAACTTTAAGACACACGTCCACACGTTCTGATTTGCTCCGTTCAAACGTGTTTCACAGGCGTGGTGGTAGGTGCAGGGAAAACGGAGTCAGCTTGAATTGTCAAGGTCGAGGGGCAACAGCGAAGCCTGGAGCATCTCCCATAGTCCTCAGATTTCCTGTCTTGTTTCAAAGCATTTTTTTTTCATGTGGTGAAATATGCGTAACGTAAACTTTACCATCTTAACCGTTTTCAAGTGCAGCTCAGGGGCAATGAGGGCACTCACGTTGCTGTGCGGCCATCACCACCATCATCTCCAGAGCTCTCTGATCTTCCCAAACGGAGACTCTGTCCCCACTGAATGCTGACTGCCCACCCCTCCTCCAGCCCCTGGCAGCCACCCTTCTACTCTCTGTGTCTGAATGTGTCCACTCCAGGGGCCTCATGTAAGTGGAATCCTATAGGATTTGTCCCTCTGTGTCTGGCTTATGTCACTGAGCATAATGTCCTCAGGGTCCATCCACGCGGTAGCAGGTGCCAGGATTTCCTTCCTTTTTAAGGCTGAGTGATACTGTTCCGTGGTGTGGACGGACCATTGCTTATCCATTTATCCATCAGTGGATTTCTGTGGTGCTTCTGCCTGTTGGCTGTTGTGAGGAATGCTGCTGTGAACGTGGGTGTCAAACATCCCTTCAAGTTCCTGCTTTCAGTTCTTTTGGGTAGAATTGCCCAGTGGTAGGATTGCTGGCTCATGTGGTAGTTCTGTGTTTAATGTTTTGAGGAACCTCCAGACTGTTCTCCCCGCGCCTGCACCATTTTACATCCCCGCCAGCAGTCACGAGCTTCCCGTTTCTCTGTGTCCCCGCTGACCCTTGTTCTTTTCTTTCGTTCTTTTCTGTGGTAGCCATCCCAAGGGCTGTGAAGTGTGAGCTGGTGTCTCATTGCGGTTTCATGTGCATTCCCAGGTTTCCTTTTATTTGTGGTGATTTCTCAGTGTTGACGAGAGAGCATGTGGGATGGCGTTTCCCAAACGTTGGCATGCGTACCCGTCACCCAGGGAGTGTGCTGCAGTGCAGGTTCTGAGTCAGGAGGTCTGGGAGTCTGCCTGTGTAGCCAGCGCCCCAGGTGTCGACGGCAGAAGCTGCTGGGTGAGGACCACCCCGTGAGTAATAAAGACAGATAACACAGTGCACAGAGGCCCTGCAGTCAGGCCAACCCAGCGTGGGGGTAACTTTCGAAGCCGCAGAGAGCGTGTTTCCTACAGCAGGGCAGTGCTCCCTGAAGGGACTTAGTGGATGGGAGGTGACTTGAAAAGATGATATGTGTCTGTACGTAGATCTTTCCTTATTGCCCTTTCGTTTCAATTCAGTCCACTCTGGAGATCCTCAGCAGCGAGGTTACTCTGGAACCGGGGACGTGTGAAACACCAGGGAGTGAGGCAGTGGGAGATGGAAAGGGAGGGAGTCTCCTGTCCCGGGGGAGATTACCTTGGTGGGCGAGGATTCGCTACTTACAGAGAAGGTGCCATTGCAGAGGTGATGAGGTGCAGGTGGACTCCACCGCGAGGTGGTACACGTGGGCGATGCAGACGGTGTGGTCCAGGGCAAGCGGACGGAAGAGGAGGCCGGGGGGGGCGGAGCGGCGCTGGTGGGGGGGACTGGCAGTGGAGGCGGTGGGAGCCACTGAGCGGGAGAACATAGGAGGAAGCTCCTCTCTCCTCCAGGCCAAGCCAGCAGCCCAGCAGCAGCACCCATTCAGAGCGAGAAGGGCCAGTGCCGCGGATTTCACTGCCCGCCTCGTTTCTCATTGTCCTCTCCGTCACCTTCTGGAGTCCCATGGGGCTTCTCATCTTGAAGGGCTTGAACTCGACGACCTCTAAAGGCCCAGGACTCTGACCCTGCGCCCGCACAGTGAGCCCGTCTCCGTGGGTCCCGGCACTGGCTCGAGGCTTTTCTGCAGAAGACTGGGTGGCAAACACCATTGGCTTCCTGCCTCTTCCAGCTCGGCCGCCGCAACCTGCCTTTGCTGTGGCGGATCCAGAGCAGCGCTAGAAAACGAGCAAGCGACACGGACACGGAGGTGTGCATCTCAGAGAATTTTCAGGCCGCAACGTCTTCTTTTGATTTTGTTGGTATTTTTCTACAGTGGTAAAATACACATGACACACAACGTCCCTTTTAACCGGGTTTGAGTGTTCAGTTCTAAGAGCGTTCACACTGCGGTGCAGCATCACCACCGTCCGCCTCCAGAACTTCCTCACCCTCTTAAACTGAGACTCTGTCCCCAATAAACGCCGACTCCCCGGCCCTCACAGCCACCATCTACTTTCTGTCACTCTGACTTTGGCTCCTTTAGGTCCCCGTGTCAGTGGAATCATGTAGGACCTGCCTTTTTGTGTCTAGTTTATTTCACTGTGCATCGTGTCCTCAGGGTTCACCTGTGTGGCGAGCGTCACGGTTTCCTTCCTTTTTATTGCTGAGCGACGTTCCGTTGTGCAGATGGACCACACTTTATTCATCCATCCGTGGACGCTGGGCTCTTCCACCTCTTGACCATTGTGAATAATGCTGCTATGTCTTTTTTTTTTTTTAATGTCTTTTGTTTTTAATATTTATTGATTGTTTTGGCTGCGCTGGGTCTTAGTTGCGGCAGGTGGGCTCCTTAGTTGCGGCATGCGGACTCTTAGTTGCGGCACGCATGCGGGATCTAGTTCCCTGACCAGGGATCGAACCCGGGCCCCCTGCATTGGGAGCACGGAGTCTTAGCCACTGGACCACCAGGGAAGTCCCTGCTACGTCTTTTGCTTTTCTTTGATATGAGCACCCCCAGCTCTTGGGCTGTCCAAAACAGGTCGGGAGGGCTCCGTTTGGCCCCTGGCCATGGCTCACTGACCCTGCTCTCAAGCAGAACGGTCCCAAGTCACATTCTGTGCTCCGCTTTGCATTGCCTTGTAAGTATCCAGGAACTGCCCACGCTCACCAGCCATCCCCATCTAGAGAAAACATCTCGGTGGAGTGGCCCAGGGCTGAGGGCTCTCGGCTGGACCATGTCCCGGTCATCACTGCAGGGGACGCCCGCCCTACCCTTTTCTTCTTGATAACTTTTTTTCCCCCACAGCCATTGTTTCTGGGTAAAAGTTTTCCTGTTTATTAAGGAACGTTTGATGCACATAAAAGAATACAGGTCACGTGGTCATTTAAAGCGTCAAAAAATGAAGCCCTAGCCTCTACCACTTACTTGGAGAACTCCCACCAGTTTCCCCAAGTACCTGGTGCATCTCCCATCCTGGTCCACTCGCAGATGCAAGGAGGTGGGTGGCCCTCCTTTCTGTGAGGTCTTGTCCCTGCACAGCACTTCCTGTGTCTGAGCCTGGCTCTTCTCGTAGTTATGTCTCTAAGGACCCCTGACTCTTCCTTATAGGATGAATTGAGTGTCAAGATGACCCAGCTGCAGAGGACCTGCTGGCATCCTGGGAAGGTGAGGATGACAGAGTAGTGGGGTTGGTAGCAGAAATGGAGAAACAGAGCTCAGTTCACGCTCCACGCAGAGACTCGTGGGAGGTCACCCCGGCCTTCATACTTTCAGGCTTTCAAAATCACCTTCCGTTGTCTCTCTCTTGAGGGAAGAGTGTAACTTTCTAATAATCACAGAAGGGAAGTTCTGAAGCCTTCGGAGTCCTTCTAAACTTGGCTACGTTGTGCGTGCTTCTCTGATCGTTCACGAACTTTCGTTGGGGTCCTCCTCCAGCAGGGGCTGTATCGGGTGAGGGGGGAGGTTGGCAACCTCCTTGTGGAGGTGAGACAGCTTCTAAAAATTGAACAAAGGGGACTTCCTGGTGGTCCAGCGGTTAAGACTCCGCACTCCCAACGCAGGGGGCCCAGGTTCAATCCCTAGTCAGGGAGCTAGATCCCACGTGCCCCAACTAAAGATCCCGCGTGCCGCAGCTAAGGCTTGGCGCAGTCAAATAAATATTTTTTTAAAAAAAGACTGAACAAAAGCACAGCAGAGAGAGTGGCACGGGAGGCCACAGGTGACAGCGGTGGGTCGCCGGGAGACGCAAATATATGCTGTGGTCCCACGGGCGTGGCGACAGCCTGGAGAACGATGTGATTGTAACTGTGTCTTGAGAGCAAAGCCAGTCGGTGACATGGATGCATTGGAGCGAGGGCTGTCCGTGGCCAGGGAGACCTCTAAAAGGTCACCGCGGTGGTCTGTGACACTGTGCTCTTCTGTGACGTAGGCTAAGGAGATGAAGTGTCACAGACAGCGACAGTCTGGAATGGAAGGTCTGGACCAGCAGGGGAGTGGCAGCGAACAGAGCCTGAGGCCTGGAGGAGTGAGACGGGAAGAAAGCACAGGGCGTGTCGAGGGCCCAGGGCTGGAGACAGAGGGAGGGCAATCGTGGCAAATTCCACCCGTGGAAATTCCGGAAAGCGCCATCGCATCTGTAGTGACAGAAAGCAGACCAGTGGCTCCCGAGGGGGTGGGGTGGGCGGATGAGGAAGGGGCAGGAGCAAGCTTCCTGGGGGTGGGTATGTCCCTTCCGTCGGTGGGGGCGATGGTGTCACAGGTGCGCATCACGTGGACGCCAGCGTGCGTGCAGGTGAGCGTATGCCAGCTTCCTCTCAGTGAAGCAGGTTTGATTGTGCAGGATTTTCTGTGAGGCCCAGGTGGATGACTTTGAACTGAAGGGCTCAGAGGGGGTGGGAGAGGGCTCTCGCTGTCGTCTGAGGATAACACGCTCATGGTGTCAGAGGCGCTGTCTTTGCCCAGCTGCTCATCTAAAAGTACTTGCCTTCAGTCGTGGAACCGAGAGGGCAGCGCGGGAAGAAGTTCCACAAGTGGGGAATGAAGCTGCATCTGGAGGAGGGCGGGGTGTGGGTGGTGAGCCCCCTCCCCTCCTCCTGCTTGCGTCTCTTTTTTCTTTTAATGTATGGATTTTAAATGAATTAATTTATTTATTTGGCTGCGTCCGGTCTTAGTGGCAGCACGCGGAATCTTTGTTGCGGCACGCGGGATCTTTCATTGCAGTACGTGGGCCCATCTTTGCAACATGCAGGCTTCTCTCTAGTTTTGGTGTGCAGGCTCCAGAGCACGCAGCCTCAGGAGTTGTGGCGTGCGGACTCTCTAGGCTCTCTAGTTGTGGCGCGTGAGCTCTAGAGCGTGCCGGTTTAGTTACTCCACGGCATGTGGGATCTTAGTTCCCTGACCAGGGATCGAACCCACGTCCCCTGCGTTGGAAGGCAGATTCTTAACCACTGGACCGCCAGCTAAGTTCCTCGCGTCTGACGTTTGCGTCTCGGGCCTCGAGTATAGGCCCAGCGCACGTATGCACGTGTTCAAGAAGCATGAGTTTCAGGAGTGTCGCCTGAGTGCAGGGCCTCCTGCGGGGCCTGATGCCATCGTGAAGAGACACAGAGGCCCTGTTTCCGCCAGCACCATGGTCTGAGCCCTAACCTCGTCCGTCTGCGTGGCCCCTGCTCCCCCGCATTGAAATGAGTGACGTTTTCCCAGGAGCAGCTCACTCTACCCTGGATCCCACTCCCAGCTGCCGTGTCTGACCCGAGTTTGGATCTCTGCTCTGCCATTGGCCAGTGGGCCTCTCACAGTCCCAGCCTCTGTGCGCTCCCATTCCCTACAGAGTCCTTCCTCTTGGGGCCTGTTGGGAGATGACACAGCTGGCAGGGAGCCAGCACCAGCATCACCCTGCAGGCCCCGTGTTTGGACGTGGGATCTTTACAGAGCGGATTAGACTAAAGTGAAGCCAGAGATAAGAAAAGAGATGAGAAAATAGGACCCAGGGCTTCCCCGGTGGCGCAGTGGTTGAGAGTCCGCCTGCCGATGCGGGGGACACGGGTTCGTGCCCCGGTCCGGGAGGACCCCACATGCCGCGGAGCGGCTGGGCCCGTGAGCCATGGCCACTGGGCCTGCGCATCCGGAGCCTGTGCTCCACAGCGGGAGAGGCCACAACAGTGAGAGGCCCACGTACCAAAAAAAAAAAAGAAAGAAAAGAAAATAGGACCCAGACACATAGGCGGACGACCACGTGAGGAACTGGGGAGAAGCCGGCCTCGGGAGGAGCCACCCTGCCGACCCCTGGATCTGGGACGTCCGGTCTCCAGGACGCTGAGACAGGAAAGGTGTGTGTTGAGCTGCGGGCTTGTGGTACTCTGTCATGGGTTATAACACACCAGTTCCCCAGATCTTAGGAACAAAGGCACAGAGCAGGCTGCTCTGCGTGTGTAACTGTAGCCGTTAACAGGGACCCTCTGTGGGCTCTTCAGCGGCCCCGGGGTTATCCCCGCTCTTGCAGGTGTTTGGCGAATCTTGAGAGGTGCCTTCCGGCCGCGTCTGCCAGCGTCTTGTTGCCGAGCTTCCCGTGAGACGTTTACGGTTCCAACAGACACGCTTAAGGTCTCACTGAGACCCAGGGCGCTGGGCTCCCGGAGGCAGAGTGCGGAGGGCTGTTCACCAGGGGCTGCGGGCTGCCTACCTGCCTTTAGCCCCCAAGCCCGGCTCGCAGCAGCCCACGTCAGCCCTCCTGTGGACCAGGCGCTCCAACCTCCCTTTCCTCTTTCTCCTCAGCTTCTCTGTCCTGTTTCCCAAAGCCCGGTCAGCTCTGAGACGGTGAGTGTCTCCTGCCGTTCTCCTTGCTTCCAGCCCATCTTCCCGCCCCCCCACCAGGCGTGGGAGGGGACCCGCTTCCCATGTGGATTCCAGAGCTCCCCTTCCTGCGCGTCCGGCCACCCTCTGACCGTCTCACCCCACGCCCTGGCCCTGCGTCAAAAACGTATCTGCTCTCCTGATCTGGCGCCTTATTTGTGGTTTCCAAGTGAAAGGAAAGCTCAGGATTGCTTACTGAGCAGCAACGTGGTTTAGGAGCCAAGACTACAGACTCCGGAGCCAGAAATCCCAGCCCTGCCGTGGACCCGCCGTGACACTCTGGACAAGCTGCTTGGGCCCTCAGTGCCACGTCCTCCCTCACGGGGATGAAGCCGTGAGAGGGGTCGTGTCGGCGCCATGCCATGTCCGTCCGCAGTGACTGTTGATTACTGTCGGTCCCCAAAGAAGCTCTCAGTGAGTACAGTCGCCCTTCAGAAGAAACTGTTCATTAAATCAGGAGTAAATAACGCAGCCTCTGCAGCTTCCAGTTTTCTGAAACGAGGGCTCCAGACACGGCGTCGTCCACTATATGCACGAGGCTGAGAAGCCTCGCCAGCTGGGTGGACAGCTGGCATCCCGCCCACACTCCTTGGCCTCCCTGTTCGAGCCAACCGCTGTGGAAAGTATTTCCCTCATCAGGGGACATGTGCACCCGGCTTACCTGCTTCCAGACACCCGCACATGTGGTCCTGCAGCCCGGCTGCCCCTGTACCTAGATCTGGGGCTTGATCCATGCAGCCTGGATAAGCCCAGGAGGCTGCTTGCCGGGCCTCCTGGGGCTGACGACGGTTATCACATCTGTGCTAAGCACAGCAGACCCCTATCCAAGGGCGGGAAAAAGCCGCGATTGTGAGACAAGCCCCAGAGCTGGATCGAAGGGGCAGGAAAGTCTGGTTTAGGCCAAGGCTCGCCCTGGTCCCTCTTTATTCCCCCATTCCCTCCGTGTTTGTCCAGGGCCTGTCCCGGATCAGATAGAGGTTAGGCACGTGGGATGCAGAGGCTGCCGCCACGTGGGGGGTTCGTGGGAGAAAGTGGCCTCGTGTGCGATGCGAAGGGCGACAGGCTTGAACTTGAGACTGCGGGGCAGGCACCCTGTCTGAGGCTGGAACGGCGTGAGCTGAGGAGGTCGTGGAGCCGCCCCTGGGGCACAGGATGCAGGCTGAATGGGAGGTGGCAGCGGGGGCCGGGAGGATCCTTCCACTGTCGGCCTGGGAGGTGGCTGTGAAGGTCGAGGTGAAGATGCTGGTCTGAGAAGGCCTGAGAGGTGCAGCTGGCTGACTGTGGGGTGGGAGGGTGAGTACAGGGCCCGTCTCTCGTGATGCACGTGTGAGGAAACCACGTGGCCTCGGAGAGTCATTTCCGGAGTCAGTGGATAAAGCAAGAAACACGTCAGGGCAGAGCTGCCCCGGGACGGGTGGGCGGCTCCCCGGGCGGC
>NW_020837964.1:889384-1047570 GCF_003676395.1 Aethalodelphis obliquidens | reverse complement strand
TCCCAGCTCCTCCCCGGAGCGGCGGCCCCCTCCCAGCTCCTCCCCGGGCGGCCCCCTCCCAGCTCCTCCCCGGAGCGGCGGCCCCCCTCCCAGCTCCTCCCCGGGCGGCGCCCCTGCCACTCCGGCCCTGAGGGCTCACGTTCACACTCGAGGGTCCCGGGTAGGGTCGGGGCTTCCCACGCCCGCCCAGACGATTAAAGGCCCCGAGAGCTAGTTTGTGTGGAGGCTTCCATCTGTTTTTACGCACTTCGGAAGTTCAACTTGCGGAATTCGTTCACTAAGTTCATTTAAAGTGATCAGTGATAAACCCATCACGTGTTAACGTTTTGTGAACAATAGACATTTTCTGAGGCAGAGTTGTAGCGTGGACAGTGGTGGTGGTTCGCATCTTTGCGAGTGTCCACGTGCGGCCCCGTGGACGTCTGTGGCCAGGCTGTCCCCTCAGCGTCCTCCTTCTGACGCTTTGGCTGATGTGTGGGAAGGAAACCTAGCCGTGTGGCGGGGACGCGCTGGAACCACTTTCGGACGATGTGGCTCTTGTTTGAAAGCACCTGAACTCTGCCCGTTGTGCTGTGATCCCGGCGCCGGCAGTGAGCTTCCCGCAGTCTGCTCCACTGGCTTCCCTGGTCTGTCTGGTGCTTTGTGTCTTTGGTCCAGGCGGGGCTTTGTGACATCCGCATCGTCATTTGGAAAATATTGCTTCACTGACTACACAGAGCTTCCAAATGCTGACGTTTCTTTTTTATATATATATAAATTTATTTATTTATTTTTTGTGTTGGGTCTTCGTTGCTGCGCGCGGGCTTTCTCTGGTTGCGGCGAGTGGGGGCTGCTCTTCGTTGTGGTGCGTGGGCTTCTCATTGCAGTGGCTTCTCTTGTTGCGGAGCATGGGTTCTAGGCACGTGGGCTTCAGTAGTTGTGGCACCCGGGCTCAGTAGTTGTGGCTCACCGGCTCTAGAGCGCAGGCTCAGTAGTTGTGGCGCACGGGCTTAGTTGCTCCGCGGCATGTGGGATCTTCCAGGACCAGGGCTCGAACCCGTGTGCCCTGCACCGGCAGGCGGATTCTTAACCACTGCGCCACCAGGGAAGTCCCTGACATGTTTCATTTTACAGTATGAAAAACTCACTTCCTCATCAGAAAAGCCTTTAAGATTGGGAAGTTGCCAAGCTTTTACGAAAGACAGACGTTTCCAAAATTGCCGTTTTCTCCTGAAAGCGCAAGTGCTATCATTGGCAGTAAATACTGTCCGTCCTCCCTGAAGTGGCAGGCTCACTGGTCCTTTTCTGAGAAGCCGTCTGCGAGGACTGTGGTCGAGGTGACCCTGCACACCTCACACGGCAGGTCCCCCTCCAGTGGCAGTGGAGGGCCGCGCATACTCCCCACATCTCCACTCAGAACGTCGCAGGGACCAGGACTCAGGTTGGAGGACGTCCTGAAGCTGCACTGCTCTGCGTGAGTGTGTGGTGGTGAACTTTGGTGCCTCGGTCTGTGCGGAGCCGCCAGTGGTGCAGCCCCCTGCTTTTGCACCGTCGATGTTGTGAGGAATGTAACGAGTCTCCCTGCGCGTGGCCCCCTGGACAGGGGTCTGCAGGCCACCTGTGAGAACTACTCTGCTGGAGGAGGAGGGAGACGACCCCTGGGGTGAGCGGAGCCAGTGAGACGGCGGGCCATGCTTCCCCGATGTCCAGCAGGGTCACCTCGACTGTCCTCAGCCTCTTTCTGGCCAGTTCAGAGCAGCTGCATGTCAGAGGTCACGCTGCAGCATTCCCAGAGAGCCCCTGTGACTCCATGATCTGCCTTCCCTATAGAAGTACAGGTGTCACTGTGTCCTGGGCCCCAGGCCTGTTCCCGGGAGAAGGAAAGGGGGCAGGTGTTGGAGCTGGGAGCAAGACTGAGGTGATTCTGCCTCTGCCTGAGGACCAGTTACAGGTGACCCTTATAGGGGGCAAAAGCAGCCCTGAGGGGCAGAGGTGTGGGGAGGGGGAGGCCTGGGCACAGCTGGGTGGTGGGGAGCGCTGACTGGCGCCTGGGAGGACGGTCTCTATTCCACGTGACACCCAAGGATGGCCCGTGCTCACCCAGCAGGATGGACCCTGGTGGGAGCCCCGCCCTCACACCTTCTGCCCTCCTGTCCGTCAGCTCTCCCCAGCGCCCTGCTGGCACCTGAGGACACCCTGGGCAGCTGCCAGACCATCTCTTGGGCAGCTCGGCTTGGGCTGGGGGGTGCAGCTGGGAGGAGAGGTTTCCTGGAGCCAGAACTTGGTGGTCGAGAAATGGACGCAGAGTCTAGGAGGGGTTAAAGGCCGAGGGTCTCCCTAGAGGTAGCGATCGTATTTTATGTTTGGTGTGCCACGTGCCTCCTTTTGCTGCTGTGTCTCCCGGGTCCCTCCTGAATTCTGGAACAGAGGGCAGCCCACTTCCCTGTGCTCAGAAGCAGGAACCAAGGCTTCACAGTGGAATGAAGCCACTGTAAAGGCTGGAGCCGGAACGCCTCACTGCTGGATCTGGTGGAGGCTCTGTGTTCGCAGCAGACTCCCACAGACCCCGGCTGGGGGAGCGGTGCCGCCTCGCCCCACATCAGCTCCAGCCTCTCCCCGCACCTCTGAGTCCTGGCAGCCGGGGCGCTCTCCCTGGAATCCTCCGCCATCCACAAGGTGATGGCGGCTGGAAACTTGTTCCACTGCACTTTGCCAGGGAGCTATACTTAGCCGCCAAGTGGAGGCCAGGAGTGGGCTCGCTGAGTATAGATAGTAAGCAGCGGACTATTTTAGAACTCCCAGAGAACCCCCAGCACGGTATTTATAGAAGCCTCTGGGCTTCTGGAAGGGAAGCCATAACCTTAGTGTGCCTGGGCCTTCAGGAGAGAGGTCTCTCCACGGGGAGCGGGGCAGGGAGCTGGGCCCCCGAGAGGCTGGGTGTCCCTCTCACACCTGTTCCTGGACCCGAGCCACGGGGCCAGGCGCTCGCGTCCCAGTCAGAAGGCAGCGCGCGCAGGTTTTCTGTCCGCTGCCCGTCACGTGCCTCCTGGGAGCGACTTTCATGTGGTGATGACGCCGCCCCGCCCTCGGCTCGTTCCGATTCTCGTCCAGAATCCTGGCGCTTTCTCAGCCTCCTGCTTTTGCCCAGACTGAGCTGGGCCGCCTCTGAAACACCCGCCTCCAGCTCCCCTGGTCCTGGGGCTCCTTCCCTGGAGAGAGGCACCAACAGCGTGCCTGAAGCTGTGCGGCCAGAAGGCCTTCTTTACGGAGAAAAGGGGAAATGTAATGCGTAAAACTGGGGTAGAGAAAGCCTATAGCTGGGGGGACCCAGGTAGCAGTCCTGCCCTCACCCGGGCCGGTGTGAGGGATGGTTGCACCTCTCCTGATTCCCATCTGTGGGTGTTGGGAGAGGGCTCCAAAAACCCAGATCTTAAGAAGCGAGCATCCCGGGTCAATGCTGCCGACCAGGCAAAGTCATGAGGAATGAGGAACGGAGGGTGGGAAGCTGTGAGGCCTGAGTGGCCGGTGCGGACACGGCCCCACGGCGGGGACGAGGCATGCTGACTGCAGCCGCCCTCCTCGGAGGGGAACATCTCCCCCACTCGCTCCACGTCGACTCCCTGGCAGGTGCCCGGGCCTCTCTTCATCCCGCCTGCCAACCCACCCTCTGCCACCCCTGCCCTCCGCCAGCCCAGATATAAATATAAGAGCATTTTCCATGGGCCGGCACAGAAGGGCAAACATGGACTTTATTTAGGCCTGTGAAATTCCCTTCCTCCATCCCCAACAGGTGCCTCGCTTCATTTAGATATTGGTGCTCAGAAATAGAACACAATCTACAATATAGCTTCCTTCAGGCATCTGGATGCCATTAAAATAAAAAGCCCTCCAGTGAGATGGGCACAAACACGAGTGCGGTTGGAGCTTAGCCTTCGCCAGGGATGAGAGGCTCCCCAGCCCCGGGCTGCCCACCCTGCTCAGCAGAGGCCCAGGCGTTCGGGAGACAGTGGAGGGATGTCCCTGGAGGGCAGAGGCCTGTTCCCACCCGCTGTGGGCCCCTGACCAGGGTAGCGGAGAGGAGGGGTCAGGCACCTGCACACTCGAGAGGGGCCGTCCGGGTGGGTCACAGTGCGTTTGGAGGACGCGTTTCTAGTAAGTCGTTCGTGGGCTCACTGCCCCCTTGATCCTTTGTGGCCTGGGGGGAACGGCATTCCACTCTCCTCTCCATAAGTCCAAGCACAGGGACCCGCCAGGTTTCTCTAGGCAAACTGTGTGCTCTCATCAGCTGTTACAGGGTGAACGGTGCCCCCCATTCACATACTGAAGTCCTAACCTCCGAGTACCTCAGAATGCGGCCTCATCTGGAAACAGGGTCTTTGCGGATGTTGTCGGGATCATCAGGGTGGGTCCTCACCCAGTACGACTGGTGCCCTTATAAAAAGGGGAAATTTGGACACGGACACAGACACGCACACGTGAAGATGGAAGCAGAGAAGGGCGTGACGCTTCCGCGAGCCACAGAACATCAGAGGCGCCCGCAAATGCGGCAGCTGGGAGAGGCCTGGGGCAGATTCTCCCTCGGCCCCGGCAGGGACCAGCCCGGCCGGCACCTCGGTCTCGGACTTCTGGCCTCCGGGGCCGTGGAGGAGTCTGTCTCGCTCTGTGGGTTTGTTACGGCCGCCCCAGCAAACGGACACATTAGCTAAGCCTCCCGGTCCCGCCGCGTGTCCCTCGGGGGAGGCTGATCCCCGTGGGGGGTGGCAGTGGGACTGGGAGTGCAAGCGTGGCTTCCTTGGAGAGGTTCTCTGTTCTGTGGGCAGATAGATCAGTCTGCTCTAGGCTAGAGCAGCGGCTCTCCTGGGTGGTCAGTTTCATCAGGGTCGCCCTCGATCCAGGGAAGCCCAGTGTCAAGGTCAGTTTTCCTCTGGGATGTCCCCAGGCCCCCTCTGATTGCCGTTATCAAACCAGCCACCCAGGGACCTTCAGCCCCCGACTTCGGCATTAGGAGGGATCTGCGGGTGGGGACCCAGGGTTGGGGCTGCAGAGCTGGCAGCTGTGTGGGCCTGGTGAGCGCTCCCAGCATCCTGTCACACGGGGAGGAGGTCAGCAGGTCTGGTGGCTCAGGGCCGAGACGGGGCCTGTGCTGCTTGCCGTGTGGCACCATCCCGGGGGCAGGAGCAAGGTGCCGAGCCCTGTCCCTTGGCTGGGGCCAGCCCTGCTGCAGGGAGGAGCAGGTGTCCCCTCCTGCACCGAGGATCCGGCCCTTCTCCGTTAGACTCAGGCCTCCTTCCTCCTTCCTAGACGCCACCCTCCGGGGTCTGGTGCAGACGACTCAGACACTGCCGAGAGGCAGGGCCAGCCCAGCGTGTGAGCGCCCGGGGCCTGGGGGTGAGGGGAGGCCACCTGTGAGAAGGAAGTGGGCTCTCAGCGTCTGAGTCGGTTTGGGGAGGTATGTGTCTTGGGTGGGGTCAGAGGTCGGCTGCTTGCTGGGCTGGGGTTGCTGCAGCCTCAGGAGAGGGCGTGCAGGAAGGAGGCCGGGGCGCTGGGTGAGGGGCCTAGTGCCTCGGGGAGGTGGCTGCAGTGACAACGCGTCCGTGGTGTTCAGTAGAGATGCTGCAGGTGCAGGGGGGACTCCCCTCTAAATTAGACTTCGGGGGGGCATGAACGCCTGCCACAGACACGCGGCCTCGGTCCCCCTCTCGCACCCTCACCCCGCCGCTGGTCCTCGCTGTACTGTCCCCACGTCCGCTCCCTTCCTTCCAAGGGAAGGCGCCCTGCTCACCTGCTGCTCGCACCCGGGAAGGACCGCACAGCTCGAGGCCCTTCCTCTCAGCTCCCCCCGCCCCGGTCTGGCCACAGGGTCCCGTTATCCAGGAGCCCGGCTGCCTCAGCAGAGGTTGTCCGAGCTCGGCCTCCTCTGCGGACCCAGGGGACTGGGTGAGCCTCAGAGCCTCAGAGGATGTTGCAGCAGGAGTGCGGGCTCTTTATCGCCCCAGATCCACCCGCCGCGGGGCCTCCCTCGCTGCCCCATCCTCAGGACGGCCTAGTGAGGAGGGGAGGGTGTGTGCGTGTCGCGTGTGTGTGCCTGTGCACGTGTGACATGAGACAGCTTGGCCCAGATGCCATCAAAGGCAGGTGGAGGGGAGCCTCCAGGTAGCTCTGCCCACGCAGGTGGCCCACACGGATGTGCTCGGCCCAAGTCAAACTGCCGGTCCGGAGTGGAGGGCATCCAGGGCAGCCCCGCCGTCAGCCTCACGTGGGGATCTTCCGTGCTGACGACTGGCTTCCGACCGGCTGTCACTGGGAGGAACAGAACCGGAACCAGAGCTCGCTGGAAACGGCGTGGACGAGGCTGTCAACCGGACGAGAGTCGTCCCCGGAGAGAAGTCCCTCACGTGGGCAGGGAAGGGCAGCGCCCTCCCAGGACGCCCAGCTCCGCGGCCCCTCCGCCTCTCAGGGGGCGCAGCAGCCGGACTCCTCGTGCCGCGCCAGGAGCGCCACGCGGGAGAAGGTCTTGGTGCAGCGCTTGCACTGGTATTTCTTGGTGTCCGAGTGCGTCTGCAGGTGGGCCCGCAGGTTGGAGCGGTCAGCGAAGGCCCTGCTGCAGTGAGGGCAGGTGTAGGGCTTCTCACCTGGGGGAGGGGAGGGCGACAGGTGAGCGACCGGCTGCAGCGGCCAGGACAGCCCTGCGGAGGGTGGCCGCTGGCTTGCAAGCGCATAGGCCGTCCCCCATCCCAAGGCTCCTGAGCCCTCACAGTGAGGCCGATGCCTTCCTCTGCGTCGCCCGCTCCCTTGGGGTCAGTGACGGGGGCCTTAGCACCTGCCCTCCGCTGAGGGGGTCGTGTGCTTGATAACCTGGGCGAGACCGCAGCAGCTAAAACACAGATCTTGGCTAAATGGCTCTTGGCTTCTGCTGGAGCTCCCCTGGGGCGCTCTGTCACCAGCCCTGGATGGAGCGGCGCTGCAGGCCTCCTGGCAGCTGTACCCGCCCCCCGAAAGCCATGGTGGGAACCTTGAAGGCGGCTATACAAGGGCAGGAGCTCAGGACCAGTGAGGATTCCCGTGTCCTCCAGGCCACCTCCAATCAGGGCGACCAGGGATTTGGACAAAGTCCTTCTGTTGGGGCTTTGCCCTCCAGGCTGACCCCCCAAGTGTAAAAGAAAGCGTCGGTGAGAGTCATCTGTTCAGCTCTGCCTGTGTGGGGAGTCCTACAGCCCTAGGGGCCCTGGGAGGCAGCAGCCTGTAGTCCCGCGGGGCCCAGAGCATCGCGTCCTGGCTGCCTGACTGTGCGCTGTGATGGGGCGCTCAGGGGACATCCTCAGCGAGCGGTCGGGGAAAACCAGGTGGATTTCCAGCCTGGAAAAAGGCTCCTGCAAAACCCTTCTATCGTGTGAGTCACAGAGCCGTGACTGAGGGTGAGGGAGGGTCCAGTTCCAGAGAGTGTTTGTTGTAAGTGCCCGGCCTGTTCCTGTCTCCCTTTCACCGCGTGCTTGACAAAGTCCTAGACTTAAGAGGAAGGCCTGGGGTGGGGTCCAGCTCAGCCCCTGGCTGCCCTTGGACAGAGCCGGCCCTTGCACTCTTTCTGGGCCGTAGTTTGTAATCTACAGAATGAAAGACCGCGAGCTCCCTGCCCTGTATCCCCCCTCCTGTCCCTGTCTCCTGTCCGCAGCTGCTCCTCTCTCCTGTATCGCCTGTGCTCTGTGACCACCCTCTCACCCAGGGACGGGATTGCTCCTGGATAAACCGCAGCCCGTCAGACAGGCTGTGTGAGCCCTGGGGTCCTCACCCCCAAGCCAGGCCTTTCTGGCTACCCTCCTCCCCCGCTGCTCCAGAAGTGAGGAAGGCCACGGACTGTTTGAGAAGTGAGGCCCCGCGGAAGCCCTGTGCATCCCACGCTTTGCCAGGTGTTACGAGTTGAATCGTGTCCCCAGAAAGATACATCCGTGTCCTAAACCTGGGTGCCTGTGAGTGTGACCTGATTTGGAGAGAGTCCTTGCAGATGTGATCAAGTTCAATTTAAGTTGTACCGGAGCACGCGGGCCCTGAACCCAGTGTGACTGGTGTCCTCATAACGAGAGGGAAATCTGGACACAGACACGGGAGAGGCCGTGTGAGGACAGAGGCAGAGACTGGAATGACATGGCCACAAGGAACACCTGGGGCCCCAGGAGCTGGCAGAGGTGGGAAGGATCCCCCTCTCCAAATCTGGAGGGAGCCCGGCCCCGCGGCACCTTGATTCCAGACTTCCGGCTCTAGACTGTGAGCATTTCTGATGTTTTGAGCCCCCCGGGGTGTGGCTCTTTGTGCCACAGCCTCGGGACACCAGGAAAAAGACGCCGTGTGTGCCCATCCATCCTCTCGTTTATGAACCCAACCCCTCCCCTCCTTTGAGGCCCGGACCCCCCCGCCCCCCAGCCAGATCCCTCACGGGCCCTGGCGCCTACCTGTGTGGGTCCGGATGTGGCCCTGCAGCAGCCAGGGCCTGGAGAAGGCCTTGCCGCACACAGTGCAGAGGCAGGGCAGCGTGTGTGTGCGGATATGCATCTTGAGGGCGCCCAGGCTGCCGTACTCCTTGTCGCAGAACTTGCAGGTGAAGCAGCGTTGAGCCTGCAGGTGGCACTGCAGCTGCTGGTGCCTGGCCAGTGCGGCCGGCGTGCGGAAGCCCACTGGGGTGCAGGGGGCCCGCTCGGCCCCTGGCAGGTGGCCCGGAGCCTGGGCCCCATCTGCGCCCAGGACCGGGGGCCATCGCGTGGGCAGAGCCAGCAGCGGGGGCAGGCCGAGGTGCTTCAGGCTGTCTCTGAGAGGTGCGCCGAGGGCCCGGCCGGCCCGAGGGTCCGCCAGGCTGACTTCCAGGGGGTCTGGCCCCGAGGCCCCCCGAGCTTCCTCGTTACACAGGAAGGTGGGGAGGGGCAGGGAGACATGGGCGACGACGGAGGTGAAGTCCCAGGGCCGGGGAGGGTCGCCAGGCGTGGACGGGGCCGCCTTGTCTGGGAGGACGAGGGGTACCACCAGCCCCCCGCAGGCAGAACAGGCGCCATTGGTTTCTAGAAGCGGGGAGGGGAGACAATGCACGGTGAAGCCTGAGTCCCAGCGCTGCGCGTTCGCCAACCCGCGTTCCTGGCCGAATCCCACCACTAGGCCATCCATAGCCCCGCGGGAAGGAAGAGAAGGTCTGACGAGCCAGGTATGGGCTGCGGAAGTGGCGGCTGCAGCCTGAGGGCACAGCGTCCAAGCAGGAACCTCAGTTCCTCCTTACAAACAAGGGGAGAGAAGCACCTCACAGGGTCCCAGACGAGCCCTCAGGGGCCAAGGAAGGGTCCCCAGCCGCCCTCTCTGAGCCCCACCCGCCGCACGGCCAGCTCGGAGCTGCACCCTGGGACTCCCACGCAGCTTCAACTCACAGCTCATCAGCCTCCGGCCACCTCCCGACCGCCCCTCGCCCGCCGTGGCGTGCGTGTGCACAGCCTCCTGCAGACGCTCCCAGCTCAGGAGGGACTGTTTGTGGTGGTGTCCACTGCCTCCTGGCCCAGCCCGCCGTCAGGCTGTTGCTCCCATACGTGTGGGCCACCACGCCTCACGCTTGACCCAGACGGCAGAAGCCCCCAAAGTAAACATGTTAGCAAGAGTGAAGTTCTGCATTTCCCCAGAGACCGAATCTCCAGCCCTCAACCCATCTCTTATTTCATATGTGTTGCGATAAATCTCTGGCCCCATTTCTATGTCCACACCAAGGCTTTGGGTTGAGAAGGACAAGCCACAGAATGGGGGAAATGTTTGCAAATTAGGGATCTGATAAGGAATCGGTGTCAGAATATATAAAGAACCCTTGCGACTCAACAATAAAAAGACAAACGGTCCACTTTTCAAATGGCCAAGACTCTGAACAGACGCTTCTCCAAAGAAGATGTACACACAGCCCTTAAGCACAGGAAAAGGTGCACCACGTCATGAGCCATGAGGGAGGTGCAGATTAAAGCCATAATGGGTACAACATCATACCCACTAGCATGGCTAGAATTAAAAACAGGCCAATTACGAGTGTTGATGAGGATGCAGGGGAATGGGGAAGCCCCCACACTCCACTTTCTCCTGACCTCACCGTTTTCCACTCCAGTCTTCCCAATTATAAAATCAGCTTGCCAGGTTTCTGTCCTCCCAGAAATGGAGGCTGGACCAGCTAAGAGATGAAGTCCAAGGAATTTCTGGAGACAGCACTGGGGTGCCCGGAGAGTCTAGGACCCCCCACTCCACACAGAAGCTCCAGTAGGGGCCCTTGTATGGGAAAAAAGTCACCTTAAGGCTTTGAGGCTGAGCCACTACCCTGACCCCAGGCATCACCTCAGAGCCTAACCCTGTCTAGGGGGCCAGTGCCGACTCCAGTGGGAGGGCAGGGGAGAGGCAGCCATATGCCGGGTGCTACTGCTAATAGCTTGAAATGCTTCCCCATAGCCCCTGGGTTAGCTAGATTTTTAAAATTCATTCTGCAGCTCAGATTCCTGGGAGAAGAGACTTAAGTTCCTTTCTGGCTTCAGGGGTTCCCTGGGGAGGCCTAAAAAGGCACTTATTTAAAAGTGACGAGTGGGGGACCCCAAATCCAGCATCTCTGGCCTATCTTGGGGCAACTGCCTGGCAGAAGGAGGATCGCCGTGGCCATTTGGCCCTCAGGAAGCTGGTGCTACAAGGAGGGGGGAGCAGAGCACTGATGGCCCTGAGGCTGTTCCCTGACAGTCACCGGACCTTGCTCGGCTGCCAGGATTTGCACGCTCAGAGGGGTTCGCTGTGTGACTGGAGTCTAAACAATAGTTTTTAAACGTTCAAAGCCACGACCCGTGTGAATTACATGTTCTATCATACACGTATATCTGAAACAAGTTTCCTTCACCGCGAGCACTGCGCTCTGATGGCTTCTGTTCTTTTTTATTTTATAAAATTGCTGGTGGTGACTCATGAACTGGATTTCAAAATGTGGAGTTGATGATCCCGTTCCTAGAAGGTGCCCCCTGGTGGCAGCCCAGTCCCGGGGACCCACCAGCCTGGACTCCCTCCCCGCTCCCAGTCCTGAGAGGGCTAAAGGGCTCTGGATGGGCACCAACTGTGTGCCCTGGTCTCCGTAGCGTCGCTCCCCTGTCCCCCTCTAAGTCACTGAGCCATCCCCCAGAGGGTGCCCCCCCCAAGAAGCTGTGGAGCTGGGGGCGCCTCTGACCCCTCGAGAGAGGCCTTTGCCGCGGGACCTCTGCGTGTCCCTGACCCTGACAGGGAGTGGGAATGAGTGCACAGTCCTGGTTCCTGGGCACCTGTCTCCCCACCTGGGTAACAACTGCAGCCCCTTAGCCCAGCCTGCCCTGGGCAACCTCCTCTGGGGTGAGGGAGGCGGGAGGGAAGGAAACCCCAGGAGGGGTGAGGAGGCATTGGAGGGGGCACAGCGGAACGCTGTGCGAGCTGGGCCCTGGCACCACAGGGCCCCTGGGTCACTCTGGCCTCTCTGCTCACCACCCAACCCAGGATGTTCTGGGGCGCTCTTGGAGAACAGCCTGGGCTCACTTCGTCTCTCTCTGCAATATCCGTGGGGCTCTCTCAAACGTCCTGCAGGAGGAGGATGGCCCTGGGGTCCCCTTTGCTGGGATGGGCATGCCGGGCCATAGCGGGAGAGCCCCAGAGTGACTGGGGGCCTGGAAACTTCTCTAAGTGGAGAGAAAATCCCCACCCAATCTGCCCGACGCGAGGCTGGGGTCCCTGAAGCGGATAAGACGCCCGCGGGCCACCTGTCTACCTCCAGCCTCGTGGTCTCGGGCCCCTCCTCCCACCTGGGACAGGTGTTCCCGTTCCCGGGGTTCTCGCCCCTCCTGCCCCGCGGGAGTCGAGCCCTGGGCAGGGCAGGGGAGCCCGCAGCCCCTACCTCTCTGCCTCTCCAGCTGCCCGTAGTTAGGGACCCTGTGGCCGGAGTGCGTCTTCACCAGGAAGGAGCGCGGCATGGTGCCCTCCCGCGGGTCGCACTGTGCCTACGCCGGCGCCCGCGGGCAGCGCGGCCCACAGGTGCCGGGAGGGTCAGGTCATTAACACAGCGCGCCGCCTCGGCCAACCAGCGCGCCCCGCGGCCGGGGCGAGGCGGGGCCGCGGGGCGGGGCATCGGGCCACGCCCAGGACAGGTGCGCGGGCCGTAGGGGAGGGAGCGCGTGGCTGCGTGTCCACCCCACGGGACTTCCCTGGCGCGCACTGCGAGTCACGCCGCCCCCGGGGCCTGGCGCGCCCACTCGACGTGGACTGAAGGGCGGAGGTCAGGGCTGGGCGGAAGCCGAGTTGGGCTCAGTCCACCCTGGGGTGGGAGCGTGCGCCGAGCCCAGCCTTGGAGAACCCTGCTCTAGCCTGTTACACCGGCCCCGCCTCCTGCGCAAACCCGCAGCGGTAGGTTTGATGAGCACTAGCCCTGAACCGGCTGACTGGCCAGAGTGGTGGCCAGGGGGTCGGCCGGCCTGGTGGAGGAGACCGTGCTTCAGGAGTTGGCCCCAGGCCTCCAGAAAGCTCATTTGTGGGAGAAAGGACACCGCTTGGCGTTCCGGAATTACCAGGGGTTCAGACAGGCGGTGTGCGAAGTGTAATCACAGAGGGCGGCGCATGTGCCCGCTGCTGCAGCCTGGGCTATGACCCGGGCAGCCTCACCTCCTTCAGTATCCTTTGGAGTCCTCGGTGCCTCCAAGAGCCAGCCACGCCTGGGTGTCAGGTACCTTTTTTTTTTTTTTTTTTTTTTTTACGGTACGCGGGCCTCTCACTGCTGTGGCGTCTCCCGTTGCGGAGCACAGGCTCCGGACGCGCAGGCTCAGCGGCCATGGCTCACGGGCCCAGCCGCTCCGCGGCCTGTGGGATCTTCCCGGACCGGGGCACGAACCCGTGTCCCCTGCATCGGCAGGCGGACTCTCAACCACTGCGCCACCAGGGAAGCCCCAAATAAACAGACCGATTCTTTTTTTTTTTTTCTTTTCTGGTCCCTTTTGATGTGGACGTTTCATGAGTTCAGGGGTCAGTCTCTGTGGGGGGGTGGGGACACACTGCCAGGCCCCGGAGAGCCGCCAGGCGCTTCCATGTCTGTGCAGGAGGCCTGCCTTCAGAGGCCCAGGTGCCACGTGCAGCCTGGTGCTCTTTGCCAGTTGTGGGCCTGGAGACAAGGTGGAGGTGGTGGGGAGTCTGAGAGGAACCGCGGAGAGACGTGAGGAGGGAGGCCTGCGTCACACAGGGTCTTACGTGCCTTCAGTTTCGCGGGAGAGAAAACAGGCTCTGAGAAGTTACGAAGCTGTGGGATTGGGACCCGGGCAGGCACTTGCAGCCTCACAGGGGCGTCTGCTGCTCGGTTAGGGCGTGCGGAAGGATAGACAGGTGGTGCGCAGGGGGGGGAAGGCGCGCGTCTCTCCCGCAGGCCGGGCCTGGCAACGTGTCGCCGTGCACGTGGCTGCCTTCTGCTGTTCACCTGCTCCGTGGCCTCCCAAGCTTAACGTGTACCTTCCCTTCCTTCTCCCCGTCCCAGACGTCGGTGACACTTGCAGATACCTGGGCCAGCCTGCCCCCACGCTGTCCTTCCTCGCCCAGCCACCCACGGTGTGGCCACTGGCCAGGATGACCTCCTTAACCCCCAGAGGGACACTCGTGTTCTCGAGGGGCGCTCATGCACTCCCGTGGAGAACCTGCTGATCTCATCCTGGAAACGCCCCAGGGATCCCAGGGGGCCTTAGAGCACCTCTGCGGTGGGGTGCTCCTTTCCGAGATGGCTGCCATAACCAGTGACCCTAAGGGAAGTTTGAGGTCCTTGCCAACTGCTCAGAACTGCCCTCCTGTGGTCATACAGACTCACTGTTGGGCTGTGACTCACAGGGTTGTGTCTGGGACAGACCAGAGTACCACTCACAGAGGAAAATCCGAGTGTCTGCCCTGTTCTCACCTGTGCAGCCCCAGGGAGGCGGGGCGCTGTCCCAACCTGCTCTGCGTCCCTCTGTCCTCAATACGACCGCCTTGCCTTGCAGCTAAGCCCCGCGCCTCGCTGTTGGAAACCAGCTCCCCCCCCCGCCGGCCTCCTGGAACCGGGCTCTCCACCAGAGCAGGACTTGCAGGGACCAAAGTCCACGCTTCCTGCAGAAACCCCAGGGTCTCCCCTTGACACTTGGCGACGTCGGCTTGTGGCCACCTGCCCGCCTGCCTCTATCAGACACTGAACAAGCGGAGCCCAGGTAAGATTGTTACAATTCCTCTTATGTTGATGTTTTCTTTCTTTCTTTAATTTTTTTTGGCTGCGTTGGGTCTTTGTTGCTGTGCGCGGGGCTTTCTCTAGGTGTGACGAGGGGGGGCTACTCTTCGTTGCAGTGCGCGGACTTCTCATTGCAGTGGTTTCTCTTGTTGCGGAGCACGGGCTCTAGCACACGGGCTTCATAGTTGTGGCATGTGGGCTCAGTAGTTGTGGCTCGCGGGCTCTAGAGCGCAGGCTCAGTAGTTGTGGCGCACAGGCTTTGTTGCTCCGCGGCTTGTGGGATCTTCCCGGACCAGGGCTCGAACCCGTATCCCCTGCATTGGCAGGTGGATTCGTAACCGCCGCGCCACCAGGGAAGCCCCTCTTTCTTTTTGTGGGTGTGTTTTTGTGCTCTTTTTCTGGGCTTTATGTGGCGATGGTGCTTGGCTGTCCGCGTAGTGTGTACGTGTGCGCCTGTATCCTTTTGCGTCTGGTAGTTTTGTTTGTTTGTTTTTATACTGCAGGTTCTTATTAGTCATCAATTTTATACACATCGGTGTATACATGGTTTTTTTACTAATTGGGTTTCATGGCCCAGCGAGGACGCCCCTTCCCTGTTAGATGCAGCCCGAGGGCCTGCCAGGTGGGAACCGCCTTCCTTCCCTCACAGCACCTGCACGAGGTTGGGTCCGTGGCGGAGGCTCAGCAGTGCCTGCCGGACCAGATGGAAAAGCGTCAGGAGCCCCCGTACAGTGCGGCCCGGGCACGCTCCCCCCTGGGGGTCTCTCGAGTATAGACACGTGGGTGAAGGTACAAAGGCCCCGTGGTGGGCCTGGCTCTGGGACTCGGAATAGCGCTCAGAGCTGGGCCTTGAAGCTGGCACTCGGCCGTCCCAGGACTCAGGGGCCCCCGCTGTGGTGATAGTGCCCACGGTGTCAGTGTGTGGTGTGTTTGTTGTGGGAGGGTGGGTGTGGCTGGACATCCTGCGTTGGAGCATCCCCGTTGCTGTCCACGGTCGTGGACCCAGTACTCCAGCTCCCAGCACGTGGTCAGATTGGTGGCCAGTGTGCATTTGGTCACCCCCAGAACGGGGACTCACAACTGCTCACAGCTGCCTGTTCCCTCTTGGGTCCTGGTTGTTAGAGGTGATTTTGGTTCTTAAATGGGGGTTCAGGGAGGGGACGTTGACCCTTCCCACACAGCTGTGGCACACAGTAGAGTCCCAGACGCTGAGCCCGGGAAGGTGATCTGAGGGCTGAGGAGGGATGTACGTGTGTGTCAGCCTCGGGTATGTGCGTGTGTGCAGGTCTGCGCCCTGGTATGCGCACGCGTCTGTGTGTGCGTGTGAGGTCGCAGGAGCTGTCCGTGCGACACAGCGGTCAGGCTTCAGCGGGTGAGCCCGGCGCCTAGAGGGGAGGGTCTGTTGCTGCACAGCTCGGTTCCCAGCTCCGAACTCCACAGCGTCCTCCCGGAGCTTCTTCCCCGTCTGCATGTGGTCCTGGGCCCTCGTTCCCAGAAACTTGTTGGAGAGCCTGGAGGGTCACGGGCCGTGCAGCTCCCTTCTCCGGGACCGGAAGGGGCCTGATGTCCCCGGAGCTCCCGCCGGCACCTCCAGGTCAGGTCCCGGCCCCTGGCGGCGGGGTGGGAGCAGCACAGACACAGACCACGAACGCTGGGCGCGGAAGCTTTGCTGCCAGGGGTTGATTGTGCGCCGCTGGGGACATGGCCTCAGGCCCACTTGTGTGGTGGCGCCCTTGGGCCTGTGGGTCCCTGCTGCCTTGTGGTGAGTGAGTTCAAGGATCCTTCCTGGGAGCGTGTTTCGCAGGTAGGTGTGGGGAGCCCCGGTGTGTGAGAGTCCAGAAGGAGGCGCCGTGGCCTGGGCGTCAGCACCGGGGGACCGCCGTCCGCCCGCCCGCTGTGTCCCGAGGGTGCGCCCTCCCTGCTGGACCGCAGGCCTCAGGCCCCGTGGCTGCCTGGGGGCTTGTCGAGGTGCGG
Organism: Aethalodelphis obliquidens; assembly: GCF_003676395.1. Classification (NCBI taxonomy): domain Eukaryota; kingdom Metazoa; phylum Chordata; class Mammalia; order Artiodactyla; family Delphinidae; genus Aethalodelphis; species Aethalodelphis obliquidens. The sequence continues at coordinate 1,031,387 of NW_020837964.1, read as the reverse complement.
CCCTGGGGCCCTCCACTGGTCCGAAGGGCTCAGAACCTCGTTCTTCCCCTGTGGAACGGGGGCAGCGAGCTGGTAGGAGGTGGCCCTGCGTCACAGGGACCCCGAGGCCCCACCCGAGGGGTGAGGGGTGGGCTTGGCCCTCTGCGGCAGGTGGACTCCCCACGCCTCCCCGGACGAGGTAAATGGGGTAGACGCGCGTGTTCGCAGTTGGCTGCCAGGCCCCGGGCACACTTGTATTTCCTGAAGGCGGGGCTGCTCTGCAACCCCCGTGAGGGGCTGGGCCTTTCAGGAGGCCCCTCCGCTGGGGGCTGCATGGCCGCGCCTGGCCTCTCCGTCCACCCTTCTTTACTCAGAGCCCAGAGCTCGGAGGCGCGGCTCCTGCAAGACCCAGAGGTGACCCCTGTGGCCAGTCCTTGGGGGCCCTGAGGCTGGTGAAGAGAGCGGCCTGGAGCAGGCGCTCATGCTCTGGGCACCCTGCCTTCAGGAGTGCTGGCTGCCTGTCCCCTTCCTGATGGCCGAGGGCACAGGTTCCCAGGGACCTGGGGGCGCCGTCTAGGCGGCAGGGTGTGTGCGGACCCCCCAGGCCGTTGTGTGACTGGGGAGGTGAGGGTGTGCAGCCTCCCGTCAGGGACGCCCTGGAGTCGGTTGGGGTGCGGGCCTCCCACCTCCACCTCACTTTTCATGCAGACTCAGAGCGGCGTCCCGCGGGCTTCAGCCTGAGGTGTCCTCGCCGGACACTGCGGCGTCTGCCGCGACCCAGCTCCCACGCAGCCGCACACCGCGTTGGGGCTCGCTCCACTGCTCCGCCCTGGCATCCGTCTTGGACGCCAGGTCACCGAGCGACCACGTGCCTGCGTGCCCAGGGCCCCGTGCGTCCTGGGCCCAGGGTGGAAGGGATGAGGTCAAGGCCACGTGTGGATGCTGCCCTGTGGCTCTTGGCCTCCGTGGCCTCTGGGGGCGCCTGGGGGGGGCTGAGCTTGGCAGGCATCCTTGGGCGGGGGAAGGGACTAGCCACCAGCCTGTGCTGGTGTCCAGCAACTTTAAGACGCTCCTGGCTCCGCCCCCCCTGGGGCCCCACTGTGGCCAGGAGCCCTCGGTGATGTGGTGACATGGTGGGCGCTGAGGCCTCCACAGGGTGAGGCGTGGGGACAGTCACTGGGCGTCACCTCCTTCAGGGCACCGGTGAGGTCAGGACCTGCCGAGACAACCCTGAAACTGCCCCCAGGACTCCGTGGGCGCCGAGGGTCGTGACGGGCGTGTGAGAGTAGCACCGTCCTCCCCCAGGCGGTGGGCGGGCAGCGGACAGGCTTGGCCGGTGTCCAGGTGGTGGACAGACAGCTGGTACCAGCTGCGCTCTGAGGACTGGAGGGTTAGCTGGGGATGGGCGATGGGCCCGAGTGACAGCCCAGAACCACAGCCGCTGCATGTCCCAGATGGGATGTGCTGGCAGTGCTGGGGGAAGAAGCAACATGTCCTGGACAAGGGGAGGGCAGCCGGGTGCAGGGGAGGGTCATGGGGCAGTGAGGTGCTGAGCTGGGGGTGGGGGAAAGGAGACGGGGCGGCATCTCCACCTGGCATCTGGAGCCTGGCTGTCCCAGCGCTGCCACCACTGGCTCCAGGCCCCAGGGGACTGGCCGAGGCCACCCTGAAGCTCCCCTGGGTGCTGACGGGCCCTCATCCCTCTCCCCGCTCGGTGAGGCCCGGGAATGTGGCCTGGAGTTTGCAGTTGGGGGCCGTGTGCTGGCAGGCTGGTCGGCAGGGCAGGGCAGGAGGTGCACCTCCCTGGTGGCCGAGGTCCCAGCTCCCCCATCCTCCTGCAGGAGGGGGACTTCAGCCACATCCTTCCTTTCCCATTAGCCCTGAGGGAGGCTGAGGCTGGGCCCAGGTGGCCCCCCAGGGACCATGTCACGGGCCTCCTTCTGGAAGGCGGCAGAAAGGACAGACTGGCAGGTGGCATCCTCGGCCGGTGGGGTCAGAGTGGTCAGAGGGGAGGGTGGGCCAGTGGCTCCTACGAAGGGTTCTAAAGCGGGGTAACGCACCCCAGGTCACAACTCTTCTCTCGTGGAGACTTTTGCTTGCCCAGCCCTGCCACGGTCGAGCTCACAAGATCCAGCTTCTCCATAGAGGAAGGGTCTGGAACACTGCGTGGGGGGCAGACACGGAGAGCGAGGCAGGGGCTTGGCCTTACCCTGATGACCTGCCACCTGGGCACAGCCCAGCAGGTGATTCTCGTCAGCTTTTAAAGGCCTGTGGCGACTGGGAACAGCAGGGGCCCGTGGCACTGATGGTGGCCCGAGACCACCGTCCCTGGGTGGATGTTTCAGAGGGCCAGGTGCCGGCCTGGGGGCTGAGGGCACATGCTGGGGCACCAGGCAGGCTGCCCGGGGAGGCAGAGGCACGCCTCGAGCCAGCAGTGGGGAGAGCGGCTGCGGCACGGGGACCGGGGTGGGGATAGTGGGGCTTCACCCCGATGGCATCCAAAAGGCCACCTGTAGGCCACCATGGCCACCTCTGGGCCCCAGCACCAGCCCCATTCAGACTACCCCGGCCGGGGAAGCTCAGGACGGTGCCCAGCCTGCCGGCCTCAGGTGGACCCCGTCCCAGGACGAGGAGGTGAGCGTCGCAGCCCAGCAAACCTTGGCCTGAGCTTGTCGCAGGGTAGGTGGCCAGGCCGGCAAGTGAGGGCACAGGTCGAGGGGAACAGGGTCCAGGGGGCGGGCAGGACCAGCAGGGGCTGCAGTCCAGCCCACCCCAGACGCGGAAACGGCCTCTGCGGGGCTCCAAGGCCAGCTGCTCTCTGAGCCGGAGCTGCCTGGGGACGGACACGTGCCCGCGGACCTCGAGTGGAGGACGGTCCGGTGGCCGCGCTTCAGCCCTCTGCCTTTAGTATTCACTGAAGGAGACGCACCAGCCAGGTCGCTGGAGATGCTTTGAGACATTTTATTTAAATTTTTTTTAAAGACAGCAATAATTTATGCCACGAGCCAAACGAGGGTGCCGATGAGCGTCTTGTGAGCTCTGGTCACTGCCCCGGCCCCGCACTCTGCCACTGCCGGGGCGGCCCTGCTGGGGGCGCGAGGTGGTCGGCTTTGGACCAGGGACAGCAGGGCCGAGGCCAAGACCCAGGCGGGAGGCCAGGAGCAGACACAGCGCCGCTGCAAGTGGCTGGGCGTTGCGATTTCTTCCCGTGATTATCCCAGTGACCCTGGGGAACAGCGAGGTGACCTGGGGACGTGGCCACCTCGGTCCCTGCACACAGCGATTGCCCCGTCTCTCCTCTCCTCCCCATCCCACAACCGTTCGTTTTTTATTGTTTTTTTAAAAAATATAATTCTGTAAATGTTCCATAAAAATACTATTATTCCTAGTCAGACACGGATATTGCAATATGAAGGGCAACTGCTCTGTCTGTGCTCTAGAAAATGTGAAAAGGTCATCACACCGGATAATATAGAAAAGTGTGGAACCTCTAGGAATCATAAAAGCCAGTACCGAGCACGCGATGGGGAGGCGTTGCCAGGTGCTGGGCCGGGGCCCCCTCCGCGCTTCCCTGCTCAGTGCGGGGGCCTGTGGACGCGGCAGGGCCTGAAGGGTCCTCTCTGCAGGGAGGACATCATGGCTTTGAGACACAGTGGCCACACTCCATCCCAGTGGCCGGCCCCCCGAGGCCACCTGCTCAGCGCGACAGGGACGCGGCCTCTCCTCCTGCAGCAGTGAGGCTCCACCTGGCCCTCAAGGCGCCTTCCCAGGCAGGCCTGGGCCGCAGGAGCTGGCGGGGCATGTCCCTTGAGGCGGGAGGCCTGGGCCAGTGGCCACGCCTTCAGTTCTCGGAGAGAGACAGGGCCAGGGCGGCCTGGAAGGCGGCCTCCTCGTCGATGCTGTAGTCCTGGAAGACAGGGAGTGGAGCTGGGCCAGGGAGGCCAGGGCCTCCCAGAGCGACCCCCCTGGCCCTGGTCCTGTCACCTCAAATAGACCGGCTCTGCCGCGTCCAGCCTCCCCGCCCCCCTTCGGCCCCGCACGGTCACGGGGTCCCAGGCGCTGTGCGGCAACTGCGCTGCGGGGATGGTCTGGCTGCCCGGAGGCCACCGCGCCCAGTGACTGAGGGCTGGGCGGACTGCGTGGGCTGGACACCCGGAATCGGAGCTGTCCTTTCTCCTCAGACTCAAGAACGGGGCTTGAGATGAGCAGAGAAGCCAGGGATCCCCGTGGCATCCACCCATCGGGACCAGGCACAGGCGGAGGGAGCGGAGGGGTCGACTCCACAGGGTCTGGCGCCTGGAGGCTGGAGGCTGGCGGGGGACGAGAATAGCAGGGCTGGGGGTGCACGGGAGGGAAGGGCCTGCAGGAGGGTCTGCAGGTGGGAACCGCAGGTAGGAGAGGGAGAGGAAGAGCCAGACCCCCGTGGAGGGGTCTGTGTGCCGAGGCCCTGGTGCAGAGCTGGGGAGATGGTGGCCCTGCGACGGCGCCTCCCCAAGAGGAGGCCCTGCGTGAGGAGAGCTCGCTGGCCCAGCGGTGAGGGACCCGCAGGACAGGGGGCCGCTGTGGGCCTGGTCTGCACAGCCCCAGAGCCCCCGGGCCTCTAGTGGCCACGTGGACCTACCCAGCACTGGCACCGGGGGAGGGGGAGGGGAGGGGAGGGGAGGGGAGGGCACCCACCACGAAGGTGTCGTAGGAGAACTTGTGCCGGTGGAGCAGGTGCTGCAGGAAGTTGGCGCTCTTGTAGCTCGGGTCGCCCCAGGGCATGGCTGAGCAGATGGGACACACCTGGGATAGAGCAGGCCGGTGAGCCTACAGGGCCCGGGCGGGCGGGCGTGCGGGCGGGCGTGCGTGCGGGCGGGCGGGCGTGCTCACCACGCGGCTGGGGTCGCTGCGGTGGCTGTCCACGCAGTGCTTCACCAACTCCTGCTGATCCAGGTTGCGGGCACCACAGTAAGGGCAGGCGAAGGTGGACCTGTTGGGGACGGCACTGGGGCGGGGGTGGGGGTGAGTGGCACTGCCCACCTTCCTACAGCCCGGCCGGCTCGCCCTCCCCTGCCCTGTGGGCCGTAGCTGCCGCGGGGCTCTGCCCCCGTCTGCACATCCCACCGCGACCTCCCGCCACCTAACCCCGGGCCGCCTGCTTCCCCGACATGGCTGCCCACCCTGAGAGGAGGTGTCTGTCCAGCCCCAGCCTGTCTGGGGACCGTGCATCCCTGCTGGGAGGTGAGCCGTGGGGGCCTGGCTTGGGCCCTCCTGGGGTCCCCTACCCGCAGGGGGCGAGGCCCTCCGCCGGCAGCCCTCCCACCTCCTCAGGGTGGGGCCCCACTGTCCACCCCGCGAGGTAGGCCCGGAGCTGCCCCACAGAGGGGGCCCCGGCGAGGCGGCCTACCTGGGGATGGGCTGGGACGTGGGCACCACAGGGACGAACTTGGGACAGTTGGCCATCTGCTCCTGGACCTTCACGCAGGAGGCAACGTGCACTCTCATCTTGGCCAGTGTCACCTGGGGAGGAGAGGAGGGGAGGGGCAGGCAGCAGGGCTGGGCCTCTGGCTCCCGATGCCGCGGCCCGGCAGCGCTGCGCAAGTGGGGCCCAGAGGCCGAGTGAGGGAGACACAGACTCAGGACCCCGAAGGCTGCAGATCCGCACCCAGAAGCAGGCGCTCACGGCTTCACGATGGGGCCATGCGGGGGGCAGTAGGCCTCTGGTCCCTGGGGAGCTGCAGGCGAGGGAGGCCCACGAGGGGACAGGGAGGGTGTCTATTTGGGAAAAAATACCCTTTGTAACGGGAGCCAGCAGGCAAAATTCTGGACAGTCGAACGTCCAGCAAATCCTTTACCAAGAGGTAGGAAACGGAACAAGATACAACCTTCTCGGCTGCCCGAGTGGCCGTCCTGGCCGAAGGTGGGAAGCGGCTCAGCACAGGGCAGGGGAGGGGTGCCGGCGCAGAGAGCAGGCGGAACGACCCGGGGAGGACGCCCGGCAGCCCTCCCGGTGGCGGTGGCGCACACAGGAACCTAGTTCCCAGAACTGCGGAGGCCGAGAGGGAGCAGGCGGGGCAGCTCCGCCTCGAGGGGCCCTCCTGACGCCGGCCCGCCCCCGGCTCTGCCCAGGGCTGGGACACTGAGCAAGCCTGCCACCCGGGCCGCACGAGGCCAAGGGTGGGGGCCGCCTCACACAAGGGCCGACAGCCTGCTCCGCTCTCATGCCGGGAGGGAGGGGCACGTGCGCCTGCAGGAGGCCGCGGCAGCCCCTCACAGTGGGCTCACGGTGGCCCCTGGACAGTCTGACCTTCGACCTCGAGGACAAAGCAACAGGGCTGCTGCCTACTGTGATAACTCAGAAGAACTCGTTAACCCGAGCGATGGCAAAATCTGAAAGCCTAAGTTCAAACTCCGTTCCCGGGCTGGGTCCCCCACAAAGTGGTGTGCCCGCCTGAGCGGGCAGCGGGTGCCGGGACAGGGTGGGCTCAGCTCAGCCTGTGTCCCTGCGCCAGCCACAGCCCGGAGCCCAGGCCACATGCAGAGCCCGCAGGAAGCGAGTGGAGCGGCGGGCTGCCCAACAGGGAAGGGACGTGGCCCCTGCCCAGCTCCCCTGCGAGCCCATCGGAGCCCCCCGGGCCAGGCAGGCTGCGGTACCTTCTTACTGCAGCCCCGGCAGGGTGCCTTGTAGGACGAAAGCTGCTTCTCCACGTGGGCGGCCTTGTCCACTTTCTTGGGGTCGAAGGGCAGGCGGCACAGTGGGCACAGGGGGGATGGCACCTGCAGACACGGCTGGAGGCACTCCCCGCAGAACCTGCAGGGCAGACGTGGGCCTGAGGGCTGCGCTCCCCTCCATCAGCAGTAGCTTCTGGGCCAGGGTCCTACGGGTTGAATGGGCACCGTCTGTCCAGAAGATGACCCAGGTCGCTGCCCAGCTGTGGGCTTCTGGGACACTCCTGCCGATTCTGCGATGAGGGCTGAGCTGCAGCTGTGACCCCCGCCCCCCAGGTCCCATGCTGGCCCCGCAGCCCTGGTCCCAGCAAGAGCTCTGGCTGCAGGAGGCCCAGGGCCCAACCTGTCCGTCTCACTGCCAAGCGGTGACGATGCCACCTCAGGGGACTCCAGGACATCTTGGGGGACCCTGGAGACCCTCTACCCACGAAACTCTGGGGAGTGAAATCACTAACAGTGGTGAGAGGAAACCGCAGGACTCACTGCATGGAGCAGGGCCAAAGCTGGCCAGGGGGTGTCACCAGCCTTGGGACAGTGCCCTCTCCCCGGCAAGAAGGGCTCTAGCTCGGCCCTTGGCCGTGTCCGTGGAGACGCCACGTCGTGAGGCACAGTCCCGGCACCCGTGTGTGCTTGGCCCCAGCAGCTGGTGTTTACAAACACCCCAGTGCCGCAGAAGAACGTGCACCGCCCGATGGGCAGTGGGGCAGCGGCTCGAACACTCTCAGTGGGGGCACGAAGGGCCAGGAGCCTGACCGCAGGACCAGCTCGGTCCACCTTTGCAGGAAGCGCCAAGGGGACCGCTTAGCAGACGGGAGCCGTGGAGCGGAGGCTCCACGGCCCAGAAGAGCACGCGCTCAGCCCCAAGAGAAAGGTGGCAACTTGGCGGCCTGCAAGAAACCCACGAGGTGTCGGGGTATGCACCGCTCTGCGTGCGTCTAGCAGGCTGGGCCTGCGGCTCACCTGAGCTCAGGGGTCCCTGTTCTTTTGCCTCAGACTTTCACCTCATTTTAGGAAGAGGCAGCCGCAGGTGATCCCGAGGCCGTCCTCCTACACGCTGGCTTCCCAACAGCCACCACTGGGTCGTCACCGTGGGTGTCACTGTTTGCACACAAGAAAGGCCAGGCTGGGCCTGAGGCCCATCAGAAAGTGCAGGGTTCCTGACACCCTGTTCCTGCGCACCTGTCACTTTCCGCACCTGTCGAGGGCCCACCAGGCACTACCAGCAGTGCCCACCCCGTAGTGCTCCAGCAAGTCCTCCAGGGCCGTCCCTCTCACTGGCCTCACAGCCGGGGCAGGCCTCGCGTGCCACCCTGTCACTGGAAGAAAGTGGTGGCTCCATGGTCCCCACGGGAGGCCGGGGGAAAATCCGCACAGGAGCGCTCACGGCAGCGCCGGTCACGAGAGCTGTGGAGAAGCCCAGTGTCCACTGACGGGCGAGGGACACACAGGAGGTGGCCGATCCTTACGACGGGACACCCCTCAGCCCAGAGGGAGCGCGGCGCAGCTGGATGCTGGCGCTCAGAGGACCCCGAAGGCGTGCTCCGTTCAGGACAGAGGTACAGAGGCTGGAGGCAGCCCTGGCAGAACCAAACACTGGCCCTCAGGGAGGCCTCATCAGAGGGTCAGAAACAGCTGGACAGGGCTTCCCTGGTGGCGCTGTGGTTAAGAATCACCTGCCAATCCAGGGGATGTGGGTTCGAGCCCTGGTCCGGGAAGATGCTGCAGAGCAACTACGCCTGTGCGCCACAACTGCTGAGCCCGCGTGCCATAACTACTGAAGCCCACGTGTCTAGAGCCCATGCTCCGCAACAAGAGAAGCCACTGCAATGAGAAGCCCACGCATCGCGACGAAGAGTAGCCCCTGCCCGCTACAACTAGAGAAAGCCCGCGTGCAGCAATGAAGACCCAACGCAGCCAAAAATGAATAAAATAAATAAATTTTTTTTTTTAAAAAAAGAGGAAGCCATACAAGGCTGAATTCCTTTATAAAAAAAAAAAGAAACAGCCGGGCAGCTTCTGGTTCCGGATGTGGCTCACTGCCCAGGCCGTCCCCTAAGTATGGCAGATCACTGGCTCTGTCTGGGGCCCTGGGGACTTCACGGGAGCGCTTCCACACTCTCTACAGAGGCACCTCCTGCCTCTGGGCTCCTGCTCAAAAGCCCTCCCTATGACCTGTCCCCTTATGTCTCGTGCTGGAGCATGAGTCCCGGCCCCTGGCAGGGCTGCTGTCACCTCCAGAAAACCTATTTGGTGAAAGGAGACTGCTACAGTTAGGGAGCTGGGGGTGGGGGCGAGGGGTGGATAACCAGACCACCGACAAACTTTTTAGAAGGAGAGATGTGAGTCTTCAAATCTTTCATGTTCATTTGCACACATGCCTTCAAAACACCGGAAGAGGAACTTATGGAAGGTAAGAGGCAGAGACGGAACAGCCAGGAGGCTTGTTTGCACCAGCAGGTAGAGCCAGGGAGAAAGTCTTTTTAAGGCAGAAGCTGAAGAAGAGGCTCTTGCAGGACCAGCCTCAGAAACAGGAGAAGAGGGGACAGATTCTGCCAAGAAGAGCACCGGGAAGCGGGGTTTATAGAAGAATATGCTTGCACAGCAGTTTGTGTATTTCTGTATTCTGAAAACCACCTTTTAAGAAAAGACTTATTTGGAAAAATAGAAACCAGATTCGTGCTGACCAGAGGCCCGAAACACCGCAGCCCAGGGCTGGGTGAGTGTTGATACAACCCGAAGCCCGGGAAAGGCTTTCTAAAGTTGGGCCTGGGACAATCGCTACAGCTCTCCCAGGGATGGGCTGGAAGAAGCTGAACACACTTGACAACACCCACTGCTGTGTGCTGACAAGAGAAGTGCTGTGCAGGGGCTGCCCCTGCCGAAACGCCACACACAGCATGAAAGAGTGAGGCGCAGCGCCTTCAGGACAAATCAGCAGTGCTCTCCCAGTGTGGGCAGGTAGGTCCCTGTGCTGCCTGCCAGTGTGTGTGTGTGTGAAGGCTTGCTGGCTCCTGACACGGTTCCTGCCACCTCCCTGGGTGAGATGAGCAGCACACACACCCAGCAGCTGCAACTCCCCCTTTGTATCAGGAACCTTCCAGGTCATCTGCCTTTGTTTGCAAAACGTTCAAAGACCGAGCCTGGGTGAATCTCGGCCCCACCTCCTCAGCAACTCTGCTGGCAGCCAAGCCCTCCTGCCCCCTCTCCCCACCCTGCTAATTTCACTCAAGAGCTGTATTTTTCAGCCACTCCAGAGAGTTGGAGAGCCGACACCCTGATCTCAGCCCCCTCCCAAACAGGCTGGCAGCTCCCAGAAGCCTTGAGTGCAGCACTTGGCTGGGAGGAGAGCCACATCCTCAGGTTTCTGTTCCTGAAACAACCCGGCCCTGGCACAGCCGGAAACCCTAGCAAGATGTGTGGCATCTGGTCCCCCGAGGGCCAGCCTGCCTGGCTGCTCAGTGATCGATGTGACCCAAGTTCTCCAACAGAACAAAACAGCACCAGACTCCAAACAAGCCCCTGCCCAAACTTTAGGGAACTCCTCTCTTCTGCAGTCAAGACAAGCAGACAGCGGGTCCAAAACAGAGTTGACGGCAAAAGGCACAAGGCATTTATTCACAACTGCCCACCGCAGTCTCCACGGGACCAGATGGAAGGCGACCGGCGCAGAGGTCGTGCCCGCTGCCCTGTGAGTCCCCGGGGAGGCTCATCTATGCCGTCAGCGGCCCCGGGCACTGCCCGTTAGAGATCGGGCAGGGTTGCAGGTCGGTCCTGTCTGCCGACGGGGTGATCGGATCGAGAGCCCGGGGTGGGCGGACGGGCGGGCAGGATGATGGGCTGAGGGGGATGGACGCGCCCAGAGGGCAGAAACGGCCCTGCGCGGGGAGACCCGCGCCCCCCGAGTCCTCGCGCGCCGAGGCGGCTGCAGAGCGCTCCCCGCGGCGGCGCCCGACCCCGCGGCCTCCCGGAGGCCGGCGCACTCACGTGTGTCCGCAGCTGCCGATGGCCACGGGCCGATGGTAGACTTCCAGGCAGATGGGGCAGCTGTACTGCGCTTCCAGGCCGCTGTCGCCGCCCGCGGGCCCGCCCGGCGGCTGCCGCTGCTGAGCCGAGGCCACCAGGCTGCGGAACATCGCCATCCCCGGGGCCCGGCCCGCCGCCGCCGCCCCTGTCCCGGCCAGGCCCGGCCCGGCCCGGCCTGCGCGTCACGGCCGCGCCGGCTCCGAGTTGGCGTCATAGGGAGCGCCCGCCCCCGGCCTGCGCGTCACGGCCGCGCCGGCGCCGGGATGACGTCATAGGGAGCGCCCGCCCCCCGGCCTGCGCGTCACGGCCGCGCCGGCGCCTGGATGACGTCATAGGGAGCGCTCTCCCCTCGCCCGCGCGTCAGGGACGCGCCGGCGCCTTGATGATGTAGTCGGGGCGCGCCGCCGCCGCCGCCGCCCCGTGACACGGAGCAGCCATGTGCGAGGTGGGCGACGACTATCGGGAGCCCGCGCCCGCGGGGCCGCCGCCGCCACGGCCCTGGTAAGAGTTGGACGGCCGCACTCGCCGCTTTCTTTCCGGCGCTCCCGCGGACGGCGAGCCCTGCCCCGAGGGGCCGGCCCGCGCTTTACGCTCAGGGCCCCGGGAAGCCAGGAGACCGCCGAGGGAGGGGCCCAGGAGCCCCGGAACCTCAGGTCGGGGCTGGACCTCACTCCGCAGCTCCCGGAGAGTGCCTGGCAAGCCCGTGGTAAACACTGTGCGCTCTCGCACCTCTAATTCTTGCAGCCAGTGGGACGGCTTCGCCCCTGACCAAGCTGTCCTTACAGGGAGGCGAGGAAAGTCGGCCTCCCTGTCTCTTCTACTCGCTGGCTCCACTTCTCCCTTCCAGGGCCGCAGAGAGCGAGTTGACTCTGTACTTGTGCCAGCCCCTGAGAGATTGAGCCCACTGAGCTGGCTTTAACAGACTGAAATCTCCCCAGGGCCCTGGTCTTTCCCCACAGTGGTAGTTTGGATAAGATACAAGCCGTGGTTTGTGTGGTTCCCCCCCCCCCCCCGCCCCGGGTCCCAGTGACCTCGTACAACAGTTTGGGGTGAGAAACAGGCTACGGTCTCCTTGAAGCCCCCGGGAGAGGGTTGTAACCTGTGTTCCTGTTCTCTCCCCTCCTCCCCCCCGCCCACGTCTCAAGCCGTGAGCAAAAGTGTGTGAAGTGCAAGGAAGGCCTGCCTGTCGTGGTGATCCGAGCCGGAGATGCCTTCTGCAGGTGAGGCATGGAGGTGGCAGGCGACCTGGTACACGCGGTTTCACTCAGTAACCAGTACTGCCCCCATATCTGTGGCTTTGTTTTTTTTAAAAAAAAATTATTTTATTTTTTATTTATTTTTTGCTGTGTTGGGTCTTTGTTGCTGCGCACGAGCTTTCTCTAGTTGCGGTGAGTGGGGGCTGCTCTTCATTGCGGTGCGCAGGCTTCTCATTGCGGTGGCTTCTCTTGTTGCAGAGCACGGGCTCTAGGTGCACGAGCTTCAGTAGTTGTAGCACGTGGGCTTCAGTAGTTATGGCTCACGGGCTCTAGAGCGCAGGCTCAGTAGTTGTGGCACACGGGCTTAGCTGCTCCGCTGCATGTGGGATCTTCCCGGACCAGGGCTTGAACCTGTGTCCCCTGCATTGGCAGGCGGATTCTTAACCACTGTGCCACCACGGAAGTCCTGTGGCTTTGTTTCTTGCTTTTGAAAGCATCTTACCACTTTACTCCTGCTTCTAACATCCTGCTGGCGTGTCTGTGTGTGTGCAGGTTTCTTGTGTGAATGCCATTCTCCCAACATCCAGCCATTGGTCAGGTGGCAGGAAGGTATTGATGGAGCTTACGGGGAGAGTTGGGAGTGAACGTGGAGCGTGGTGTGCGGGAGGAGCTCTTTGGGGCAGCTGGAACGCATATAGGGGCAGATTGGAGCATCCTGGGGTCTCTGGCAGGTGTTCTTCATGATGCTGTTTGACTTGCGAGAGAGAGAGAGAGAGAGAGATGGAAGGCGGGCTGTAGTCTTCTCCCAGCTCTGGGAGGACCTTTGGACAGCAGGGGCTTATTCCCAGAGAGGCCTGAGCATATTCGGTTTTATCTGAAGCTCTCTGTGGCCCTGCCACATCGCCCTTGAATCATAACTTCCAGTGTCTGATCACGTTCACTGGATTCATAGCTCCACAAGGGCAGGGCCTGTCTCCCGTTTTATACCTATGAATTTCTGGTGACATTGCATGCTTTGTATAGCGAGTGAATGCATGTTGAATGAGTGATGGGCTCACATTTTTAAATTGGTCTTCCAGAGTACTGGACTCTGCTTTCTAAAAGTTTCCGGAAGAGAAACCGAAGGGACGGAATAAGTTGTTTTCCCTGGATTCTCGCATGCTTGCCCGTCTTTGGGGGGCCTAGTAGACTTGGTGTGTGCCATCAGGAAGTACGTTTTAGGCAAGGAAGTCACCGCTTTAAGCACGTAAGAGCATCTAGAAACAATGAACTCTCCAGTCTGTTTGGAGAACTCACAGATAAGAAGACAGGCTGCAGCGACTCCTGCTGGGCCCAGAGCTCCCCCTCCCCCGCTTGCCGAGTCCCGGGAAGAGACGGGAGGCTGATTTTCCAGGGTGCAGGTTCTGCAAGCTAGGTTTTGAGCAAGTTTCCTCAGTGACGGAGAGGCTCAGCGTGTCGGAAGCCCTGGCCTGGCCCGACCCACAGGGCGCGTGTGGCTGCAGGAGCCTGGTGGTGCTGGGGAGACGTGGGCGCAGCCGCCGCGGGGTCCTCGGCGCCGCCGCGAGCATCTGTGTCTGCTTGAGGGGCCTCCCGGGCCCGGACTTCCAGGAGTCACTCCCACGGCTGGTCTCCTGGGGTCCCGGAGCCCCAGTGATTTGCTGCTAAAACCCAGTTGAGTTACCATCCACAGAGGTGCCTCGGGGTGTTTGGTCGGCATTTCGTAAGTGGTGCCTGCTCGGGGTTGGGGGGACTGCTGTGATACCAGCACGTGCGTACAGGAAGAAGGAAATAGATATGGGGGCAGAGCCCCAGGCTTGGGGCCGCTCCGCTCCCTGCTGCGCCGCACTGTTGTCCACCTTGGCTGCCTGCTGGGGAGCGAGCTTGCGCGCGCTCTCTCTCTCTCTCTCTCTCTCTCTTTCTTCCTTCCTTTCTCTCCTTTCCCTTTCTTCCCTTTTTTCCTTTCCTTCCTTCTTTTCTGTCTCTCTGTCTGTCTTTCTCTCTCTCTTTTTTTCTCTCTCTTCTATTTCTCCTTTCCTTCCTTCCCATCTTTCTGTCTTTTCGTCTCTCTCTTTCCTTTCTTTCCTTTCTTCTTTTTTCCTTTTTTTCTTACATTTCTTTCTTTTGTTTATATTCACCGTTTGTTAATTTATCTTGGCCATGCTGGGTCTTAGTTGCGGCATGCGGGATCTTTGTTACAGCATGCAGACTTCCTGGTTGTGGCATGTGGACTTTTTAGTTGCCACATGTGGATTCTTAGTTGCGGCATGTGGGATCTAGATCCCCGACCAGGGATCGAACCTAGGCCCCCGGCATTGGGAGCGTGGAGTCTTACCCACTGGACCACCAGGGAAGTCTTTGTTTCTTTGTTTCTATTTTCCCTCCCTCCCTCTTCTCCCTTCTCTTCCCTTCCCTTCCCTTGCTTCCTTCCCTTCTTCTCATCCCTTGCGGCTTGCGGGATCTTAGTTCCCCAACCGGGCGTGGACCCCGGGCCACGGCAGTGAGAGCGCCGAGTCCTAACTGCTGGACCGCCAGGGAGCTGCCCTGGGGAGCTTTTAAACGTGGGTGCCTGGGTCTCACCTGATACATCCTGACGTGGTCGGCCTGAGTGATTCTCATGTGCGGCCAAGGCTAAGAACCTCTGACCTGGTGAGCCCCAGGCTCAGCTGGAAGGCTGGCCAAGAATGCAGAGTCCCAGGCCCTGTTGAAGTTATGGTTCTCCGCGTTTGTGGGAGCCTCCTGGGCATTTCTGGAGGCCAGTGTGGGGCTTTAGGACGCTAGTCCCCTGACCCCACAGCCTGCTCAGTGCCTCCCCACGGGGGTCTTGGAAGGGGTCAGCTACTCTGCCTAGGGAAGGGTCAGGGTGGCCTTGCCCCGTGCATGCCCTTCCATCCCTTCCGCCAGCTGGGCCTGCCTGAGTAGCTGCAGTTCACAGTGGTGAGAATTGGGGGTGACCCAAGCGGGCCTTCCAGTGTGATGTGAGGCCCATCCTGGGGCAGCCACAGTTGGTGAGAACCCCTCACCCCTGGCTCCCCTTGCCAGTCTTTGGGCGCAGCCTTGACGTCAAGACAGTGCTTTAAGGGTGGAAGTTGCCAGAAGAGAACGTAACCCGGCGGAGCGTTAGGCTGTCCTTCCACGAGGCAGGGGTGGACAGCTTCCCCATCCTCTCGGCGGGCGGGTGGCCTGGGCGGTGTTGCCGCAGCTGCTGCTGCTCTGTGTTGCAGGGACTGTTTCAAGGTCTTTTACGTCCACAAGTTCAGAGCCGTGCTTGGAAAGAACCGGCTGGTCTTCCCGGGGGAGAAGGTGGGTGTGGCGCCCCCCCCCCCGCAGGTGGCCTGTCCCGGCCGCCTCCCTCACGCCTGCACTTGGGGGGTGGCCTGACGTCCGTGGGCGGGGCTGGGGCATGTTGGGGGCGCAGTGCCTCCGGTGATGTTCCTTCTCCCCCAGGTGCTCCTGGCGTGGTCCGGGGGGCCTTCGTCCAGCTCCATGCTCTGGCAGGTCCTTGAGGTACGCCTGCACACCGTCCTGCACCCAGGCTGTGCCCGGTCGAGCTCCAGGGTGGGGGGCTGGCACTGAGGGGCTCTTGCTTGGGGCTGGGGGGAAAGGCCCACTCCCCAGCTAGGACACCCGAGGGCTCTGGGACGTGTGCACAAGAGGCACAGGCCCCCGAAGTGGTGTCCAGAGTGCCAGCCATTTCCCGGTTTAGCACCCCTTCCCTTTGCTGGACTGCGTTAGAAGCACGTTGCTGGGAAGCCGTGTGTGCCACGCCAGAGCGCCCCTCAGAGTGTCCCGGGGCCCAGGGCCCTCCCCGCAGTCCTGGTGGTGTGTCAGGACGGTGAAACGAGCAGGCGTTTCGGGGGCCTAGAGGGCCTGGTTCTGGCGGGGGGCAGGGTGGCTTCCCTGAGAAGTTTGAGGGGAGACCCAGAGGAGCCGGGGCGCGGCCGGGTGGCGGAGGGGCGCAGGGCGGAGACTGGCAGGGGGCTTGGGGGCGGCGCCCGGCAGGCTCAGCTTGGGCGTCGGAGGCCTTGGCCCGCGTGGGACACGCACGGATTCCCTGGGCTCTGTGAGGGGCTGTGGGCCGGTCTGTACCAGGGCTAACGGGAGGCGGCCCAGGGCTTCAGCACAGCGCTTCTGTGCTTGGCCTTCTGCGCTCGCCTCCTGGTCCCCTAGCCCTGGCCGGAGGCTGTGAGAGCAGCGGCCCGCCCCGGCTCTGTCCAGCGCCTGGCTGTGGACCTGAGGCCCTTTCATGTCCACCCCAGGGCCTGAGTCAAGATTCTGCCAAGAGACTGCGTTTCGTGCCAGGGGTTGTCTTCGCCGATGGTACGTGTCGCTGCTTCTCCTGGGCCGTGGTGCTCGGTTGGGCCCACTGACGGCTGGCGCTGTGCCCACACAAAGCCCTGGTGGGGGCGTTTCTCTCGAGATGATGCCCGTGTTCGACAGGCAGCACCGCTGCCGTCTTAAATCTCAGACCGTCCAGGTTTGGGCGGGAGCATCTGCCTGGCGTCTGTCATGGGGTCAAGGGCACTGAGTGAGAAGGGCGAGTTCTTTGCCCTTCTCTGCCCCCCTTTTTTCCCCAACCAAAACAGAGAACCCACCAGCCACTCTGAAAACGACCTGCAAGGACACAGGTCAGCGTCCAGAGACTGCTGCCCTCCAGGGTGCAATGGCCTTGGCCCTGACCTTGCTCTCCTTTCTGCCTGCGGTTCTCAGAGGGAGCAGCCTGTGGCCGGAGCCCGGAGGACCGAGCAAAAACCCTGGCCGAGGCGAAGCTGGTCCTGCAGACCGTCGGCTTCCCGTGGCACATCGTCGCCTTGGAAGAGGTGGGCAGGCTGTCCCTGCTAGAGCGCCCCGGGGTGACTGCTGGGTGTCCAAGAGGGGCGCCAGCCTGTTTCCCCACGTGGGGTGGGCTGGCCCTCACGCCCTCCCTCCCCCTAAATACACACAAGGTGTTCAGCCTGCCGCCGTCTGTGCTGCGCTGCTCTGCCCGGGAGCCGGTGGGGACCGAGGGAGCCTACAAGGCGGCCGTGGACAGTTTCCTGCAGCAGCACCATGCCCTGGGGGAGGAGAAGCAGAGCCGGCCCTGCCCCCAGCACCCCCAGGGCCGGGCTGGGCCGCCCACAGCCGGCCAGACTGAGGCTCTGTCCAGACTCTTCAACTCAGTGAAGACGCTGACGGCCAAGGAGGAACTTCTGCAGACGCTGCGGTGAGTTCCCTGCCACCCCAGGGTGCCAGCCCTGTTCCTCCCACCCAGGTCCTGAGACCCTCTCCCCCCTGCCCCCCGGAGTTCTGGGCCTACCCTACCTGGGCTCCTGAGACCCCCTGCCCTGCCCTGCAGGACCCACTTGATCCTGCATGTGGCCCGGACCCACGGCTACTCCAAGGTGATGACGGGGGACAGCTGCACCCGCTTGGCCGTCAAGCTCATGACCAGCCTGGCACTGGGGAGAGGGGCCTTCCTCGCCTGGGACACGGTGCGCCTGCAGCTGCCCAGGGCCCCGTCCCCACCCTCCTGGCCCCTTTCTCTTGACGCGGCATCTCCTGAGTCGGGTTGCCCGCGAGGCGGGGGGAGCCCGTGACCCCCCCAGCTGGCAGGGAGGGAGGGGGTGCTGTGAGCCGGTCAGCTGCAGGCGGCAGGGAACGCTGTGTCCCCCGCCCCCAGGGCTTCTCAGACGAGCGACACGGCGACGTAGTGGTGGTGCGGCCCATGCGCGAGCACACGCTGAAGGAGGTCGCCTTCTACAACCGCCTGTTTGCTGTCCCCTCCGTCTTCACGCCGGCCGTCGACACCAAGGTCAGCGGTGCCCGCGCCACATGTCATGCTCTCCGGGAAGGGGGGGCTCTCGAGGGAGGAGGGTGCCCAGCTGGGGGTCATGCACGTGGGGAGGGACAGTGGGGCAGCCTGACATTTGTCGGCGATGCTTTGTCTAACGACAGGGACGCTCAAGAGCAGGGGCCCTGGCTGGCTGCACCGCAGGCTCTCGGGCTGGTGTTGTAGAGAAGCCCGTGCTCCCTGCTCTCAGCGGGCCCTGACCAGCCCCCGTCTCATTGCTCACAGGCCCCGGAAAAGGCCAGCATCCACCGGCTGATGGAGGCCTTCATTCTCAGGCTGCAGGCCCAGTTCCCCTCCACGGTCAGCACTGTGTACAGGTGGGTGTGTGTGGGTACCGGGAGGGGGTCCTGGGAGGGAGTGGAGCCCCCCAGCCGATGGTGCCCTGTCCCCCACCCCCAGGACGAGCGAGAAGCTGGTGAAGGCGCCCAGGGACGGCTGTGCTGCCGGCACCCCCGGGCCCCGCTGCCTGCTCTGCATGTGTGTGCTGGACGTCGACACTGCTGGTGTGTCCCTGCACAGGGTGCCAGGGGAGAGGCACCGGCGAGTGGGCGTGGGGGTTCCGCGGCCCCCGAGGTCCCCTCAGCTCCTCTCTGCTTGCAGACAGTGCCACGGCTTTTGGGGCCCAGACCTCCTCGCAGCTCCCCCAGACGCAGCCCCCCGTCGCAGAGGCTGAGGCGCCCACCGTGTCCTGCTGCCACAGCGGGATGGGCAGGGCCCAGCACTGCTGCAGGATGTGAGTCCCTGCCTTGTCCTGTCAGCCCCACCCGCCATGGTCGGCACCTCGCGGCTGCACAGGGGAGGGGTGCCCTCGGGCCCTCGTTGAGCCTTCTGCTCCCGCAGGGAGGAGGACGACCCCCGCGCCTGCGTGATGGAGCAGCTGTGCTATGGCTGCCGTGTGAATATGAAGGACTTGGTGAGTGGAAGCCTCTCCCCCGCGCAAGGGGGCAGGTGGGCACTGGCCTGGGTTTGTGCTTGCGCAGCCCCGGCACCAACGTCAGCTCTCTGTTGCAGCCCTCCCTGGATCCCCTGCCACCCTACATACTGGCCGAGGCCCAGCTCCGCAGCCAGAGGTACTGCCCGCTCTGCTGGGGTGGGCGGGGTGGCTAGGAGGGGTCCTTCTGGGTCTCGGTTCCCAGCGTGCGGCTTCCCCAGGGCCGAGGCTGAGCAGGAGATCCAGGAGCGTCTGCTGGAGGCCGAGGACGGGGCACGGCCTGGCGCGACCTCGGCGGAGCAGGCCCACGAGGACGGGGCACGGCCGGGCGCGACCTTGGCGGAGCAGGAAGGCGCGGATGGCCTGTGATCACCCGTTTGTATAAATAAAAGGTTTTAATTAGAAAACTCTACAGTACGAGTGGGCAGGGGGTGCCGGGCCGCCGGGCCCCACAGGGAGGACGGTAAGAGACAGCAGTCCTGCGCCGGGCCGGGGCGTCCCTAGTCCTTGTCGCGCGTCCACGCGATCAACGTCTCGGGCGAGCGGTACAGGAAGATGAGTTTGGCGTACAGCTCCTCCTCCAGCTCCAGCTCCCGAGTCTCCCGCACCAGGAAGATGTCCTGGCACAGCTTGAGGATGCGGTCCACGCACGGCAGCTCCTCAAACATGATGGAGTGCGAGATCTCGCTGAAGAAGCCGCGCACGAACTTGCCGATGACCAGCACGATGGACACGTACAGCCCCATGATGCTGCAGGTGGGCGGTGAGTGAGCGTCGGGGCTACGGCCTGGCCCGTACCCCAAGCCCGCACCCCGGCCCCGCCGCACTCACCCGTAGCCGGCCAGGAAGCCCAGGCTGGGCGGGCTGACCTTGTCGCTGAAGATGACCATGGGCAGCAGGTTGCAGTCAGCCTGGCAGTCCTGCAGCTCGATGACCCACCACTCGAGGAAGCCAGCCGCCCCCGAGCCCACGCGCTCCCTGCGCAGGTGGATGCGCACGCCCAGGTAGTCGGCCTCCTCGTCTGGGTCGGAACCAGGAGGCATCAGGCCACCGCCCCGTCCGGGGCCGAGGCCACGGCCGGCACCCCCGCCCTGGCACCCCCGCCCCACTCACTGGGCTGCAGCTGCTTCACGGGGTTGGCTTCAGGCCCGTTGGGGGCACGGATGTACTTGGGGAAGAGGTGGGGGATGACCCTGCGGGAGGAGGCCGGCAGGTCAGGCCCAGCCCAGCCCTCGCGCAGCCCCCCGGCCCCCAGGCCCCACTCACACGGACTGGTCTGAGGTGCCCTCCAGCAGGCTGGCCAGCTGCCTCCGGGCGGTGCTGTTGGGGGCCAGGCCCAGGGTGTGCTTCTCGTTGGTGTACTCCACCGTGCCGCCCTTGGCTAGGTCCCTACGACAGCACGAGGTGTGACCCCCATGGGCGTGCCCCCCCCCCCCGCCCGGCCGCTCCTGTCCCGGGACGCACCTCTGGAAGTTCCAGGTGAAGCGCAGGGTGATGTCGGCAGTGCCGTTGTACAGTTCCCGTTTCATCTGCGCCCGGCTTGGTGGGCTGATGCGCCAAAGGGCCCCGGAGCTCCCCTCGATCTGCGCCGTGACGATGTCCTCAGGGCTGTACTGGCTGATGAACTGCATGGCCAGCTGCGCAGAGGGCGGCACCTCAGCGGGGCGCAGCCAGGCCCCCTCCCATCCCGGCGTTTGCGTTTGGGGGCACTCACCGGGTGGGGGTCAAACTGCTTGGACAGCTCCTCGTAGGCCTGGTGCGTGAAGGGCACGATGGACGGCTGCTGGGCGCTCATGGTGAACAGGGGCTGGCGGTGGAGACACGGTGACGTGGCGCTACGGGAGCCCCCGCCCCAGGCCACCAGCAGCCACAGGAGGGCGAGCTCGTCTCCCGGGCAGGGGCCGCTCACCTCGTAGCCACCCAGCTTGAGGGTGACGGTGACGTCAGTGGGCTGGTTGACGACGCCGACCACGGACCGCACGAGGGACATGAAGAGCAGCGGGAACCAGATGATGGCCACGAGGAACAGGATGATGAGGCCGCCCATACCGTACTTGACGACCTTCTTCTTCTTCTGCCCCTTGGGCTGGGGGTATTTCTGGGGGTGGGGGGGCGTGGGGCAGTACAGGTCACCCAGTGCGGCTCTGCGCCGTGCCGAGCAGCCTGCCTCCCTGCTCTGTGGCGGCGGGCGCCGTGGTCTCAGGCTCCGCCTTGACTGAGCACTGAAACTGAAGCCGTGGCAGTGAAGACAGTGGGGACCGGGGAGTAGAGCCCAGAGCCAGAAACAGACCTTTCCTCTGCGACTCTGCAGAGGGGCGGCTGGACACCCACGTGCTGAAGAGTCACGCTGGGCCCTTAAACCCTCGGCAAAAGTGAACTGGAACCTAAGACCTAAAACGGGAAAAGCCTTTGGGGCAAACCTCTCTGAGAAGCATCTAGTGTTCGGGATACACAAAGAACTCTCACAGCAATAGAAACCACCCAAGAAAAAGCCGGCAAGACATGTGAGCGGACGTCTCCCCAAAGGTGACACACGAGTGACCGACAAGCACAGGAAAAGATGCTCGACGTTATTAGTCACCAGGAAATGCAAGCAGAACTGCAGTGAGACACCGCTTCACCCCTACCAGGACCGGCGAGATCACACAGTAACACGTGGGCAGGTAGGATGGTGCCCCCGCCAGGCAACACCCACGCGGCAGTTCCACTCCTGGGTGTGCACCCGGGAGAAAAGGGGGCCTGTGGCCACGGTTCTGGACGTGAATGGCCATGGGGGCGTTTTTTAGGGCACCCAAAAGGTGTCCTAGGCCACGTCACGCTGAGAGAAGCGTGAAGTCCAGTCGCGGAAGGCCACGCGTCCCGTGACTCCATGTAAACGGCACCACAGGCACAGGCACATCCGTGTAGAAGACGAACAGGGGCCGGGGCTGGGGACTGACTGCTAGTGGGAGTGGGGCTTCTCCCCGGATGATGGGCACTATCTTAAATTGACTGTGCTGACGGTTGCCTCAGTCTGATAGACTAGAAACCACCAAACGGGGTGTGTGAATTTTATCAATAAAACTGCTAAAAAAAAAAAAAAAAGCACGAAAACCCAATTAACATTTTAGTGCCCACACCACGACCCGTGCTAGTGGACCAGGGCCCAAGAAGCCAGGCCTCTCCTGCCCGGCGTCTGCTCAGGCCCCTCTGTGGTTGGCCACCCCAACACGGCCACATTCACTGTCCCCTCGAAGAAGCCCCTTCTGGCCTCCAGGAAGTTTTTAGGATGATGCTCTCGGGACTCATGTTTCCTGGGCTGTGAACCCCAGGAGGGACCCCAGTGGGGAGTCCCCTGCTACCCCCACCCCAGGGCCCGGGCACCTTTTCCATCTCTCGGCTACACTTGATGATGAAGATGTTGGCATAGATGTCCTCCACGCACATCCAGTTGGACAGGGACAGCGTGGTGTCCGTCCATACCCAGTCCATCACAGCCCGCAGCTCCACCAGGAATGGTACCAGCCGGAACCTGCCGGATACCGGGGCACCGTCAGGAGGGCCGGTGGGGAGGGCAGCCCTGCCGCAGGTGCCCAGGCCGGCCACACTCACCCCTGGAAGAGGAAGAGGTTCAGGTGGTTGTACTTCTTGGTGAGGAAGTTGCCGAGGATGCGGGTGGGGTAGCCGCAGCGGATCTGGTAGGCGGACAGGGCGAAGTAGATGCACTTGACGAAGTACCACAGTTGGGCCACCGCGTTCTGGCTGAACATGCTGGATGGGACAGGAGCCGGGGCAGGTGCCTGTTGTGAGGCCGGAGCTCCACGGTCCCCGCCCCGGCACCTACCGCTCGGTGACAGCGGGGAGCCCCGGCACCTACCGCTCGGTGACGGCGGGCAGGATGAAGAACATCCACAGGTGCACAGCCAGCACCAGGACCACCTGGAAGGCCAGCTTGCCCAGCACGGTCTTGCGCAGGTAGAGGGCGCGGTCGACGACCATGGTGCCGAACTGGATCAGCAGCATGACCAAGAAGGCCTCCGGCACCTGGTCGTCTGACAGGGAGGACGTGATGGCTGTGGCCGCCGAGTGCTTCTGTGGCCGGGAGAGCAGAGGTCAGGGGCGTGGCCGCAGATGTGGGGCTATGCTCGTGGGGGCCCTGAGACCCAACTCACCCCAAAGGCCCAGAATCCGAACATGATGATGACGAAGTCGACGACGTCGGCCAGGAACATGAGAGCATAGACGTCGGTGGCCGCGCGGTACTTAGTGTGCAGAATGTCGTGGAAGAAGCGCCTTACAGGCCAGTACACGCTCCAGGCCCTGCAGGCGAGTGGCCTCAGTCCAGGCCCCACTCCTCCCACCCACCCTGGCCTGGGCGCTCCGGGCCGGGTCACTCACAGGGACAGGCAGAAGCTCTGCAGCCGGAGCCCCAGGGCCCTCACTCTTGTGCAGTGGCGGCTCTGCCTCTCCTCGCTCTCTGCAGCCGCCGCCTCTGCTCCCACCTCCTTGTCGTCCTCGCTTTCTGGGCGGGGTGGGGGGGGAGCAGCCGCTGCTGACGGAGCCCATGGTACGGGCTGGGCCCGGCTCAGACCCCACAGGGGCTGCTATTGCCCCCCCTCACAGACCGGACTGAGTGCAGGGACCCCCTCCCCCCACTGAGGGTCACCAGCAGTGGCCATCAGGGACGCTGCTGGGCAGTGGCTCCACCAGGTGGGCCGCGATGGCTGCACGTGGCCGGGCCCTCGTACCAGTGGCTTCCCGTCCTCTGGGTCCTGTGCTCTCCTTCCTTCTCTTCCTGAGACGCAGGCTGACGCGCCTCTCGTCACGGGGCTCTGGGGACCCGTCCTTTGCTTCCACTGGGATGTCGTCCTCAGTGGGGGCCCTGGCCACCCCTGGCTCCCCCTGGGGTCCCAGCAGGGCCGGCTCCTCCTCAGCCGCCTTGTCCTTCCCACCACCCCTGTCACGCTCCTTCGGGACAGGGTCCTCGTCGTGATCCCAGAGGCCATAGCACTGTGGAGGGATGTACAGGGCTGGTGAGGAGGCCGGCGTGGCAGCGCTGGGCAGCACATGGCGCGGGTGAGGTGGCCAAGCCCACACTGGGCCTCATGGCATCCGGCCTGCCTCGGAGCAAGGTGGCTGGGCGTGTGCGCGGCCGTGTGTGCTGTGTGCCCGCATGTGTGTGTGTGTGCGAGAGGCAGCGGCCCTGTGTGCTGTGTGCCCATGTGTGTGTGCGCGGGAGGCAGCAGCCCTGCGCGGCGCGTGCGCTCACCAGCAGCTGGGCGCGATGAAAGAAGAGCACCATGAGCTGCGGCAGGTCGTACTGGATGTAGCTGTCGCTCTTCTCCAGGCCCAGGATGCGTGGCGGGAAGTAGGGCTTGTTTTCATAGCGCCGCAGCACGGCGTAGCTGTTCCAGGGGAAGAAGCCGAACTGGAACAGGTACTTGGCGACCACCGTGACCTGCAGGCGAGAGGAGTCAGCGGGGCGCCAGCCCCCGACCCCCACCCCCACTGCCAGCCACGATGCCCACCTCGGTGAAGATGATGGCCGTCATCCAGAAGCGCTTGCTGGGCCGTGGGATGGACAGCATGGCCCACAGGAAGACCAGCACGGGCAGCATCAGGGAGGCAGCCGAGGCGGTGACCATGTGGTTGAGGATGATGACGAAGTAGCAGAGCAGCTCTGAATGGGCGGCCACACACTGGTACACGGCCTCCAGCAGCCGCAGCACGCGGCCCTGTCCCGCCGCGAATCGCTCGGCCTCCTCCAGCTCCGGGATGTGCAGGCACCTGCCGGGGGACCAGGCTCAGAGCCTCTGGGGCCACCAGGCGGGCCTGGGGCCACCAGCCCTCCCCCCGTACACCCCTCCCCGCGCACCTGTCCAGGAGCAGCTCGCTGGCTGTGCGCATTCTGGCGCGGCCGCTGGTGGGAAGCTCCCGGGAGCCGTGCAAGGAAGCCCTGGGCTCGGGGACCATCTCCTCGCCGCTGCTCTGGGTGTTACAGCTGGCGCTCAGAGGGCTGCTGATGTCCTCGGTCACGCTGCTCTGTGGCTCCTCCGCCCCCAGCCCGCTGCAAGACGGACGGGTCACAAGGGGGCCTGTGCACCCCTCAGGCTCTGGGGCGGCCCTGGAGGGCTTCGGGGTCTCGGTGGATGAGGGCCCAGCCGGCTGCCTGGCCCTGTGCAGCAGCTCAGGTGCCGGGGCTGGACCCCACTCTGGGCCAAAGACAGGCCGGGCGGGGTGGGTCCCGCTCCTACCTGGACGGGGTGCTCAGTGCATCACGGATCATCTCAGCTTCGCTGGCATACAGCTGGTCCAGCACGTCCCGGCGCACCTCTCCGCCCTGCAGGGCAGCGAGGGGCTCAGGGCAGCCGCGGTGGGCGAGAAGGCGTGGGGGTGCCCGCAGTGGGCGTGGTGTGGAGTGCAGGGGGTGCCCGCAGTGGGCGTGGTGTGGAGTGCAGGGGGTGCCCGCAGTGGGCGTGGTGTGGAGTGTGGAGTGCGGCCACTCACCCGGAGCAGCTCCTGCGTGAGCAGGTAGCGCTCAGCACGCAGCACGTCACTCATGGCGCGGTGGTGCCGCGTGAAGTCATGCAGCCAGCGCGTCAGCTCGTCCGCGAGCGCCTGGCCCAGGACCCACAGGAACTGCGTGGTGCTCAGCACTCGCTGCATCACGTGGCTGCGGCCTGCGGCGAGGGCGAGGCATGCGGTGCTGGAGGGACGGCTAGTGGGAGCCCCCCAGCGCCCCAGCCCCTAGCCCTCGGGCCAACTCACCGGCTACCCCATCCTCCAAGCCCTCTGCCAGCTCTGCCTCCTGGCTGGGGTCACCGCCTGGGCACAGGGGTACTGGTCAGCGCCTTGCAGCCCCACCTCCCTGCAACCCGCCAGCCGCCGGACTCACCCGTGGGCAGCGGCCCTGCCTGCTCCTGCCGCTGCTGGTGCAGCACCGTCTGGGCATTGGTCACCCACGCCTGGTACGCCATCTGCAGGCCAGGGCCCCGGGTTAGCACGTGGCCTCCCCTGACCTGATCCCGTTAGCCGAGGAGCCTGGGGCCAGGAGACCCAGCTGGGGGCTGTCAGCTCCCTGCGCCTGGGCAGGAAACGGGCCATGGAGCTGTGGGGGGAGGACTGGGCGGTGCATGCCGCCCACCCAGCACGTCCTGCTTGTCAGCGCCAGGCCCCGTGCTGAGAGCCAAGGGCCCGAAGACGGACAGGAGAATGTGTGTCCAACATACGCTGAGCCCGTCTGCAGGCCACAGCGGCCCCGCCAGCCCGCATGCTCACCTGGAAGGCGCTCTGTGCTGACTGCTGGGCCTCCTCGGGCTGCACCTCCTCCTCCTCCTCGCTGTCCAACTCGAATAGGAAGTAGTCCCCGGAGTGGATGACTGCGGGCAGGAGTCACTGAGAGCCGGCCGCCCCCGTGGCTGGGCTCCGCACCTCCCTCCTCCTCCCCCGGACCCTCAGGTCTGTCTCCTCGGTTCGGGGTGGGTCTGGGAACAGCCTAGCCATGCTGGACTCCCTCAACAGCCTACGACCCTGGACTAAGGCCTGCATGCCACCCTCCCCCCAGCGATGGCCACAGGGGCAGGAGGCGGTGAGCGGCACGCCGGGGGACTGTGGCACGTGTACGGGGCACGGGCGGGAGCAGTGGCACGGGACCAGACTGGGCGAGAGAAACGCGTGAGGGCAGGGCGAGAAAAGCAGGGGCAGTGCCGACCGGCAGCGGGGATCCAGCCTTCCGAGCCCGCGTGTCAGGAAGGAGACAACAGAGCGTGTTGTCGGGGACGTGGCCCGACGACAGCGGGGCTCAGCAGGGAACTTGAGAGCCCACGCACGGGGCTCCTGGGGGTGCTGGCCAGGTCAGCGCAGGGCGCGCCCCCTCCGTCCCGGCGGAGACGGCGGCCAGGGTGTGGGAGGCCTGCCTGGCGCACAGCAGCTCTGAGAGGGCAGCCAGGGCAGGCCAGGTGGGGGCAGTACCTGTGGCGTGGTCCAGCCAGGATTGCCACCACTGTGGCCGTGGCGAGGAGCCCCTTGCACTGCCAGGCCCTGTGGAGGGGCGGGGCGAGCGTGAGTCAGCGGGGAGCCCCCAGGGCAGCGAAGGGGCAGGCCACATGTGGTGCCGTGTGGGGCGCAGGACAGACCACAAGTGCGGACGGACAGTCACGGGCCGGCCACGTGGCCCGTGGGGACAGAGAGTGACCAAGCGGCACAGGGTGGTTGGGCTGGAAGCCCTGTGGGATGCCACACGGCACAGATGCAGGCAGGCTCCACCAGGCGTGGACACACTCACCTGACTCCTGGCTGGGGTCCAGGGAACCCTGCAGGTGGCCGCGCCTGGCCTGGCTGTGCCTGTGCTTCTCCTGCTTGGCCCGGATGCGCTCCATCCTGCCGGGCGGGAGGTGGCTCAGCGCAGGGTGGGGCGGGGCCAGAGAGCCCGTGGCCCCACCCACACGGCACCTACTGTCTCTTCAGCTGGGCCAGCGACTTCTCCTCCGCCCTGCGGTGGAGCTCGATGGTCTTGAGGTTGGCAGCGTTGTAGAGGCCAAAGCCCCTGTGGGTCAGCAACGGGGGTGGGGCATTAGCTCCGGCTCAGCCTGGTGTCCCAGGCCCTGCCCACTCACAGCAGCAGGGGCCCAGCCCACAGAGCTCAACACCGCCTTGTTGCATGCTGCTTCTGGGAGAGAGAGACCCTCCCGCAGCCTCCAGGGGTAGAAGATGGGGGGGGTGGGAGAGCCGCTGGCCCATCAGCCAAAGCGCAGGGATGCGCCCTCAGGCCAGCGCGGTGGCCACGACCGGCCCAAAGCGCCAGCTGGTGGCAGAGCCGGGGCCGAGGCCACACACCACCGGGGTACTGAGAAGGTCCTAGCGGGTCTGTCTCCTTGGTTCTCCCTCTAGGGGGCGGGTCACGTCATGGAGGGACGGCCCGGGGTGCGGCGGGGGGCCCACCTGGAGGCCTGCAGGGCAGTGGCGCGGAGCTCGGCCCGGACGTGCAGGAAGTAATAGCTGAGGAAGACGCGGCGCTGCAGCAGCAGGAATAGGAAGCAGACGCTGTCCCACAGGACGCCCGCCTCCTCCACAGGCAGCAGGCAGTCCTGGTCGCGGCCCAGCATCTCCTTAGCTGCGGATGGACGCCAACCAGGTCAGGGTCCTGGAAGCCGCGTACGTCCCCACGCGCCTTGGGGCCCCGGCCGCCTGCCTCGCCCACTCACGGTTGTAGTAGCCTTTGACCGTGCACACGAGGCTGAAGAGCTGGATGACCCAGCAGAAGCTGCTCTGCATCTGCTCCACGAAGACGCAGGACAGGAGCTGAAGGCGGGAGGAGGGTCAGCCTGGGCGCCCCTGGGCGGGGGCTGGGGGCTGGGGGCCGGGCTCACCGAGAGCATGTTCTTGGAGACGATGACGGTGACGTTGTAGAGAATGAGGCAGTCCCATAGCACGAGGCGGGTGCGCGTGTCCTTCTGCTGCAGGCTGGTGCCAAACAGCAGCAGGTAGAAGCAGGCCAGCAGGTAGCCCAGCCCGAAGATGCTGACGCGTGTGGCCCCCGTGACAAACACCACCACCAGCACCAGCCAGAAGAGGTAGCGGAAGATGGCCACCTTCAGCATGTCGAGGTAGGACCTGCCGGGAAGAGCGTCACTCTGGGCCCTGGTCACCGCCGCCTCTGCCGCAGCCCAGGACCAGGGGAACTCCCGGGCGGCCCCTCTGCTGCAGGGTCAGCATCCGCCCCTCGTCCCGGCCACAGAGACACCCCTGGCAGCGCGCGTCCTGGCTCGGTCCCGCTTGAGCCCAGGCGCGTCTGTCAGCCCCGGGAGCCGTGCGGCCTCTGCGACGCCCACCTGCAGTGGATGAAGTTGGGCACGGGGTTGGGCTCCCCCTGCAGCAGCTCCAGGTCATCAGTGTTAATGCCTGCCACGTGCTGCCACTCCTCCGTGCGCTCGGCCAAGAACACCTGCCACTGCTGGGAGGCGCAGAGCAGCAGGAGGACGTCATCTGTGGGCACACAGGAGGCCACTGCCGCGCCGCGCCCCGGGGAGCGCTGGCTGCACAGAGGCCTGGCCCACGACGGGGTGCAGGGCACTTCCTGCCCGGCACTGCCCTCATCCCCCAGGCCCTGGGCGGAAGCATGCATGCGTGTTTACACCGGCATCTACACACAGCGTGGATGCGCACACGGATGTCGGGAAACACATTGCCTGTGTGCACGTTCTGCGTATGTACACGTGGGGGTCTACGTGCACCACACGACTGTCAGGAAGTGAGGCCAACGTGAGCCTGACTGCACACCACGTGGCATCAGTCTGCACACCCGTGTCCTCCCCCACATCCATACCTGTGTGCACACCTGCGCCCACACCGTGTGGCAGGAAGCGCACATGTGAGGTGGACCCGTGGGACCAGGCACACGGAACACGCCCCTGCGGGGAACTGTAGGACTGGACTGGCCACAAGGCCCGGACGGTTCAGCCCTCACTGGCCGCACAGGAGGGTCAGCGCCTGCCTGCCCCCTATCCCGCGGGAACCCGCACAGCTTCCTGCATGGCCAGCAGTGCCGTGTGTGCACGAGGGGCCCCAGGGGACTCACTGATGAGGTTGGTGGCGTTGGGGGCACTGAAGAAGTCCGGCAGGTACAGCCACCTGATCAGGGCAGAGTTCATGGGGATAGCGCGGCTCCAGCGCCACGGGTAGTCTGTGGGAAGAGGGTGCACGTCACCCACCACCCCAACCCGTCCCCAGCGTCCCCGGGAGTCGCTTGGACACCCACTCCCACCCGGAGCCTCCAGAGCACACAGGACCAGCGAGCCCAGTTCTCACGGACGTGGGCGCCAGTGGCTGGAGAGGGGTGCATGGGCAGGTGGGCGGGGCACGGCCTCACATGGTGGGCGGGGCACAGCCTCACGTGTGGGCCACAGTCGGCGTGGACCCGAATGAGGCTCCATTGTGCACCTGTCAGAACGGCTAAAATAAAACCATGTGGATGCCAAGTGCTGGCGTGGAGGTGAAGGGGCGGGACCACCCTGGGTGGTCATCCCAGAGAACTGAAAACCACGGCCACACAAACACCTGTGCACCACCCAACGAACGAACGTCCGCAGGAGCTTATCCCCGACATCCCAGACCTGGAAACAGCCCAGTGCCATCCGAGGGGGAAAAGGTCAAGCCAGCTCTGGTGCACCCAACCCGTGGAAAACTGCCCAGCAAGGAACGTGAGTGAGCAAAGCGTCATCCAGGCCACAGCCCAATGCACCTTAACTACATCTCATGAGATAAACCAGACTCCTAGGTTACACCATCCAAAGGCAAACCATAGGGATGGAGACCAGGGTGGGCGCTGGGGATGGGAGGGAGGCAGGAACCTGGGGACGGACACAGCTCTACATGCTGGTCAGCACCACACAGTGAATTCTACTACGTGGTTGAGGGAGCCGGGGACGGAGCGCAGACTGACAGGTGATCTAATTGGACAGCGCGTGTATAACGCGCCTCCTGGGAGGGGCCAGGAAGAAAGGAGCTGCCCTAAGTAACTTTGCAAACGGCGTCTTGACAAAAGACAGACACTGTCCACCAAGACAAAGGAGGAGCAGTGACACCGCATGGCAACACGCACGCCCGGGGCCCAGGTCTTGGTTTCTGAATTCCACCCTCCAGGGTAAGGAACCAGGCGCCAGGGCGGGGGGTGGGGGGCGACTTCCTGGGATGGGGGCAGGCAGGGGCGGCTCCTGAGGCAGCAGCACCTGGCGGACCCAAGACTGAGGACATATCCCAGGGCCAACGCGGGTACAGTGTGGACACAGCACCAGCGACAGGAGTGCAGCAGAAGCCTGGGGATACAGGCCCAGAGTCTCTCTCTACAGATAAAGTAAACAACCGGATAGATCAGTAGGGAAAAGGGACACAGCTCTTCTTTACAGATGATGCCAATCGATCACCACAGGAGACAGAAAATCACTGTGAGAAACCAAACAGCCCCTGCGGGCGGATCCACCGAGCACGCTGAAACCAGCGGGCGAGAGTTTACAGGGAGACAAGACTCCTGCCGGGTCCTAAGCCTGCCCCGCAAGTGAACATGCGACAGCGGCGAGACTGGTGAAAAGGGGGTGTCACCCGCAATGAGACACACCAGCCCCAGCGTGACGCACTGTGGTTTTCTTGCCAAAAGTGCTTAACCTGGTCTAAGGAAGAAACACCCATCGATGCTGGGGTGAGGGGTGTTCTACAAACGACCGCTTCCTGCTCCCCCCAGTCTCAAGGAGATGAAAGACAAAGGAGGCCAAGGAGCCGGCCGAGGACAGAGAGCGGTGGGGGCCCCTGGGGACAGTCACGCAGCCCATGGCTCCGGCCGTGGTTGGTGGCCTGGCCCCCATTTTGGTTCTTAACTTTGGGTGCTGTGCTGGGTCGCTTCAGAGGCTGACGTTCACGTCGGGGAAACTGGGTGGAGAACGTTTAGGAACTCTGCTCTGCTTCTGCTACCCTTCAGCCAGAACTCAGAGACTGTAACCCAAAAGGGGCCTTTCCCAGGGCAGGGGCCTGACTTCCACAAACACTGACGAGGACGTCAAAGGGCCTGCCTGCAGGGCTCCACGGGCACCTCTGAGACGCTCTGAACGTGAACGGGAACACAGGATGGATTACAAAGCGTTCAGACAGAACCCTGCACCTGCTGACAAGACAACAGGAAACAGAGCAGGAAGGGAGAGAAATCAAAGCTCCTCGCAGAGAAGCCAAGTAACAAACGTACCAGGAATAACAGAAATCAAAAACGTCCATTTTGTGAAGTCCTGCCAACGGGAGAGTCAGCAGACATGGACGCGCGGGGCAGAGTGCTGGTCCCCTGACAGGGTGGGCTGGGGGCCCCCAACGCCCCGATGGCCACTTGACTCCCCGTCATGGACCGTTCCTACCCAAGCATTCCCCGGTGTCTACGCTCTGGGGCACAACCCACAGAACCAAGTTCAGGGCTTTCTGTGAGCCCCCTGGCCTGACTCTGGCAAGCTCACAAGAGACAGAGGCTGGGACAGTCTTGACCAAAGGCGATGGGAGAAGAGGACGACCAAGCACTCCCGTCAGCTCCTGGTCAAAGCCAACAGCTACCAGGGACGTGGCCCTGAGGACAAGGCCTCTGAGTATGGATGGCGTATCAGACCGGGGGTGGATGGCCGTGCGTGGCCACCGTCTTGAACACAGAGGGTCCAGGGTGGCTGTACTGAGCGTGGAGCCCAGACTGACTCCCATTTGCCTGGGAAGAGCGTACAGCTGCTCCTTGGACTATTCTCCCAACCTCTCCGGTTGTTTGAAAGTTTTCAAAATAGAACGTTGGGCAAAAAGAAAGCAGAGAATGAGGAGAGACCAGCGAGGGAGCCAGCACGACTGCAGCCCACAGAGTCCATGCACGGGGAGGAGGGGGCTGAGGCCACTCCAGGGGCTGGGATGCCCAGGTCGGGTGCAGCCACGCACGCCCAACTCACCCCATGCCCACCCCAGCCCGCAAGCCACCCTGCTCACCAATGCACAGGGCAGGGGGGATGCCCAGGCACAGCAGGTACTGGTAGAGCAGGAAGAGTGCCAGGAAGAGGCAGTAGCTGGGCCAGAGGCGGGCGATGGCCTCACGGCGCCGGCGGGTGAGGACGGCCACCAGCCAGCAGCCATGCAGGATGACCATGAAGTTCATGCGCTGTCCGATCACGTTCACGGCCATCAGGAAGCAGATCTGGGGGTGGCACAGCGGGACAAGGTGACCAGGATGGGGACGCAGTGAGCCGGGGGAGGAGCCCTCCTGGCTCTGCCTCTGGGCAGCCTCGGGCGGTAGTGCTTGTGCCCAGGGTGGGGGGCAACGGCCCAGGCTCACGACGGCCCAGGCCACCCTCCTGGAGGGACGGAGAGGCTGGACACGTCTCGACGGTGGGGGGAACCAAGGTAGGGGCACCATGGCGGAGTCGAGACGGAGCCCCTCTCCAGCCGGGGCCCCAGCCCCCTGCCCTCACTCCGCAGGCCCCTCTCCAAGCAAGGCCAACTCAGCTGGAGGACCTGACACCCTCGGTGGTCCCCCCTCCCCCCGCGCTGGGCCTGCCCATTGCAGAAGACCCCACAGGGGGTGGCAACGACCCCCAGTGGCTCAGGCCTGCCCAGGGAGGGGGCGAGGGTCGACGCCCGCCTCACCTCCAGCCCGAACTTGTAGAAGAAGAAGTTGACGAAGTACTTGAGGCAGCTGGGCAGGTCGCGGTCCAGCTGCTGGCGGGTACCATCGGCGCAGACGGCCTGGGCCGGCAGCGGGGCCAGCTGGCGCCGGCGGCGGTGGTAGTCCTGGCAGCGGTACACCACGGCCTCGAACACCAGCAGCAGCAGGATCTGCAGGTGGCTCTGGGGGGCGTGGCCAGTCAGGCCCCGCCCAGCCCCTGGCTCCACCACCCCACCTGGCCCACCTGCCCCGCACTCACTTGGATGTAGCCCAGGTTCGGGAAGCCCTTCCGCACCCCGAACCAGTTGGCGGGGTCGATGGGTCCGCGGTACAGCAAGGACTCGTGGATCTCCGTCTTCTGCAGGTTCGTGCTGTTGGGAAAGGGCTGGGGGAGGGGCGGCATCAGCACCTGCTGCCCACCAGGAACCGGACGCTGACCCCAGGGACCGCCAGCCCCACGCGACACCCCCGCTGCAGCCACAGCTCCGACGGGTCTGCGCCGGAGCACAGCTGTCCCCAACCAGGGACATGGGGCACTGTCAGCCTCCAACCCACCTCAGTGGGGAAGGGAACATGGATGGTGTTTGGGGACAGGGAAGCCACCAGCAGGGGCTGGGAGAGTGAAGAGAAATCTGTGGGTGGGCTTCCCTGAGCAGCCCCGCACTTCTCTCCAGTGGACATCAGGCCTCTGTGCCCCTCACGCCAGGACCTGCACTTCCGTCAGGAAGTCAGCCGGGTCGGGACACATCTCTGAACCCAGATGTCTCGACCTGGAGAGTGGGTCCTCCGCAGGAAGCCCAGGCCCCAGGGACAGGCCCTCGCATCCGTCCCTCCACCCGAGCTGGAGCAGCGGCCGCACCTCGGTGCAGTTGCTGGCGTACTCGTGGGGGCTGACGACCTTGAGCTGGTACAGCATCTTGCACACGATGATGATACAGGTCCACACGGTGGCCAGGCAGGAGGCCATGGGCCGGAAGCGGGGGTAGGGCAGGGCGAAGGCCCACAGCACGACCAGCAGGAAGTTCAGCACCGACACCTGTGGGCAGGCGGGCAGTGGCGGCGGAGCAGTGGCAGGCGGGGCTGCGCCCTCCCCACGGGCCCACGATCCGCAGCCACGTGCCGGTACCGGCTCAGCGAGAGTGCCTGAGCGTGCCCACACTCACCTCATTCAGGGCCACCCACACGGTGTACAGGGCCACCATCTTGAAGACGTGCAGCTCTAGCAGACGCCGCGTGAGCACTTGCGCGCGGGTGAGGACATCCGAGAAGCCGGCGGCCAGGTCCAAGAGCCGCTCAGCCACCAGGCCCCACTTGCTGGCTGGGGGGTTGGGGGGCCAGTGAGGAGCGGGGGACAGGGCCTCTGTGGCCTGGGCCGTCCCGTCCCGTGTACTGACGGGGCTCCGGGCACCTTGAGCTTACCCTCCGGGACCTGTATGGCCTGGTGGGGGCCGGCCACGCCCAGCCCCTCGTCTCTGGGTGCCGCCTCCTCTTCCTCTTGCTGCAGCAGGGGGGTCCCGCTCACCGTGTCCTGCCTGGGACAGGACCCTGAAGTGTCCTTCCCTCCCACATTCCTGGGGTGCCCTGCAGCCCCTCCCATTCCCGCCTCCCCAGGGACAAGAGAAGCCCCACCTGCCATCCCACCCCGGCGCTGGGACCCCTGTGCTGCAGCCACTAGGTGGGAGAGTGGGGCCCGGCTTGACGCCGTGATCCCCGCGGGTTGGAGAAAACATCCAGTACCTGAGGCCCCGGCATCTGCAGGCAGCGGCCGAGGGCTCAACCCTGTTCCGGGTCTCCCGCCCTAACCATATAGACTCCATTCCTGCCTGAGACCGGCCTTCCCCTGTGCGGGCTCAGGGGACACTTTGCAGACCCCCAGGCCCCAGGAGGGAGGACGGGCGCACCTGTGAGCCCAGCGCAGGGTGCGGGCGCTGGGTGGGGGGCGGTGCTCGGGGTCGGTGAGCTGCATAAAGGGCCTGTGGAAGTAGTGCAGCTGCAGGATACAGGCGAGCAGGAAGAAGCCCGGGACCAGGATGCTAGAGAAGAGCTCGGACACGCTGAACTGCTCCAGGCCCAGGTCCCCCAGCCTGCGCGGGAGGAGCTGTCAGTGCCACCAGCGCGGCAGTCGCCGCCCACCCCCCCACGCCCAACACTCACTGCTCATCCGTGAGGCCGGTCAGGTTGCGCCAGTAGGCGGGGAAGTCCTGGAACTGGAAGGTGTAGACGGCCACCAGCACCAGCATGGTGTAGGCCACCACCAGCCACCAGAACGCCTTGAGCAGCTTCCGCCACAGGCTGTAGTAGACCTGCCGGCGGCCAGGCGCGGTGAGGTCAGCCCGCGCGGCCCTGCAGGCCCGCGCCCCGCCCCGCCCCTCGCCCCCGGTACCTGGAAGAGGGTGAGGCAGAGCAGGAAGAGCAGCATGTAGACGATCTTGTACACGACAAGGCGGCCGGCGAAGCTGACCATGATGAACATGCCACCGCACACGTAGACCCAGTACTTGGCGTACACGCCCCTGACCAGCTCCCCCAGGCTCCGCAGCAGCGTCCGCGTCTGGGTGGGCTCTGCGGGCCAGGCGGAGGGGGGGGGCGAGCGGGGTGCAGCTTCAGGACCGGGCAGGTGGCGGAGGGGCCGCGCCCCCCTTCCCCCACTGCCCGGCCCGCTCACCTGCGGCGGCCACAGTGACCTCCATCAGCGCCACGGGGTCCCGCGCCCTCTTCAGCAGCTTCTCCTTCACAAACTGGCGCAGCAGAAGCCAGAAGGTGAGGGTGCACAGCAGCTGGGGGGCAGGGGCGGCGGGACTGAGTGGGGCCCGGCCGGTGGAGCCGGGAGCCGGGGTAAGACCGCAGCAGGAAGGCGGCCTGCCCGGCCCCCGCGCGCCAGCCTCCTTGCAGGCAGAAGCTCAGCCTCTTGTACGCGCGCACGAGTTCACGCACAGATGCACACGCTCCCACACAGCAGCCCCTGCACTCACACACCACCTCGTCTGCACACAGACCCGCAGGTGAACGCGGGGTCACAGGTGTTCGCACACTTGCAGGCTCCTGGGCTTGCACAGCGAGATATGACTAACTCACGGGCCCCCAACACGTGACCGGCAGCAGCACGGCCGTCCAGGTGCAATGGCCTGTCCCAGAAGGGGGCATGGCAAAGACACAGACGCCCGCTGAGACCCAGGGGCCGCGTGCGACGCTCACAGAGCCCGTGTCAGGCAGATGGGGTGGCACCCCCAGGAACACGAGATCATCACTCGTTCACTCAACAAACGCTCTTCGAGCAACTACTCCGGGCCGGCTGGGTGACCCCGGTGACCACCAGACATGGGCTCCGGCTTCCTGAGCGCCCACGGCACTAGAAGCTGAACGGGCAGCATGGCGTCATCACAGGCACGCAGGGGGCGGGAAGAGGCTCACCATGGCGCCCAGGTCCAGGCAGGGGTAGCGGGTGTGCTCCAGTCCCAGCTGGCGCAGGCTGACGGGGCCCAGGGCGGTGGGCAGCTCGGGCCGCAGGTCCATGGCCCACACGTAGCGCAGGCTGCAGAGCGCCAGCCCGTAGAGCAATATGAAAGGCGAGCAGAGCATGGCCATCTGGTGGCGGCTACGCACGGTCCAGATGAGACAGGCCCAGAGCAGCAGCACGAAGGTCAGCCAGCTGTGGTAGGTGATGCTCCACACCTGGACGGCCAGGGCGTGGGTGGGGCTGCGCGGGACACCCGGCCCGGCACCCACACCCCGTTCCCCCAGGCTGATGAGGTGGTGGACCCCCGGGGCCGGGGGCGTGTGTGCTCCGACAGGAAGGCCAACCTGCCCCGCTGGCCCGGAGAGCTGCCCAGGCACACCCACACCCCCACCGCACGTATGCGCACACTCACACACGCGGCTGGGGGATGGCCGGGGCTGCTCCTGGCCTAGCAGGTCACAGTCCCAACCGCTTCTGGTGACAAGGCACCAGGACACCATCTGTGGCGAGGGAGCCCGCGGGAAGCCCCAGCCCGAGGGGTGGCCCAGGCCAGCGCCCTTACCATCATGGCAATGAGGGCACATACGTAGCTCTGGTCCATGATGAGGTGGCCCAGGCCGTGCAACGGAGACGTCTCCTTAGGCCCAGTCAGCCTGGGGCGCGCTAAGGGGTGAGGGCAGGGGTCACCAGGGAGGCGAGACCCCTGCTGGGGAAACTCCAACGTCAATAGGCCCGAGCCCCTTGCCTACACCCGAGTGGCCCGAAAATGCAGACAGCACGCTGGAGCCACAGCCCAGGTGGAAGGGGGCCACACCTGGCACAGGCTCACGGGGCATTGGGGGAGGAACACACGGGCAAAGGGCCCGGGCTCCTGTCCGACCCTGTTCCCGATGTGCTGTGGGACCCTGGCCAGTCCTCGCCCCTCTCCAGGCCTTGGCTTCCGAGACTCTGAAGGGATGGGGTGGAGGAGATTGCCCTGATTCCCTTCCAGCTCCGTGAGCACCCACGTCCCCAGATGCCAGCCCCCGAGGCCAGCGGCTTCATCCTCTGCTTTGTAAAATGGAAATTGAGGCTTAGCACAAAAACAAAAAGGAAAAGGAAAGAGTACCCCAGAGCCCTGCCCTGGGGACACTGTCTTCACAGCTCCCAGGGCCGCAGAGGCAGCCCAAGGCAGAGCAGTCAAGGTCTCGGGGGACTGGGAGGCAGGTGGGGAGCGGGTGGGAGCCTGGAGACCCCCGCAGGGTCTCGGGTTCCATGAGCATCACAGGTACGGCGCCCGCCCTGGGTGGCCCCAGAGAGGTGCGCGGCTGGACAGGCTGACCGGGCGAGGCCACCAGGGGGCAGCACCCGTGTGGCCGCATCCTGCTCACCGGGCCGCTGCTGGACAGGGCTGTGGCCCGTGAGGTCGTGCACGATGCAGTTGTCCTCAGGGTCCGGCGGCACAGGCATCGTGTGCTACAGACAAGCCAGGGCCCGTGAGCCGAGCCTGGAGGCGTGGGGGCGCCACCCCGCCGCTCGGGCCGCACCCCTCACCTGCGTGGCCTCCTCCTCCCTGGTGGCTGGAGCCCCGGCCTGGCCCTGGGGCCGCTGCTCCACCTCGGTCAGCTCCACCTCCAGCTCCATGTCGCCCCCGGCCGCCTCCTTCCCCTGTGGAGGCCGGAGGGGAGAGCTCAGCCCCCCGCCCCGGCCTGAGGGGTGCGGGGACGCGGGGCGCCGGCCTGGGCACTGACCCGGTCCGCGGGCCAGCGCGCTTGCAGCTTCAGGAGCGAGGTCACGGTGTAGCAGAGCAGCAGCAGGATGCCGGGGCTCACGTACACGGGCCAGTCATGGCTGGTGTTGAGGACCAGCGCGTTGGGGCTGGAGCAGTTGGGGGGGGGCACGAAGTCCTTGAGCCCGAACACCCTGCCCACAGAAGGTGCGTTACTGACCGCGGCGAGGAAGTTCACGGGTGCGAGGCGGGCAGGGCCGGGGCCCCGTGGGCGAGCGCTCACCTGGCCCAGATGCTGGCAGGCGGGAGCATGGACTGGGCGAGGGGCGTCTGGTAGCAGTAGAGGCAGAGGAGATGGCCGGCGCCAAAGCAGCCCACCGTGACGCAGAGTGCGCTGAAGCCCAGGGGGCTGATGGGAAAGTGGCAGGCCCACCAGGTGCAGACGGTCAGGAACAGCAGGAAGTAGATGCTGGAGAAGGCTGACGGGTGGGCGATGCCTGCAGGCCAGGCAGAGGCGCACAGCGTCACGCCCGGCCTGGGCAGCCTGACTGCCGTCTCGCTGCTCAGTGGGGAGCTTGGCTGCCGAGACCCCTGCCGGTGTGACCACCAGCGGTGGGGTCCCAGCTCCCTGCCCAGTGGGTACCTGCCAGCGCGAGGAGCACTACGGCCAGAGTCCGCCCAGCGGCCACCAGCAGCCAGTGCGTTGTGATCCGGAACCGGGCGGCCAGCCAAGATCTCCGCTTGTGGGTCAGTGCAGGGGCTTCCTGCAGCCCCACCAGGGAGCCGGTGTCCACGCCCCCATCATCATGGTCCTGCCGAGGTCACAGGGCGGGCGCAAGTCAGGCGCGTGGGGAGGGGCCACCCCTGCAGCCCCACACCCGCCGCGGGCCCTCCGAGGACACGGGGCCGCCAGCCTGAGCATGGCCGCGTGCTGCCCTCCAGGCCCAACTCCGCCCACCGTCTTCCCACCGCCTTGCTCGGGTTCACAGCCCTGGAGGGCGCCCACTGCGGCAGCAAGACACGCTCCTGCCAAGGCTTGGCGCTCAGATGACCGACCCGCGCAGGCTGACCTCACGGTGCTCTGAAGCCCCTCGAGGGCCTCTTCACTCCCCACCCCCACCAGGGGACCCCGAGGACAGGGCAGGCCCACAGGCTCCTGCATCTGTCCCCGCTGCCCTTGGCCTGAGAGGGCCCGCGTGGGGATCTTTAGGGAAAAGGAAAGCAGGGCACAGCACAGCCACGTGTGCATCTCACTCTACAGTCACAGGGCGCCTCTACACCCTAGCCTCGGCCCCACGGCACCTTCCTCGTCAGCACAGCGACGGAGGTTCGGAGCGGACCCCAAATCACACGGCCAGGGAGGACAGCGCCCAGGGTGCCGCCGCCTCCTGCTCTGCTGCCCAGTGGGGCTTCTGGGGAGTGAGACGCACACCTGGGCGGCCCTTCCCGGCCTCAACGGCCTGCGGGGCGCAGAGACCCACCAGGGCCTGCTGCCCTGGTCCCACCTCAGGGTTTCCCAGAACAGAGCAGCTTCCTGGAACCAGGGAGGCCAGGGGGAGGCAGAAAGAACACAGACTCTTTGTCAGACGCCAGCTGTACCATGGGCGCCGTGCCTATGCCCTGCCCCGGGGCGGAGGCGGCCCTTGGTGTCCAGGCTGACAGCACGGGCTCAGGGGCCCGGCGCCCCGGTCACTCACACACCGGCTTCGAGTCGGGGGTTAGGGGTCTTGCCTGTGCAGCCTTGGTGAGCCCCCTAACCGTTCTCAGTCTGTTTCCTGCCTGTCAAATGAGGGTGGGACACGGGGCAGGCCCCAGCCCTGGGGTCAGAGCAGTACCCAGGGTCCCCCCATCGTGCACCAGGACGGGGGGATAGGGGGACAGCTGCTGGAAGGCACTACAGCCAGGCCCGAGCTCAACCCTGCCCACAGCCTGGCCCCGGCCCTGGGAAAGCTGCTGTGGAAAATGAGCGTTTCTGGGAGTGGGAAGAACAGAGGCAGCTGCTGGGCAGGACAGCTGCTGGGGGCCGCCCGCATGGTCCAGCCCACCCAGGCCCGGCTCCAGCCCCGCCTCGGCCGGCCCCCCGGGACGCACCTCCCACTGCAGCCCCAATGACCCCCTCAGGGCAGGCACAGACCCACGTGTGCCAAGTCAGGACGGGCGCGTGTGCACAGATAGTGTGCAGCCGCGTGTGCCGCGGCCCTGCCGATGGCAGCATCCACACGGGCGCTGGGGCTGCTTCTGGCCTTGAACGCCGGGCGCCTGTGATGGGCCCCCGTGGCCTTGCTCTGACGTCTGTCTACACCAGCCGCCCCGGGGCCGGAGGTCAGCCCCCAGGGGCTGCCAGGACAGCCCTGTGCTCCGAGGGGTGACGGGCAGCGTGGGCTGGGGAGCTGGCCCCTCCCGCCCGCCCCAGGCGTGGGAAACAAGTGAAGCTGTTCTGGGAAGCCCCGGCTCTGCTAACGAGGAAACCAGAGGCCTCCCTGGCCCCTGCGCCCACCGGTGCCCATGCACTGGGGAGATGGAGGGGGATGGCCAAGTCAGGGAGCCACCCCGAGGGCAGGCAGCAGGGCGGTCCCAGCCCCACTTGACCCCCACAAGTGCCTGGAAAAGCCACTCCACCTCCAGGCCCCCGTCTCCCCCTCTGAAATGCGGGTGCCAGCCTTGTCCTGCAGGACTCGGGGGACAGGCAGGTCAGCTGTAGGCTGAGCCCCGTCTCAACCTGCGGTAGGAAGTCCCCTTCTCCCTGGGGACTGAGGCCCTCGTTTCCGCAAGCATCAGCTGCTGGGCCAGCGGACACTGGGGCTGAAGGCGTGAGCCTGGGGCCCCCCAGGGCCTCCCAGGCAGGGACCCTGGATGGCCACAGACCCGGCCCAGCCCTGGAGACCAGGTCCCACTCGACAGAGGCTGAGGCCGAGTGTGAGGGGCCCAGACTGGGCTCGAGACCACAGCCCTCGTGCAGGGACAGGAGAGGACACGGAGGGTAGAGCCCACGGGGACCCCGAGGACTCTGGCGGAGGGCCCTGCTTCAGGTCTCTGAGCCGACACAGCCCCTGCCTTGACACACACGGCCCACCGATGGCCCCACTGTGAGCACGGCTGCTCAAACATCGTCTGTCCCTCTGTCGGTCCGTCCTTTCACGCATCGGCCCCTAGGTGCGCCCTGACGGCTGGCGCAGGTCGTCCTCCAAGAGCGCTGACTCCCTGCGGCCCCGAAGACCCTCTTCCAGGGGCAGCTCGGAAGGCGCAGGCGCTGCCTGGGGTCCCTGCACGCGCTAGGGCCACGCACTGCAGTGCTAGCGACCCCCACAGGGATGTGCGCTGGACCTCCTCCACGGCCGTGTCTCTCCATGATGGGCACGTACGGACGTTTACAACTAAACCGTCCACGTTTGTAGAAGGAAAGAAAGAGACAGAGAGAGAGGAACAAAGAGAAGTACAATAGTCCTCAGGTGGCCGGGACACAGGCGCGCCCCCATCCCTCACCGGCTCCTGGGCGCGCTGGCTCCGCCGGGCCGTCCGCGTACGGCGCCCGCAGACGCCAAGGCACAGGGAGGAGGCCGCCAGGACACCCAGGTCGGGGGCCACCAGGCGGATGGCGTTCGGCACGTCCTTCAGGTCCAGCCTGTGGAGGGTAGGGAAAGCCGGTGGTCGGCTCAGGGGGGCAGGTGCCAGCAGGGGGCGCCCCGGGAGCTGGAGGCCCAGGAAATCCCCGAGGGAGGCTGGGGGACTCACCTCGTGACCCCAATGTGTCGGGAGACGGTGTCCCAGGTGCTGCCTGCAGAGAGAGGCACGGGGGAACCGGGTCAGGCGGGCGGGTGCTGAGAAACCCCTTCTGTGTTGCCAGGAGGGCCACGGAACCCCTGGTGTCTGGGGGTGCTTGAGAACGCTGCCTCCGCCGGTAGGGTAACTGAGGCCCAGCCGGGGAAAGCTGGGCAGACCAAAGCCCGTTACTTCCGCCTGGCAGAACGGGTTTCATGGCCCAGCCGGGCGCTGTGTGGCCCGGGAGGCTGGGCCGGGCTCTCGGACCCATCGGCCGAGGCTGGCCGCTCCTTGGGGGCCCAAGGGGGGAGGGCTGGTCTAAGAGCCGCCAGGACCAGAGGGCCCTCGAGGCACCTGACTTCTCTCCAGTTTCTAAACTGCAGGAGAGGCACGATCTTCACGGAATGAAAATGGGAAGCGGGGTGGGACACCCTGCCCGCCACGAGCCGCTAGGACGTGGAGGTGGGAGACCCCACCGGGCAGTGGGGATGGGAGCCCAGGGTTCCGGCGTCTGAACACTGGGGCGCTAGTGTCAGTGGAGGTGGGAGGGCTGGGTGCCGGCTGGGGATTCCATCCTCGGGGTGAAAGCACGCAGGACAGTGGGCGGGCGGCACACCAGGGCCCGCCCCCTCGGCCAAGTCGCTCTGCCCCAGAGGGCTCAGGAGGAAGATGCGAGACGGAGGGGCCTGCGAAGACCGGGGCTGCCCAGACACAGTGCTCTGGGACCAGCACGGGGCCGGGGCTCAGCCCAGCCTCACGGCCACCTATTACCGGGGCACTTAGAGCTGGGCCATTTGGGCCGGATGTGAATCGTGGCTGGGCTCAGAGGCGGCCCACATTAGGCAGGGCCTGGGTGAGGCAGGGCGGCCCCTGAGGCTGAGCTGACCTTTCCGAGGAGGCTGAGGCTCCCCCACCCTCCCCAGGCTCTCCCCCGGGCCTGCTGCCCCCAGGCACCCCCTTCCCGGCCCTTCGTGACTCACAGCTCGGCCCCAGAAGCTGGTCCAGGTGGGGCACGGTGTGCAGGCATATCTGGAAGGTGAGGTGGGCTGCCAGGAAGAGGAGGCTGAAACCCAGCAGGGCTCGCAGGAGGCGGCCGGTGTGACCTGGAGGCAGAGACGGGAACGGTGGGGCCGGCATGCAGCCAGGCCTGGAGCGGGGGGATGCGGAGGGAGCAGACCGCTCAAGGCCACTCAGCCCTGGCTACTGGCCGAGCCAGGCTGTGCGCACCAGCCCGAGACACGCACCCAGCACGGACCCAGGGTCTTACGGGGCCATGAGAAGTGAGCTCATGCAGCACCCCCCTCCTACACCAGCCCACTGACAGCTCACCCAGCCCCGTGGTCCAGCACTATCACGACCCCGATTTACAGACGGGAATGGACACACAGAGGTGAAGTGACTTGCCCACAGTCGCACAGCAAAGAATCAGCAGAGTACACAGTACACCCATCCTGCCTGCGCTTGGTCTTGTCCCCTTCCTGGGGCGTGGAGCAGTGGGGGCAGAGCCAGTGCAGGAAGGAAAAGCTCCCTCCAGCTTTGCTCATGTATCCCGGAAACATCTGTGTTGCTGCCTGGCCCTGGCAGTGGGGTGCTGCCTCATGCCCAGTGCGGGCTGAGAGCGTGCACCGTCCAGGGAAGGCCCCACCCAGCACTCAGCCACACCGCCTATCGAACCTGGGATGCTCTCCTGCCCACGCAAAGCCTCGGGCTCCGAGAGGCGGCTGTACCCTGGGATTTCACACGATGAGTTGATGTATGGGAGGAGGAATGAATGGATGGATGGACGAAGGGATGAGGGGACGGATGGGGAACAAATGGATGGGAGGATAAATGGGTGGATGGGAGGATGAAGGGTGGATGGATAGATGGGAGAAAGGATGGATAAATGGTGGATGAGAGGATGTATGACGCGGGATAGATGGGGGAATGGACGGGAGATAGATGGGTGGGAGGAGAGATGGATGGATGGGGGATGATGGGATGGGGGATGGATGGAAGGAAGGAGGGATGGATGAATGGATGGACTGGAGGACAGACACATGAATGAATGGG
The DNA here is from genome assembly GCF_003676395.1 of Aethalodelphis obliquidens. Taxonomy (NCBI): domain Eukaryota; kingdom Metazoa; phylum Chordata; class Mammalia; order Artiodactyla; family Delphinidae; genus Aethalodelphis; species Aethalodelphis obliquidens. Next base: position 987,598 of record NW_020837964.1, on the reverse strand, counting down.
TGGATGGGAGGACGGGAGGATGTATGGATTAGAAGATGGGCTGGATGGAGAATGAGAGGATAGAGGGATGGCTGACAGCAGTGTTGGGTGAGGCCAAAGGGACGCTCTGATTTCAGAAGGGGAGGGGGGTCAAGCCAGTGTGGGGCTCCTGAATCGCCCAGGAGGGATAAACGGTGTGGCAGGTGACCACTAGAGTCTACCAGTGGACTCCGAGGTTCGGCCCTGAGTGCCAGAAAGAGCGAGTATCGTTGGCGGGCGCGCACGCGTGTGCGTATGTGTGCGTGTGTGTCAAGGGTGCGTATGGGCGCTAGACCACACACTGCACTTGCTGGAAGTGCCGCCTGCCTCTCTCCTTGACCTGGGGTCACCCGTTCGGCCACGTGAGGCCTGCACAGCACAGGAGCGCCGCGGATGGACGGGGCCTGCCTTCGTGGGCAGGCAACCCCACCTCTGCCGTGCACCGTGCAGGGCAGGGGTCACACAGGAGTCTCTCCTCCCGAAGGAGCCGGGGCTCCGCTCGGGGACTTCAGGCTCAGGCAGGAATCTGGAGAAGCAGGAAGTGGGGCCGGGAGGCTGCGGCTCCAGGAGCAGAAGACAGGGAGGTTCGTGGCAGGTACAAGGGCATCTGTCTGCCCAGAGCGGGCACCGGGGTCGAGCCCCAAACCTCCCTGACGCGGCTGCTCAGTCTGCAAACGCTCCAGGGCATCTCCGCCCTCGGCACTACCTGCCGCCACGAAGGCCCCGCTCCCACGACCCTGTTCTGGGGCAGCCCCAGCCCCCGCGGGTGCAGCGCCCACCCTGGGCCCGGCTCTGGTGCTACGGAGAGCGGCTTGCAGACCTCGCCCTCCTGACGAGATACGCGTAAGCGGAGCTGAGGGAAGGGGCGTCCTCCGGTCGTCTGAGGCTCTGTCACACCGAGGACGGTGCAGAGGTGGGGCAGGGAGAGACAGGGTTCCCACGGGGGGGGACCAGAGTTGGAGCACGAGGCCCTGGGCGGGGGCAGCGGGAGGCCCACCTGCTCTGCCGACCCCGGGGCGCCGTCTGCTCACAGGCAGGAGGGTGCAGGTCTGGGGAGGATGGCGGAGCCTCTCATCCCCTCATTCGGCAAAGACAGGGAGCCTCCCGGTGCACTGACTGCTCTGCGAGGTGAACCGGGCCCGCCCACGCGGCCCACCACGTCCCAACAGCACCTGAGCTCAAGCAGAGCCGAGGGGCTCCGGGGCAGGCGCCCCCTCTCCCGCGAGCCGCCGCGGGGCTGGGTTTGTTCTAAGGCAGGGGCAGGGCCTCCCTGAGTCCCTAAACATAATCAGGTCGCCAGGAGCTGACCCCCTCGGGTCCACCTGCAGCTCTGCGGCACCTCTACCCTGCCCTGCGCGGGGCACGTGGCCCACGGCCGCCGCCCCAGTGCCCGGCAAAGTGATGGCCCTGACCCCTCTCCGCCCTGCACAGGGAGCCGGGGTCAGGCTGACGCCCCCACGGGGATGGGGCCAGGAATCAGTCGGCGCCCACGGGCACCCTGCACAGCCTCAGACCTTCCACCAGCTGCCGGCGCTGAGGCCCAGCTGCGGCACAGGCACGGGCAGGCCTCACGCTTTCCTCTCTTCTGCCCGGAAAAACCCGGCACCCTCCCTGTCCCCGAAGGGCCTCTGGAGCTGGAGAGATGGACGGATGGAGGTCAGGCGGGCAAGTCTTCCCAGCGCCTCTCCCTCTGCTCCCTGACCCCTCCCCACCCTGGACTCCTGCCCTGGCCGGGAGCCTGTGCTTCCACCACTGCCAATTCGAGGAAAGTGTTCCCAGTTGCTAGTGGGCAGGAAATATTGACGGAACAAGCAGCTCTGAACCGAAAGCCCGGGAACGGGGTCCACGGAGAGGAGAGGAAGGCCCGGATGCCAGACTCTGCCCAGCAGCCCTCCCCAGGGAGCTGCGAGTTGGGGGGCAGCTGGGCCAGCTGGCTGGGGAGGGGTCTGGCCTGGGGTCCCCCGTGGCTCCCTGCTCTGCACCCGTGCTGGGGCCCCTCCCCTGAATTCTACCCACACTGCAAGATCAGGGCTCCGTACGAGTGCCCCAAGTGGGGAGAGAGGCTGAGGAGGGCGTTACCGCCAGATGCCACAGGCCGGGGAGGGGTGACCTGCCACCCTGTAGAAGGCAGAATGACACTCCTTCGGGGAAATCCATGCCCAATCCAGGGGCCCTGGGAGTGCTTCCTGACACAGCAGAGGGGAACCAACGGTGCCAATCAGCTGGACTTCCAGCAGGGAGCTGCCCCTGGCCCCCCTGGAAGGGGAGGTCCTAACTGTGGAAAGGGGGCAGGAGGGCAGAGTCAGAGTGACAGGGCGGGACTGTCACTGACAAGCCATCGCCAGCCTGGGCGATGGAGGGAGGGGCCCCGAGCCAAGAAGCTGGGAAGCAGGTGCTCCCAGAGCCTCCAGGAGGGACCAGCCCTGCGACACCTGGGCTTCCGCCCCATGAGGCCCGGGCCAGACTCCGACCTCTGGACTGTGGGTGGGGACGTGCTGTGTGGCCGCTCAGTATGGGGTGGTCTCGGCAGCCACAGGCCACGCCCGAGGCCCCAGAGTGGCCAGCACCCCCCGGGGGCAGTGCGTGGGCACGCCTCCCTCCAGGGTCTCGGCCAAACCCTCGGCCCGCCGGGCACGGGGGGTCACACCCTGGCTGTGTGATCCAACTTGCTCCCTGGGTGCCTCTCTTCACCCTCCAAAACCTAACGGCCTCCCTACCCACGGGGCACAGAGCAGTCCCCAGGCACCTGTCCTCACCGAGAAGCCGGGACGACGGCAAGTCCAGAAGCACCCAGAGAGCACCTGGTGGGAGCCCCAGCGCGAAGGGACCCCTCAGCCGTGCCCCCTTCCCGTGCCACCTGCCTGCAGGCCTGCACCTCCCTTCACAGGGGCCCGTGCTCTGCTACGCAGGGGATCCCTCCTACGCAGGGATCCTCTCCGCTCCAGCTCCTCTCAGACGAGCCCGTGCCGTGGGCACCACCGTCCACACCGTCCTGGGGGCCCAGGCGCCCTGATGGGCCTTCCCACCCGCAGCAAGCCGAGTGCACGTGGATGGAGCCTGAGTCCACGACGGGGCTGGGGAGCCGGCGTGGCAGCTGGACCTAAGGTTGGCCGCAGCCGCTCAGGGCAGAGGGGCCACAAGGACGGCGCTGGGACAGGGTGGGGATTGGGGGAGGGACCCGGTGGGAAGGCGGCCCAGCCCACGGCCAGGAGACGCCCCAGGGGCATCCTGCATCATGGCCCCTGTGGCATGAGGTCAGAAAAGAGATTCTGAAACCAGCCAAGGGTCCTCCATGAAAAATGAGACTCAGGACCACCCATCCTTCCCTGGAGGCTCCTCAACTGCAGAGAAAGTCCATCCCTGCCCGGTGCTGCCGGGGCCCCAACGCTCCCCCAACCCCAGGCCCCTGAACAAAGAGCTCCGAGACCCCGAGTCACCGCCCACCCCCCCAGCAGAGCCCCGCCCGCCCTTACCTGGGATGCTGTGCCCAGAGGGGCCCGGGAACCAGGGCAGCAGGAGCAGAAACAGCAGGTAGACCAGCGAGAGCGCGTTGATGCGGAAGAGGCAGGCTGCGGAGCAAACAGGACGCGGTCAGCCCGGCTGCTGGGGGGTGGGGGCAACCAGCCCCGTGCCCCCCGACCATCGCCCCCCGAGCCTCTCTGCCGTGGGTGCTGTGCGTGTCACCCCTGCGAGGCTGCCACCTCCCTGCGTGGGCGAGCGACCTCGCTCAACGCGTGACGTCACTGTTACCGGGAGCACCACGCCTGACTTAACGACGGCTCTGCTGTCTGTTGACAAGCGTGGCCGTCATGTCTGCATGTGTCGCAGGCACCCGCCCCGCGGAGCCCCCGTCACGGGGCCAACCCTGAGGTCACAACATTCTCCCGACTTGCTTTCTCTCCTTTGTAAGATGTTTTTTCAGTCAACACACAGCACAGCTGATTTTGGGGTCCAGCTCTCTTAGCCTCCTCCCCCCACCTCTGCCTCCCAGACAGCTGGGTACACCCACTCGGGCCACGGCGGAGCCCCCCAGCACGTCGTCCGGGGCACGAGTCACGCACGTGTCTGCAGCCTCTCCCCTCACTGACTCCAGGGCGCCCCCTGCGTCTCGCGCTGCTGACCCCATCCTGATGAAGTGCAGTGGGTGCCGGGACCTCACCCGCTCCCAGGAAGTGAGGGGGTCTGGGGATGCCAGGGGGGTGCCATGTGTCCCAACTCGGGTCTCGTCACTGAGCAAGTGGGCCACTCAGCCCTTCCCGGGGACCCGAGAGGGGGCTGGGCCAGGAAAGCCCCGCTCGCTGCCCAGAGGGGACCAGCATCGCGTGCACGGCCCTGACGAGGTCCCCAGGCTAGAGCCACCTCTGGCCACCCTGCTCCTCAATCACCACGGCCAGCAAGCGGGCCCGGGGGACCCAGCCCTGCCCACCCAGGCCAGGACAGAGCAGTCGGCTGTGGGCGCCAGTGTCCACCACGGATCCGACCCCCGGCCCCCACGGACAGCCCAGCCTCAGGGCCCAGTCATCGTGATGGAGCAGAGCTGCACGGGGTAGAAGCCCACCCCGATCGGGTCTCCAAGAGGGGGTCGATATCCCACCTCCGCGCTCCACCCCTCAGACCCCCAGGTGTGGACCGTGAGGCCAGCAATGGCTCGACTGCCACTTCGCAGCCGTCTGGACGGCCTGGGCCAGAACAAGCCGACCTGAACCCGGCCACGGACTCAGCTATGCAGACAATCTCCCCGGAGCAGGTGGCAGGGCCAGGTGGGGTGTTCAGCCCCTTCCCACCGTCTCCCCAAGCCCCCCATCACCCCAGCAATGAGGAAGCCCAGAGCGCCACACGGCCAGCGCCGCGGTCCCGAGCTCTGGTCAGGCCGCCTTCCTTTCTGGCTGCTGCCTCGCCCCCCCACTGCCCGGAGCACCCCTAAAGCTAAGCAGCCCCCCTCCACACGTACACCTGCCACAGCCAACAGCTCAACTCGAAACCTAAAGCTTTTCCACAAATACATGTTTTCGTAAAAACAAACAAACAAATCAACCTGATCTGGGCCAAGAGGCAGGCGGGAACTGCATCTACGGCAAAGGCTTGTGAGTTCCTTTGTTTCCCAGAGCTGCGCTTTGCAGCCTGCTGGGCTCTGCCCCTCTCCTTCCACAGTGCCAGCCAGGCGGTGCCGCCCACCCAGCCATCCAGGTAGCTTTCTCCCGAGGGCACATGCTGCAGTTCTCTGCCCTGACGTACTCATGTTCTGACCCGCCCGGGACACCAGAGCTGAACAGCACACCGCACCAGCCACGGCGTTCACTAGCCCGTGACGGGGAGGCGCACGCGGTGCGGGTCCTGGGGAAGCTCCCGGAGGCCTGGCTCTGACGCTGACGCTGACCCAGGACGCGGAGACGGAACGAGCGCTTCCCAGATGAGGGTTTCAGTCCTGGAGGATGCAAAGTTCCAGAAGTGGTGGTGACGGTTGCACCATACCGAGAATGTACTTAATGCCACTGAACCATACACTCAAAAATGGTTAAAGGGTCTTCCCTGGTGGCGCAGTGGTCGAGAGTCCGCCTGCCGATGCAGGGGACGCGGGTTCGTGCCCCGGTCCGGGAAGATCCCACATGCCGCGGAGCGGCTGGGCCAGTGAGCCATGGCCGCTGAGCCTGCGCGTCCGGACCCTGTGCTCCGCAACGGGAGAGGCCACAGCAGTAAGAGGCCCACGTACCGCAAAAAAAAAAAAAAAAAAAATAGGGTTAAGGGGCTTCCCTGGCGGTCCAGTGGGTAAGACTCCGCGCTCCCACTGCAGGGGCCACAGGCTCGATATCTGGTCGGGGAACTAAGATCCCCGCGTGCTGCGTGGCGTGGCCCCAGAGTTAATGATGATAAATAAATAAAATGGTTAAGATGGTAAAGTTTATCTTATGTGTATTTTACCAAAATAAAAGAACAAACGGCCCCAGAAATCAGCGAAGGATCTCAGAGTCCAGAACTGGAGGGGCAGGGGCCAGCCAGAGCCCCGCAGTCTGCAGCCAGTGGAGCCGGGCCTCCGGCCCCTCCCCAGCCCAAGCAGGAGGAAAAGAATCTAGAAGCTCCATCGGCCAAAAGCAGGAAATCAGAGATGAAGCGTCAGAGGGGGCGGGGGAGCGCGTGGGACGACGGGGTGGGGGGGGACAGGGGACACGGACGACGGACAGCACGTCAGCCCCAGGTGGGCGCTGCCAGGCACTGCCCCACCCTGGGAGGGTCGCCGGGCGCCAGAGCCCGCACAGGGCCTGCCCTGGAGGGGCGACAACGGCCCCTCAGTCATTCATTCATTAGACACAGAGGGCAGAGACAGGATGAGCGCGGCCTGGGACGCGAGTGCCTCCAACACAGATGAGGAAACAGAGGCCACGGGGTGGCCAGGAGCGCAGCTGGCACCGGACGCTGACCCAGGGGACGTGAGCCAGGACAGCTGGGCCCGCTGGCCCCCAGCCGGGTCACCCGGGGCCAGGATGAGAGAGGGGGCTGGGGTCACATGCCCAGCCCACCTCCCCTGCCTGTTATCAGGGCCTGGGGACAGGGTAAGAGGCCAGCAGAGCAAACAGTGGCCTGGGGCCAGCACGGGAGCAGGGAGCAGAGGCAAACAGGGCTCTAAATGGGGAGCTGAGCCGAGTTCTCCCCTGTTCAGAGGGGGAATCAGGTTTCCACAGCGGAAGGGCTTCCGTGCTGGGAGAGTGAGGACTTGGGTCCAGACTCCTGGCTCCACACCTAGCCCTCGGGGACCTGGCCTCACTGTGACTCTGCGTGACTAGGAGGCTCAGGGCATCTGAGCAGGCCGCCTGGAGGAGGTGGCATTGCATTTGGCCTCGAGGGCCGGCTAAGACTCAGGGAAGGCCAGAGGAGGTTTGGGGCAGCCCCAGGCTCCCGCAGAGGAGGAGGACGCTCAGGTGGAGAGGCGGTGGGGACATCCTGAGGAGGGGGACAGGCCTGCTCTGCCCAGGCAGCTCCCACCTCCCCATCAGAGCGGCCCGTGGCTGGTGACCTCATGGGGGAAATATGCCTTTTCCCGAGCCAGGAACAATAGGATGGGGTGAGGGCAGAGGGAAAGCCAGCAGGGCTGCCTGCTGGGCAGGAAAGGCTCCCCCCACCCCTGCCTGCATGTTTAACCCTTCAGAGACCCTCACCCAGCACATGAGAGCCTGGTCCTGCAGATGGGGAAAGTGACCCCTGGTCTCAGTTGGTGCCCAGCCAGGAAGGGAGGGCAGGGAGGCCGGCGTGGAGGTTACAAACACCCGGAACGTTCCACACAGAGCTGGACACCACGGCCCGGCCTGCAGGGAGATGGGGGGCCTGTGGGGAGGGGGGCGGCCAGACGTCGAAGCCCCCAGGTGCACCCGCGGTGCCGTGACGTCACCCCAAGGCTGGCCTGCACGCCGGGTGGGAGAAGAGGACACGAGGCCCGTCCTCCCGAGGGAGTTTGAGGAGGCCGCCCACCCCGAGCCTCAGTTTCCCCACCTGTGAAGTGGGGGAAGGCGTGCCAGCGTGAAGGGCTGTGGGACGGATGGGCAGCTGTTCACGCACCCTCGGGGCCCTCACCTCGACCCTCCGAGGGGTGTTCTAGCCCCATGCGGGGAAGCCCCGGGACACACAGGAGGCCAGCCTGAGCACCACGCCATCGGCCAGTGGGACCCACAGGCCAGCGTGGGCGGGGGACCCCAGAGGCTTGCAGGGGCAGCACGAGAAGGCTCAGAGGTCATGCCAGGCCTGCGTCAGCATCAGAGATGAAAGGACAGTGGGCCTGGGAGAGACCTAGGGAGAGGCCAGGACTGGGGGGGACGCACCACGGCCGCCATGACTGCCCAGCACCCATGAGGGGCACGACTGTCGCCTGTACTTTGCAGATGAGGAAACTGAGCGAGGGAGCTGAAGCTGAGGGATGGGGGCTGACGCCCCCCAGAAATGGTGTGGGTCTAGGTGGCCCAGAGAGCAGAAGTGGGTGGGTGGGGTCAGCCCCAGGCGCTGCCGAACCAGCCCTACAGGACAGTCTGAGGGGGACAGATGCAGCGGGGGGCGGGGGGGGGGACTGGTCCAGGACTAGAAGGTCTGCAGGGACAGCTGTAGGAAACCAGGGCCCAGGCAGAGCTGCCCGCCCTCCCACCAAGCTGGGGGACAGCCAGGCCCCTTGCAGGGCGGCCAAGGCCATGGTACATGGAAAAACGGGGTGGAGGGTGGCAGGGCGTGGGGCCCAGAGTCCAGGGGCTACTGCAGCTCACCGGCCCCTTCCTCCTCTTCTTGCTGGGCCCTGGCTCGGGGTCACGGGGAGGAGGGCCGTGGGCTGAGTGCTTGGGAAGAGCTTCTGGAAGGAGGCGGCTCAGTGGCAAAGAGCCCGGGCCAGGGGCCACGGAACTCATCCCAGCCTCAGTCTCCCCACCTGTGAAACGGCTGGAGGCCCAGCCCTGCAGGAGACGTGGGCCCCTCTGGGCCTCAGTTTCCCCAGCTGTTGGGTGGGAGGGGTCATAACCACTCCCGCTCAGGGAAATGCTGCCATGGAAACGGCGCCCGGCAGGTAGCAGAGAGAACTCACCAACCTCCAAGGCCCTGTTGGAGGACACAAGTCATGGCCGGCCACGCCCACTGCCACGCCTCTTGTGTAAAACTTAAATGAGGGACTTCCCTGGTGGCGCGGTGGTTAAGATTCCGCCTGCCAATGCAGGGGACACGGGTTCTAGCCCTGGTCTGGGAAGACCCCACATGCTGCAGAGCAACAAAGCCTGTGCGCCACAACTACTGAGCCTGTGTGCCACAACTAGTAAAGCCTGCGTGCTGCAACTACTGAAGCCCACGTGCCTAGAGCCCGTGCTCCGCAACAAGAGAAGCCACCGCAATGAGAAGCCCGCGCACCGCAACAAAGAGTAGCCCCCGCTCGCCGCAACTAGAGAAAGCCCGTGTGCGGCAATGAAGACCCGATGCAGCCAAAAAATAAATAAGTAAAATAAATAAATTAAAAAAAACAAACTTAAATGAGAACAGACACACACGTGTGAATGTCAAAAACGCGCGGAAGAGCCACTCTAAGCAGAGCCAGTGTTTACCTGTGTGGGAGGGGCTCGGCCCTACCTGGGAGGCTTCCTTCTTCACTGGGGGGGGGGAAGGTTCTCACGTGTAACTGGGGTCGTGTACGGTGAACTGACCGAGAGGGGAAGACCAGGGGGAACACACCACAGGACGGTCGGGCCACCAGGACCAGGCTGCCCTTCCACAGACCGGGCAGGAGGCTGGGAGGACATGAGGCATCTGAGCCCCCAGGCCCCGGGGCAGCGGCAGGGCTAGGCCCGGGCTCCCCTGACCCGCCAACGGGCATCCTCGGGCCTGCCTCTCCACCAGCTGGGTGAAGCTCCTCTGGGCAGGGCCAGGCGCAACCCGGAGGCTCAGAGACCCCAGGGGAAGGCTGCCAGGCCAGGGCAGCTGCCAGGGCGGGGGTCCCGTGTGAGCCTGGCTGCCCCCACGCGCCCCCAGCCCGCCGCATCTCCAGCCACCTTGTTCACTCTGCCTTATTTGGCTTCGAGGAGAAACCCATAAACACTTCCCTGCTTGCTTCTGCCAGGGGCGGGCGATGGAGGAAGAAGACAGACGTGGCAGCGGGAGCGCCCAGCGGCACCAGCCGTCCCCTGCCGTCCACACAGGCAGCCGGGCCTCGCAGCTCCCACGGCAGCACCCAGAGCACGCGGTGGCCACACCTGCCACACCCCCGCCCTCCAGGCCCAGACCCAGAGGAGACCAAGGGCTAGATCAGACCCAGCTTTCTGGAAGGGGAAGGCTGGGGAGGTCAGCCGACGGCCCACCCCACGCGCCCCTACCCTCGGGACAAGAGCTGTGGCCAGGGCCAGCACGGGCAGCGCGGGCTGGCATCTCAGGGCCCCTCGGAGAGCCCACGGAAGGCTGGGGGAGGGGGCGCTAAGGGGCCCCGCCGCCCAGACCTGCCTGCGGCCGAGACGGCAGGCCCTTCGGCTGCGCTCCCTCCGTTGACAGCCACCTGCCCCTCACGGTCCGTGCAGCACGTGCCTGCCCGAGACCCCGTCCCGCCCGGCCAGCTGAGGGCTGCACGCAGCCATTCGGGGCTCCCTGCACGGGCGGTCTCGGGTGGGACCACGCCGCAGGGCAGGAGGGGCAGCCAGCTCCGGGTGCCACGGGAAGGACAGGCCTACAAAGGACCTCAGCGACCTTCAAGGGAATCCCCTTCCTCCCACAGGAGATCGGAGGCCACAGACACGGATGCAGGCTCGTGGGGACGGGGCTGGACAGGACGGAGTGAGGGATCAGGGGCGGCCATGGGACGCTGTGTCACCTACGTGGAGCCCTGCCAGCAGCCTGGGGCGCCCAGGTGCAGGCGGAGGGTTTACCTGCCGCCGCGTTCAGGTTTAGCGAGTACGGTGTCCGGGCAACGTGGCTGAACGACTCCCTGACTGCACAGAGCAGGCGCAGGCGGCTGGTCCCCTCCCTGCAGCACGGGCTCTGGGAAGCATGGCGACTGCCCAGGGCCAAAGGGACCTGGCGGCCGCCGTGGACCAAACACAGGGGAAGGGGCTGAACCACGTCTCAGGGGGGGCTCCCGACAGCACCAGCATTGCCCAAGACGTGCCACACGGGCCAGGCTGGCACCACTGTGGCCGTTCAGACTGGGGTGGGGGTGGGGGATGGCCCCCGAGGTGACCGGCAGGTGAAGCAGGTGGGACGTGAAGACCTGAGCCTGAGCTTTCAACCAGCACTGCCCAGGCCCGGCGGGCCGGGCGGCCAGGCCGGGGTGGGGGGCTGCGGGGAGAGCCGCTCTGGGGGTCAGGTGTGGGCCTCAAGGGCCGTCCACAGGCCCCACGGCAGCCCCTGCTCCGCCGGGGAGACGCGGGGGAGGCCCTTGGGTGCCTCTCCCCTCGAGGCTGCTCAGACCCCATCCCCCAGGGCTCGGCCTCCCCTGAGGACCCTCAGCCAGCTCCCCCAGGCCAGGGCCCACAGGGCTTCCCCGGGAAACAGCGCTCCCGGGCCCTGTGTTTGGAGCTGCCGGTATTTGCGGTATTTGGCCTCTGCTCGCTCCCCTGGAGGATCAGGGCTCCCAAACCACCTCGGCCTCCACAATGGAGAGGCTGGATTCCAGGCCAGGGGTGGAGCCCGCATTCCACAGAGGGTCAGGGACCGCCGCCCACTCCCCGCCTCCCAGAACACGAGGAGGCCTCCCTCTTCTTCCTAAATTTATTTATTTTTGGCTGCACTGGGTCTTTGTTGCGGTGTGCGGGCTTCTCATTGCCGTGGCTTCTCCTGTTGCGGAGCACAAGCTCTAGGCACACTGGCTCAGTAGTTGTGGCTCGCGGGCTCTAGAGCGCAGGCTCAGTAGTTGTGGCGCACGGGCTTAGTTGCTCCGCGGCACGTGGGATCTTCCCAGACCAGGGTTGGAACCCGTGTCCCCTGCGTTGACAGGCGGATTCTTAACCACTGCGCCACCAGGGAAGCCCCAGGAGGCCTCACTCAGAGTCTCTGCAGGCTGACAGGTAAGGGGACAGCGTGCAGACACGCCCCTCCCCATCTCTGGCCCGATGCGGTTTGACAACACGCCCTTTCCCCAGGCCACCTAGAGCTCAGGGCCTGGCTGAGACAGGGGGCCACAGTGAGCAGGTGACAGCGGCCCATGTCCCCAAGGCCAGCGCCCAGCACGGGGAGCCCTCCTGCCACACGAGGGGAAACTGGCACCCTTGGCCTCTCCACGTGGGTCAGCCCTGTGCAGGACCCCCGCCCTCCCGGACCCCTGCCTCCAAGACGTCCCAGGGACAGGCAGGACCCCCTCGAGCCTCCAGGAAAGGGGCTCCCAGCTGAGCCGCACCCCCAGAACGTGAGGAGCAGACCCCACTGGACCCCCGTGAGTGCCGCCACGCCCGACCTGGGCTCTGTGCCAGCGAGGGGCTCCTGCTGGCCACCTGTCAGACGGGGAAACTGAGGCACAAAGGGTCCAGCCGGGGTGCCCGTGCGGACATCAGGCCCTCCAGAGCCCCACTGCCCTCGCGGCGACCGAGCCCTGACTGGCTCCTCAGCACACCAGCCCCACACAGCCGCGTTCCACCTGCTCTTTCCCCGACCCCCGTCCCCCAGCTCCCCGGGGACAGACGAGTGGCCCCCGACAACCAGAGTGTCCGTGTGCCCCGCAACAAGGCTGCCCGTCTGGGGGGCGCAGACAGAAACACACGTGGTGACGGGACAGCGGCCCGGGCGTTCAGCGCTGCGTAAATAAGGACGCTCGTGACCCGGGGCCATGCCCACCCCGAACTCCATGCTAGTCGACACCGTGGGGCCCCTCGAGACACCCCGCCCGCAGCGCCGGAAATGAGGGGGAGGGGGGCCCTCCTGACCCAGGACTCGGGCCTCGCCACCCACACTGCCCACCTGGGCCTCGGGGAGCCTCGGCCACCAGCACCCCTCACACAGACCCCGTCCAGGGCCTCCGCAGCCTCGGGCATCGCGAGGGGACTCGGAAGGCGACGCGAAGCCGCGGGAGGCGCGGGGCCGGTGCTGCTTCCACGGCTCGGAGGTACGCGCGGGCTGCACCCTCCCAGGGCCCTCCAGCCAGCAGCCCACACGTCTTCCCAAAAGCTCTCCGTGCGACAAGACGCGGCGTAACCCCTCCTACAGACCCGCGGTCCTCCTAGCGGGGTTCCCAGGCCACCCCAGCGGCGTCCTCTGGGGATCTGGCGGCGACGCAGGTCCCAGGCTTGCCCAGACCCGCGTGCTGTGACGCGGCCCCGGCGGACGTGCCCTGCCGACGGAAGGCTACCTGGGCCTGGAAGGACGCAGGTGCGCGGTCCTCCCAGCTTAGAAGGAGCAGCAAGGTGATGATGCGTGGGACCCCTGCCGCAGCCGCGCCCGACACAGGGCGTCCAGCCCGACAGTGCCACCCAGACCTCCCCTGGGGGGGACAAGGACCTGCATTCCCCCGCGTCCTGCACCCACCCCCCTCCACCTGGAGGCAGCGTCCGCTTTAAGGCCGGCCCACAGTAGCCGGGCCCGAGGCCACAAGGCTTCTGAAGAGCCCGGGCTGCGTCACCTTCCAGCAGCCACCGAGGCTAGGGCCACCTTTCCAAACGCGGGTGCCCGCTGCAGGCAGACTGGCGCTCCAGTCTGCCGCCAGCTCTGGCCCGGGACTGGAGGGTGGGGTGCTGCCTCAGAGCCCCACCCTGTGACTCAGCTGGCCCGCAGCGCCCCGAGTCCCTCCGCCTGTCTGGTCTGGATGGCGCAAAGAGCCCCAGAGCCTGGTCACAGCCCGCCCCGCTCTCTAGGGCCCTTCCCAGCACCTAGGGAGGGGAGGAATGACACCGGGCCACCTCTGGCTGGCAGGTGGGGGCGGGTCCGCAGGCCCCTTCAGATCCCTGCCCTCCCCAGGAACACGGGAGCTGGGGTGGGGAGGGCGTCCCTGCCTGGGCGTTTAGGAAGGAGGCTCTGGTCACCCGTGCGTGTCAGCAGCAGACAGTGTCAGGGCCCCCTGGGAGAAAGGGGACATTCATGGGCGCCTGCCCCACGACCATCTTGCTCCCCAGCAGACGCCCGCCCCAGCGCAGCAGTGACCCCAGAAGGCACCCAACGAACGTGGGCCGGAGCGGGTGCCGACGGCAGGGAGCAGCGGGGGCAGCCCTGCCCTGGGAGAACCTGCCTGCTCTCTTCCCTCGGGTGAGGGCACTGAGCTCAGGGGTCTGCCCGAGAGCTTGGAGGTGCGACCAGCACACCAGCACTGCTCTCCCCAAGGGGCAGGTGGGCCAGGAGCTGCTCTGAGGGGCCTTCGGGCTGGCGGGTGCTTCATCCCGCGTCGGCCTGTTCAGTCAGCCTTACATGGGACTTCCACGTCCGGCAGGCACTGGGGGACGGTGGACACCCTCCCAGAGGTGCGGCCAGTCGGAGGAAAGCCTTACAGCAAAGTCTGAGGCCCCCAGGAAGAAGGAATGCTCCAGCTCCCTGGCAATGTGGACTCCAGATTGCAACATCAAGGCTTGCCCGAGCTGCCAGCCTGCTGGGCCCCTTGCAGATTTCAGACTGGTCTCACAATTGCCCGAGCCAGTTCCTTAAAACGAATCTCCTTGCTTCCTCTGTCTCTCCCGCCCTCCCTCTCGTCTGTGCACAGGCGGCCATGGAAGACACCCCATCCATCTGTCCATCTCTTATTCCATCCACCTGTCCACCTCTTATTGGCTGTTTCTCTGGAGAACCCTGGCTGGTCCACCTGCTTTCAGGCTCCCGCACTGTGAACCGCAGGCTGGCCCACCCGCCTCTGAGGTCTGGGCCCAGGTGGCTGCAGGGCTGGGGCAGAAAGGGTGTCGGGGGCCCCACACGGGCTCTGGAAACTCAGCAAGTGCACGGTGACCTAGGGAAAAATCAACACTGTCTGCTCCTATAACAACCAGCCTGGGCAGGGCGGCTCAGCCTGCCCCCCCTGCCCCCGCCAACAGACACCAGCGCCCCCGGAGCAGGGACGCAGCTCATGCCACTCTGAGCACCCACTCCCAGGGGCAAGACGGCAGGGGGGTGGGGGGGCGGTGGCAGGGTGCACCCCAGGCTTGAACTCCGGCTGCATCAAGCCAGGAGTGGGCCGCCGTTTCCCCTTGGCAGGAAAGGTTGCTGACCCGCTCACAGAACATTCACTTTCCTTTTCAGAACTTTTTAGATGCAGAGAAGCACAGAAATCATTAGCAAGCAGTTCTACTCCTCCTGTTACCGTGGTTCAGCTCTAACACGTTTCTCCTGCCAGTGCACGTCTTACCAGATTTAACTTCACCCACTCAGCTGCACTGTCCTTTGTTCATCATCCCCTCCTGGAGAAAAAACGCTCATGAATTTCAGGATATCCTTCCAGGAAAGAGCCACCTCTGGGCTCTGGAATCCCACCTGGGGCCATTTCCGGGGGGCATCCAGGCCTGCAGCTGTGGTCTGTTGGGCCGCAAAGGTTACAAAAGCAGCCTCGGGCGCCCTGGGCTTCGTCCCACGTCCGCCACAGAGATGCCACCCTCGCCCGGGCTCCCGTGAGCCCGTCTCGGTCCCTCCTGACTCCCGAGAGACCAGAACCCAGAGTCCCCCGGCAGCCCACCTGACAGGACTAAGCAGGTCTGGGGCTCTCTCCCCTCTTAATTCCGCTTTGAAGCTTCCCGAGGCACGGTCCCCAAGCCTGCCGAGAAGGGGCTGGGGCAGGGGGAATCGGCGTTGCCGGCACCCTGCCCGCCTCCGCTCGCCGCTCTCAGATCCCGCCAGTGCAACGCCATCAGCTCTCAGCCAGGGCGCCAGGACAGACACAACCGCCCTGCCCAGGCTGGTCGTTCGGAGCTGTCGGCCCACGGAGCAGGGACTGTGCTGGGGGAGGGAGGTCCCCGCAGGCCACCAGCCAAGGACACTCAGCCAGCGAGAGACGGAGCCGGGCCCTTCACCACGGGGCAGCCTCTCCCCTGCAGCCAGGAAGCAACGGCTTCCTCCAATGGTCCTCTAGGGATGGAGCTCAGCTCTGTCACCCGCGGAACAAACCCACGCTCCCTAACGGGACCCCCGGCCGTGCCCACGGCTCCGGCACCACCGGGCTCTTCCCTAAACTAGCCGCGAGGCTCACACCCCTCCCCGCGCACGCAGGCCTGCCCCTCAGCCCCGGCCTAGCTCTCTACCACCTCCTGCGGGCGATGGACCCTCCAGATGGAGGCTCGAGCCCCTGAGGGTCCGTGCTGCCAGGGGAGGGGCCGAGGCCACGCCATCACCCAGGCTCAGTCCAGCATCGCAGGCCCAGAGTGACCCTCGAGGTATGGCCCCCACCCGTCCGGCTCCCGGACCACGCGGCCGAGCGTCCCCACGGGCCCCTGGTGGTGGGGTCAGCTCCCCAGACGAGAGGAGGGGCAGCCACTTAAGAGCAGAGAGCGCAGGCAGGTGGGGATGGGGCAGGCCATACGTTCAGTTCCTGGAAAAAGAGGGGCGGCAAACACTGCCTCTCGCCCACCACATTCGGCGTTTCTGGAAAACCAATCCGACTCCTGACAGCAAAGCAAGCGGCACACATCGCGGGGGTCCCGAGCAACACGACAAACAGGCCCCCACGAGGCTCGAGGCGGAGCCGGTGCCCTCCCTCCCGGCCGGCTCCCGTCCACCGCCCCCAGCCTCAGTCGGCCCAGCTCCCAGAAGGCCTCGGCCATCAGCACAGGGGCAGCTGTCACCTCGGGGCTGCCGTCCACAATGGGCAGGTCACAAGGTGCCAGGGACACCCCGAACGGAGAGGACGCGTTCCTGGGCCCGGCAGCCTGTGGCCACAGGACTCAGGCTCTGCACGCCCTCCGGGGGCCTCTGCCCCCCACTGCCCCCGCCCCGTGCAGCAGGGACACCAGGCCCATACACTCAGCGGCTGGCTCGAGGGTACTCCACAGCTGAGCGTTCTCCAGCAACAGGGAGAGCCCGTGGCCGCCCACCTGAGGCCACCTGCCCACAGCCCAGGGGCCCTGGGACCAGAAGCAGGCCTCAGCACACCTCCCACCGCTGCTCCCAAGGGTCAGGGCTGAGCCTCTGGGAGCGTGCAGGCTCTGGTCACCTCAGGGGAGGACCCCCAGGCATCCCTGCTACACACGGACAGGCCGCAGGGTTCTCGCGCCTCGTCCAGCTGCCGCAGCCGATGCCGGGAGACCAGTGAGGGTCCCCCTGCGCCCAGCAGGCCCACAGACACCGGCTCCCCGTGCCCCGCCAGTGTCCCTCTACCCGGAGGGGCTCCCGAGGCCAGGGATGCCCCCCTGCAGACACGCCCCCTGGCTGGGGGCCCTCCTGACCGCCACACACACGATTCCACCCTCACAGTGGGAGCCCCAGCAGGAACCTGACGCCCAGAGCATCCCGTCCCTCTGTGCCCTGATGCCAACCACATGCCCACCCTCCCTGGACGGGTCACGGCCCAGCTGGCTCCTGTGCTTTCCAGCGTGGGGCCTGGAACTGGCTCGGCTTCTCTGGGCTGCGATTCTCTGTGCCACCGCCCCAGAGGCCAGGCCGAGTCACATGGGACTCCTCGGGGCGGCACCAGGAAACGGCCAGCGCCCCAGGGCCCCAGGCCGCGCATCTGCCCCACCACTCCCTTCCTACCAACAGCTCAGGGTGGGCCATGCGGTGCTGCTGTCCTGTGGGAGCGCCCGGCCACCATGACTCAGCCAGACCTGGCAGGGTCCATCCACTGTGCTCACCTGAGCAAGGTGTCCTCAGCCTGCCGCGCCCCCCTCAGCTCTCGACGTTACCAAGCCACTGAACATCTCTGCCCCAGATCCCCCCCCCCGGTGAGGCCACCACCGTGTCCCAGGGCTTTAGGGTGCCTCGATTAACGTGCTGGGTGGCAAGGCTTCTCGAGATGCACCCAGGGGTGTGGGAGCAGCAGCACGGCCGCCTCGCACTCAGGGCCACTTTACAAAGTATTTCCACCCATGTCACCTGGAGGGTCACCCCAAGGGCCACGAGGCCAAGCAGGACAGGTGCTAATCTCACAACTAGAGATTAAGACAACTGGGGTGCAGAGAGGCCCCAGGGATGGAAGGGCAGCTGCTGGTGCTGGGCGCCTGGCTGCACCCCCAGCTCTGCTCCGGACGGCCTCCCTGCACAGCGTGTGTCCCCCTTCTAAAGGTGAAGAGTCCAAGGCTGAGAGAGGCTGAGTCACTTTCCCCAGGAGGCCCAGCAGCAGAGCCAGGAGGCCCAGCTCGACGCCGGGAGAGGAAACGTGACAGAGACTTGGCCGAGGAGATTTCCCATCCCGCTGCTCTGCTCCAAGGACACCTGCCGGCCCAGCGTGTGGCCCCAAACCACAGGTCCTGAAGGCTTTCACAGCCCGGCAGGTGCTGGGCACACAGAGGCCATACACCCTGGAGCCTGGATCCCGACACAGCAGCACCTTGGAGCAGCCCAGGGACAGTGCTCAGGACGGGGCAGAAACCACCTGAGGTCCCAGGGAGCCCCAGTGGGCGCCCCCCCCCCCGCCCGTGCACAGAACAGGACCAAGCAGGGCGAGGATGCACGGACGTGACACAGGGGGTGACGATGTCCAAATTCCCATTTATAAACACCCCGAAGCCCCGGAACCATCCTGGCAGGAGGTTGGATTCTGAGCACGGCCACTGGCATGACCGCCCCACTACCTGGGGTCCAGCATCTCGTGTCTCCAGGAGCTGCTGTGCTAGGTCTGTGTTCAGAACAGGGAAGAAGGGACGGGAACCCTGGAGCCCCTGCCCTGTGGCAAGGGAGGAAGCCGTGATGTGCCCTATGGCCCGGAGACTAGGAAAGCCACCTGGGCTCCTGTGGCCCAGTCACTGCGGGAGCCACCAGAGAGGACACAGCGCAGCGAGGAAACCGGCCTCAAGTTACTAATAACCGGCGGAGCCGAGCCCCTGGCAGCCGCACTCACAGCACGAGGCCCCGCCCACCCGCAGACAGGCCGCACTCACAGCACGAGGCCCCGCCCACCCGCAGACAGGCCGAGGAGAGCCGGGAGGAGGGCCTCCAGCTCCTCTCCCCTCCGGGGCCCCAGTGCCCAGCCGCCTCCTCCGGCTCAGCGGGGTGACCCTTGGCAGCTCCCACCCCTGCCCTCGTGGCCCCTTCCTCTCAAAGTCCTCAGCGCCCCCCAGCCCCCTGCAGGCCTCCAATGCCTCCGGAAGACACAAGCGGGCCCCGTCCCGGGATGCCTGGAAGTGTCTCAGGCTCTGGAATGCGATGGAGCCGGTGAGCCCAGAAGCTTCCTGCAGCCTCCTCTGGAGGGTTACCCCTCCATCTGCCTCGTGCCCGCTCTGGCCCTTGAGGGCCAGGGGTCTCCTCCCAGCTGGGCTCAACTCCGCGTGGGCCCTCAGAGGAGAGTGCCCTCCTGCCCACCCCTGCAAGCCACTCTCGGCCTCCAGCCCTTCATCCCTCGCTCTCCCAAGGAGGGGGGCGGACAGGGGCACAGCACAGCCCTCCCAGGGTTTGTGGGGCAAGGGAGGCGACGGGGAGGGGAACGAGGGGCCTCGCTCCAAGAAGAAAGGTGGACAGGTGGACGGGTGGAGGGTGAGGTGGGAGGGGAGCCGCCTGGTGAGCGGAGCACAGGCTCCCTCCCTGCCTGCGTGGCCACAACCCGGGCCCAGATCCTAAGAGGGCTAGAGTCAGATGGGGCAGCGGCGGAAGGCCCAATGGGGCCGCCTCAGGGGAAGAGGAGGTCCTGGCCATCCGGCGCCCAGCGGCCTCGGCTTCCTGAGGGGGACACAGGGACCTAGGACCCAGAGCCCACCACCATCCCCAGCGTCCAGGACCCCGAGGGGAGCTGCTGCCAGGCCAGACAACGTGCCAGCGCTGCTTCAACGCTAATCCCATCCTCCTGGGGTCACAGGGCAAGGCTGCCCTCCCGACGGGCCCCTCGGTGCCATTCCTGGGCCCTCGTGGAGCCTCAGGCCACCGTCCCTGCGTCACCCCGCTCCTGACCTCCAGAGATTAGGGCCCAGCCTGGCCATCGCTCCCCGGCTGGGGCGGTGTGCACCAGCTGATAAGGTGTGGGACGTTCCTGCAGCGGGAACGGGGTGTCACAGGGAGGGCTCAGCACCCGTGGGGCCTTGGGCAGTGCCCGCTTGTCACAGCCTCTGCCTCTGTCCACTTCCCACCCACAGGACCGGGCAGTGGCCAAGCTGCAGTGACAGTGACGAGGAAACGAGGGCCGAGGGACAAAAGAGGCACCACCCCGCCAGCAAGGGTGGCGAGGACCCAGGCGGGTGCCTCCCGCACGGAGCGGAGACACGGGCCAAGCGTGTGTCTGTCGAGCTGAGTGTGTGAGCACGGAGCGTGTGCTAAGCTGAGCCGCCGCAGGAGAGAGGAGGGAGCCGGACTGGACGCGGACAGGCCCCGAGGACCGCAGGCGGCTCATCTGCCGGGGAGACCGCACAGGCCTCCCGGGGGCGTCACACAGGACGCTACACGCCAGGGCCTGGCTGTACCCACTCTGGGGAGGCTGCACTGGCTAAAGCACCAGGTGTGCGTCCGACAGCGAGTCTGTCCTGTCCTGGGACTTGGGGTCTGACTCCGGGGAGCTTATCCTGAGGGGCACAGTCAGAAGGGAAAGCAGGTGAGCACAGAGATGGTCACTGCGTCCCTGGGAACCACAGCAACGGGGGTCTGGAGACTGGGACTGTCTCTGCAGAGACCGAAAGGAACCCGCTTCATTCAACAGGCGGCCCGGGGGGGGCCACGTGGAAGGGCAGAGTGACGGTCCCACCGCAGGAGCGACACCAGGACAAGAGCCTGCAGACAGTGGGACAGAGGCCCCAGAGGAGAGCTGAGAGCGGGCAGAGGGCTGGGCAGGCAGCAGAGGAGGGAAGGGGAGGGCTGGGATGGGACAGGATGGGATGGGACGGGCAGGGCAGGGAGGAAGTGGGAAGGCCCAGCCCAGCGAGCGGAGCGGCCCACCCACCAGGAAACACTCAGAGACCCCATGAGCCAGGCACCTGGTCACAGCCACCAGCTCGGGGGCACGGGAGAGGACGTCCCAGCCAGAAGCATCCGAGCTCACAGGACTTTGAATCAAAAACACCTGCTCGGGCTTCCCTGGTGGCGCAGTGGTTGAGAGTCCACCTGCCGATGCAGGGGACGCGGGTTCGTGCCCCGGTCCGGGAAGATCCCACATGCCGTGGAGCGGCTGGGCCCGTGAGCCATGGCCGCTGGGCCTGCGCGTCCGGAGCCTGTGCTCCGCAACGGGAGAGGCCACAACAGTGAGAGGCCCGCGTACCGCAAAAAACAAACAAACAAAAGAAACACCTGCTCTTAACTGGACACCATAAAGAAGACGATTGGCTCTTAACTGGACACCATAAATTAGACACTTAGGATCGAAGCCGCAGGCAGGGAAAACCACGTGCAGTGCAAACAGGTTTGATAAAGAGCTTACGATCTCTGAGTCCACAACGAACCCCCAGAGGCAGAAATAAAAAGACCAACAGTCCAGTTTTTTTTAATGGGTGAAAGAGTCCTAAAGACGTGTGCCAGAGAAGATGTCCAAGGCGCTTAACATCATTGGCATCAGGGTAACAAAGACTGGGGTCGCGGGAGATGCCACCGCACACCCCGAACCAGCAAAAATCAGAGGCCAACAC
Source organism: Aethalodelphis obliquidens (assembly GCF_003676395.1). Lineage (NCBI taxonomy): Eukaryota > Metazoa > Chordata > Mammalia > Artiodactyla > Delphinidae > Aethalodelphis > Aethalodelphis obliquidens. Next base: position 966,491 of record NW_020837964.1, on the reverse strand, counting down.
CACGCGCGGCGAGGGTGGGGCGCCCCGGAGCGTCCCCTAAACGACAACCAGGAGGACAGATCGAAGCTTCCTTGCAGGGAACATGCGATGCCCGTGACCCAGCAACCCCATGGCCAGAAATGAATGAGATTCAAGTGTGTGTCCGCGGAGACGCCACGCGGCTAGCAGCCTCGCGCCTACCTGCCAGGCGCAACAGGTGATCAGATAAGCAAACGTGGCGGTGCATCCAGGGGACCTTAGCACCAGAAAGAAGGAACCACCAGCACACACACAGCGTCACGTCCCAGAGACGGGAAGGCACGGAAGGCAGCAGACACAGAAGTACACACCCTGGTGGTCCCTCGAGCACGGACCCCCCCCAGTGCAGGCAAATCTGACCTGGGGAAGGAAGTCAGGGTCGAGGGGGGTGAGCGGGCGGCAGAAACAGCTCCATCTCGCTTGGGGAGGGGGACAGACGTGCCTGACTGTCAACCCAGCAGACAGAACACGTAAGGTCCAACCCTTTACTCTGAGTGCCTGACGTCTCAGCGGAAAGCTCTACGCGTGGACCGTGCCGTCCTCCCCTGGGGGCTCTGTCGGGACCCCAGAGCCTACAGCAGGGCCTGGCACAGGCAGGTTCTCCAGACACGTCTGCCGGGCGAGTGACGCGTAGAAGGCGGCAGAGCGACCGAGCGTCTGCAAGGGATGAGGGCAGCCACAGGAGGCGGTGGCAGGGGGACAGCCGGCAGGTTCTGGGGCAAGGACAAGCTCGGGGAGCTGGGAGACCAGATGGAAGCGGGAGGCTGGTGGAGGAAGAGGCGCAGCCACAGGAACTGCGGGGGGGTCACCCCAGACACTGACATGAGTGGGGGCGGGGCTCCCGGGAGGCAGCAGTGTCACGGGTGAGAACTCTGCCCCCGGGGTGCTCATCCGTGACATGGAAAAGCCACTAGCGCCCCCCGCTCAGGAGCGAATGTGCTGCTGGCAGCAGGCCGGAAAGTGAGTGGAGGCTCGTCCTGAGGGGGGCCCCGTGGGCACAGTGGGCAGCTCTCGGATGTCCCGGGAGGGCCACCTGGCTGTGGGATGCATCTGGACGCAGAGCCGGAAGCCTGAGGCCCCCGTCTGTGCAGGCCGGGGGTGATGCTTGTGGACATGGGTGGAGGCTGCAGGGGGCTGGGGGACAGGGGGACACTGAGGTAGACGACGCAGCTCTGTGTGCCCACGTGGCGGCCAGGCGGCCAGGACACTCGGCACCGGCCACCCAAACTGGCACACGGGGACTGGCGCCTCGGCGGTGAGGGTGACCTGCCCCTCCGTGAAGCAGCCCAGGGACACCCCCCCCAGCAGGGTATACAGGTACCCGCGGCACAAAGCCCCTCAGAGCTCCTGGGCGTGTCCCGTGGTCACTACGATCCCTGGCCACCCATGGGAGGGGAGGACGAAACGGCTGAGCTGGGGGTAGCGGCATGGACGGTTGAGTTTCCCTTTGAAAAGCTCTTGTTAATGCTGTTACGATGACGTGTTGTTTCTAATGGTGTTTTAACCATAATCAGAGATCAAGTGAATGAGAGAGAGAGAGAGAGAGAGGGAGGGAGAGAGGGGGGGGGGGGGGGGGGGGGGGGGGGGGGGGGACTGGAGGCAGACAGGACCCTGGGGCCCCGAGGGGAGGCTGGGGTGTCACTGGGGGCAGCCACAGGTCACAGGCCCTGGCAGTTCCAGGAGGTGAGAGAGACCAAGGCCCAGGCCTGAGGCCAGTGAGGCCCCTGCCCGGGAGCCAGGCTGTGTCCGCTCCTGCTGTGCCCATCCAGACCCAGCCACCGTCCGGGCCACAATCACGGGCCACTGGCTGCTTCTGCAGGCCCAAGGAACCTGTGCGTATAGCAGTTGCGTTCTCTTGTTTTCCCCAGAGGATCCACGGGAGGCCACTGAAGGGCAGGGCAGGCGAGGAGCGCTGGGGGGACGGGCCTGGGCAGCACACCTGGGCACTGCCGGGGTCGGAGCCGGGCCCGGACGCGGCCTGAGAGGCGCGTCCCTCCCGCCTCAGCTCCCTGCATGGGACACGTCCCACCACGCGGTCAGCGGTTAAGAGCCCAGGACAGAGGCCCCGCCCCCCCCAGCCCCCCACCCGCTCTCGAGGACAGCAGCCCCCAGACCCCTCCCGCTCTGCGGAAGCCGCTGGGCCGGGTTCAGCCGCCCGTTCGCTGGCAAAGGAAACCACAGGAGGCAGCTGAGGTGGCCACGCTCCCTCTTTAGCCTGAGCCCCGGGGAAGGAGAAGAGGCCCGGCTATATATACTCACGGAGAAAAACAGCACGCAGGTCGGAGCCTGGTAAACAGTCGGCCGTTACAGGCAACTAAAAATACTCCCTATAATTATGTTATTAAAACACACCAGAAAAATTGACCCGCCCCACTCGGCAAAGGCCCGAGACGGCGCAGGGAAGCGCGGGCCACGCACGTCGGCCTGAGGGTGCCCTGGCGGCACCGGGCGGCTGGGCCGGGCCGGGCGATGCCCATCGCAGTCGGCGGCTTCTGCAGGGCTGCCCGCGGCACCAGGCCCCAGCCTCGCGGGCTCCTCTCCAGGGCAGAGGCTGCTGACCCCGGGCCACCCCAAGAAACACTCTCACACGTGTTGGGGTGGGCGGGGCGCTGCCGTGGCCCCAAAGACCCGCAGCCACCTAACCCCACAGGTGGGGACACAGCAACCTTGGGCCCCAGCCACTGACCAGGGCCTTCCTTCTCAGGACAGGAAGAAAGGGTTGAAGAAGAAGCTTAATCTCATCTGACCCAAAACGTCACTGTTTTAGGACAAGTATTCACACATTACTTGTGTAACTAACACTGAATTAAAGAATCACAATGGGGACGGGGGAGGGGTGTCAAGCCTCAGGTCCCTCCGGCCCGACTGTCCACTCGGCACTGCCCTGCCCTCTCCAACCCAACCCTCCGACTGGCCACCACTAGGGGATGGGAGCCCCCCAGCTCCAGGCCACCTGTTCGCCTCCTTCCACAGACGGTCCGACCCTGGGGGGCTGCACTGGTCTGGACCCTTCGATCTGCCCCCCTGCCCCCCTCCCCGGCCTGGCTGACAACTTCTCTCCCTCCAGCAGACGAGTCCTGCTGGGTGCCCACCTCTCCCCAGCCCTGCCCAGCCTGGACCCTGTTCTGTATGACGTCACAGGCTGCACTGCGTTTCTTTCCCATCTGGGCTCAGCACAGCGTGAACAGACACGGCAAAGGCACTTACAGAACCAAGGTGCCGGGAGCTGCGGGGGACCCACACCTCGCTATACAGCCACGGAAACCTCGGCCTCCATTAGAGAGGAGAATGGGCCCAGCCCCTCCCACGCCCACCGCCACTGGCCCTGAACCAACACCTAGGCGCCTGCCCGGAGCACCGTCCCACGAGACCTGGGTGAGAGAACGCTTGAATGAACTTGGGGAAACGTCCCACGTGAGCACAGGAATCTGAGCAGGCGGGTGTCACGCACGGTGGCTCTGGACGCCACGCCTCCCCGCCTGGAAACGGCCTGTGGCCGGCGGGCACCTCTGCACATTCAGGACCTGGTGGTGGGCGGCTCTTCCACTCGGCCCCCCAGGACTGTCCCGCCCTGCCCCACCCAGGGACCAAGCGATCAGAAACCTGGGGTCGGCCTTCAAGCTTTTATCGTCTCGTTTACAGGCGAGGAAACTGAGGCCCAGACAGAGGGGTGAGGGCCTGGCAGGTTCAGAGCGGGACAGACGCTGGCACCACCCACAAGCCCCTCCAGCAGGGCCAGCCTCGCCCTCTCCTCCCTAAGACCTCCCACCCCGCCAGCAGGCGTGGGACTCACCTGCCCTGAGAAGGAGAAGATTTCACCCCCAGACTCATCCTTTCTCGCCTGCATTCTAGTCCCCCAAGCCCCAGGTTCCTCATCCAGAAAACAGGCTTAACTCAGAGGGGTTCAAAGGTCAGGAGTGGGGCAGAGCTCACGTGCAGAGCATCGACCCCCCCGAAGACAGCCTCAGGCTCCAGCCGCTGCGCAGCAGACACAGCGGACTTCTGACCCACTTCTGTAACTCCTGGAGTCGGCATCACGGGGGAGAAGGAAATTGCTTTGGTAACCAGAGCAAAGAGTCTACAAACGAAAGAATCTAAAAACAAAACAAGCCTCTCTATTTCAAAAACAAAGAAGACAAGACTTCACTGAATTCTAAGGAAAAGGGGATTCCTGAGGACCAGGGTGGTCAAGAGTGGCTTCCTGGGCTTCCCTGGTGGCACAGTGGTTGAGAGCCCGCCTGCCGATGCAGGGGACACGGTTTCGTGCCCCGGTCCGGGAAGATCCCACATGCCGCGGAGCGGCTGGGCCCGTGAGCCGTGGCCGCTGAGCCTGCGCGTCTGGAGCCTGTGCTCTGCAACGGGAGAGGCCACAGCAGTGAGTACCGCAATTTAAAAAAAAAAAAGTGGCTTCCTGTAGGAGGCAGCTCACACTGGGCCCTAAAGACTGTGCTGGTGGGGCGGAGGGGGGGCAGGGGATACCCTCGAGCCCTGTAGGGGCCCTGCCACAGAAGGCAGTCCCCTGCAGTTGGGCTCAGAGCAGACGGGCCCCTTTCCCTCTCCACCTTTGAGAACCGAAAGTGTTGGAGGGAGAGACACCGCCCAGAAAGCAGTCCCAGGGACAGGATCTGAGATGCTTGTCACCCCCGCCCCCCCAATCAACACTGCCCCGCAGGACCCTTCCCGCTGGCCTGACTGCTGGTGGGATGGCCACCTGCAAGATGACCACAGATGACCCGTCCTCGGCTCCTGGGCCGACCGCAGCCCCTTCCCTGATCACGCACACTGAGCCCTCGGGTCCCGTCAACCAGGCATCTGAGTCCTGCGACTTGTTCAGTCCTCGGAGGGGCTGCAGGAGGCCGAGTCTCCCCTACAAGGTGACAGATGAACGCGAGACCTACCCTCAGCTCTGGGGGCCTCGGAAAGGGACGGCCCCAAGCTCACTGCCAGCCTGAGAGCCTCGCGGGGTGTCACCACCAGGGGGCTGGGAGGGAAGTCTCAGGCCTGGGTTTCTAACAGGGCCCCGCTGTCCCAGGCCTTGTCTTCTCACTGCCTTCCTGCCAGCCTCACCGGGGTGTTAAGACGGTGATGGTGAAAACACGATGAAAAGGAGGAAGTGTCCCATTCTAAACGGTGACACGGCAGTGACAATCAGGCTGGTGCAGGTGACGACGCTGGCGTGCAGTAGGCGTGTCCACGAGGCCGGGAGCCCCGTCCATCCCACAGGCGGAAGCCATGTTGCCGCCCTGCCCGTGTTTCCCTATCAGTGATACAGTTACTGCCTTCCACCCACCTGCCTTTGGGCTACGGTGCTGCTTTTGGGAGGCCCATTAGGTCAAGAGTCGTGGGGCGGGGCCCGTTCCATGGGAATTACAAAGTGTCTGTCTCTCTAGAACCTTCCAGCTCTGGGTCCTGACCCCCAGGGCTGCAGGGACCACAGGTGAGACGTCGAAGGCCGTCACCCTTCCCGGGGAGGCAGGGTGGGGGGCTGGGGAGTCTCTGCTGTGACGAGGTGGAGGTGGGATTTGGGGAGGCAAGGGGCACCCCAGGATGACCCAAACCCTCACTGCGGCCGCTGCCTGAGCCAGCACAGGCACAGGTCTGACCAATCCCCTCCGACGGCCTCGTCCAGCACCGACCACTCACTGGGAAACACCGCAGAACTGACCGACGCTACCAAAGCTCGCCACAGACCGCGGGGCGCTCAGAAGGCGGCAGCACACAGCGAGCTCCCTCAGGGGCCGCCCACGCCCCGACCCGAGAGCCGGCCTCCAGCCTCTCAGGTGTCACTGCGCAGGGCTCCTGGCCGCTCTACATCACCCTCCCACAAAGCTCAAGAAAAAATGTGGAAGGCCGAGCCCCGCACCCAGACACAGGATCCATGCGGGGCATGGCCAGGGTACCAGGGTTTTAATGAACAGACTTCATTTGGGGGACAGTTTTAGATTTACAGGAAAGCCGGCCCACGTGCACAAAGAATTATTCATCAGGATGTGAAAAGCTCTCAGGTGACTCCAATATAGCCCAGGTGGGAACCCTGAGCTAGTGCCACGTCTGCATCCACAGACCGAGAGACCTACCCTCCCCCCGCCCATATCACCCATTTGGGTTACAAGCAACAGCCCGAAGAACACAGATTAATTCTCGGGGTCAACAAACTCTGGCCCTGGGGCTGAGCCTGGCTCCACCACTTGTTCTGCTACAGCTCACAAGCTAGGAGTGGTGTTTACATTTTTTAATGGTTGGAAAAAACACCAGAAGAGCTCATGATGTGAAAATATTTACTATCCAGCCCATCACAGAAAAAGTCTGCTGACCCTGAACGAGGAGACTGCACCACGTGGGGAGGCGCGCCCTTCAGGAGCGAGCGCCCACCGCGCAGGCCTACCCAATTCCCCTCCTGGCTTCACAGCCTAAGGAGGCTGCAGGTGTGCTGCGGGGCCGTCCGAGGCCCACCTGCCCCTCTGAGAAGCTTACGAGCTTCTGAGCCACACGTCCAGCTGGGTCTGTTCTGCTAGCCTGTTAACGTCTACCCTCCAGAGGCACGAGGAGAAAGGCCGACGGGCCCCACACTCCCCCGAGCACATCCCGGGCTGTCCGGTCCGTGCAAGGCTGACTCAGACCCTCCTCCCTGACCTCAATGGTTTTCATTGATTCCTGTCCTGAAAATTTTCCCAAGTCTCACCACCTTCCTCTGCTACAAATCAAAACACAGTCTGTCTGGGAGCCGAGGGCAGGCTGCTCGGGGTCCCACATTCCTAGCCCACTGGAGCCCGCTCCTCCCTATAACAGAAGTTGGCAAATTCCACCTGGAGCGATTTCAGAGGCTCTGGAAAGGCTTTCAGCATAAAAACACCAACAACACCCACCACGGTCGGACAAATTTTCACCCAACAGGCAGACTCACACTGCAAACCGTTCCATGTTTCCGCGAATTAATTTAATCAGACCGCTTTCCAGCTCACACCCAGTAGAGACAGCCCCAGCGGAGGGAGCTGAGGGCCAAGGGCTGGCGTGTGAAGGGTGAAATGAGTCTCGGGCACTCTGCCCCGGGCACAGGGAGGCCAGGAGGGGTGCAGAGGGGGAGGGCCATGGAGCAACGAAAGCCACAACTACGAGCTTCCGGGAAGGGGCGCCGACGACACGGCAAGCAGCAAGGTTGCGGGCCCTCAGCTCTGATACCAAGACCAGAGGCTTCTGCGGGGCATTCCCTCCCCCAGCCCAGGGCACAGCCTGCCCCGCCCCTCTCGCAGCACTAGAGCCCAGCGGAGTTAAGCCAGGACACCAGGGCGGCAGGGAGGAACCCCAACTATGTTTTCCAGAGCATGGGCCTGCCCTAGTCCGGCTGTGGGGTGGGGACGGGAAGGGGAAGAGTGAGGGGGGCCGAGCCCAGGGCACAGGGACGCTAGAGCCTCCGGAGGCTCCAGATGAAACAGCTCCAGGCAGGAAGCCCGCCTTCTCCCAGATTGGTCAGGAAGTCGTGATGCAAATTTGAGCTTTTTTTTTTAAACACGAAAGAGAAAAAGAGATTCGTGCCCCCCTCACCGACGCCCCAGCCCCTCCCATAGGGGCCAACATTCCCCTACCCTCGTGCCCCTTCTCTCAGCGCCCAGGGCGTGGGCACGAGCCGCCCTCTCCGGGGGTCGCTCGTTGCCCGCCCCTGTGGGCGCCCGGGTGCCATCTGCCCGCCACCCCGCCGCCGCCCTCCCAGCCTGGCGCTGGGACGGGGCCCCGGCCCCCCCGGCGCTCTCATGCTTCTGGAATGTGGGCGCCCAGGGCCGCGCGCGTCCCGGGGAATCTCCGCGCCCGCCCGCCCGCGCACGGTCCTCGCCCGGCCAGCCTCGCTGGGCGGCCGGGCCGGAAACCGGGAGCGGGGACGCAGACCCCGTCCCAGACCAGAGCCCGCAGCGCACTCCCCAACTCACCGGCCAGGAGCACGAAGGGCAGCAGCAGCCAGTAGAGGACGGCGCCGAGCACGTGCGGCTCCATGCCCGAGGGGCCCGTGGAGCCGGCCCGGGGTCGCTCGGCCGCCGCGGCACTAAAGGGCGGCGCTGGGGAGCCGCGGCCGGCGCATGGCGCACAGGGCGGGTCGCTGCACGTGCCGCGCGCAGCGGCCAGGACCCCGGCTGGTCTGTGGGGACACGAGCGCCTCCGCGCCCTCCTGGTCCTCCTCCTAGGGCCGGGGCCCACCGCGGCCCGCCGGTGCCGACGGCTGGGGCCCGCGCTCGCTCCGGCGTCAGCCCTGCCCCGCGGCGGAGCGCAGCGCACGGCTCTCGGTAGCTCGCGGAAGCCGAGCACGGCAGGACGCGGCTCGGCAGCTCCCTCCTCCCTCAGCCCGCCCGCGGGCCTTTATAAGCTCGGCCCCCCGCCCTCCCGGCGTGCCCGCCCCCGCGCCTCCCCGACGGCCCGGCACGCCCCGGCAACCCCTCCGCCGCTCCGTGCCGCCCGCGACCCCCACCAGCCCTCCCGGCCGGGGCCGGCCAGCGGGGACCGGAGACCCCCGTGCGGCGTACTCCCCGAGAAGACCTCCACCCTCAACAGCCTTGGCGCTGCCGCTCGGAGTCGCGTGGGGGCGGGCGGGGGCCGCTTCTCCCCCGGCGGTTCCGGTCCGGAGGGCTCAAGAAAGGGTCCCTATCGCCGGGCTTCCGCGGCAGCACGCCACCCGCTTCTGCGCCCCGCACTGCAGGAGCAGCTGGGGCTTTGCTCCCACGGACGCGGACCCGCAGCGCCCCCTGGGGACCGTGGGGTGGCTCGGAGGCCCCGCCCGCAGGGCCAGGGCCGCGGCCGGGCTGGATGTCGGGCGGGAAGCCCTTGAGGTCCGACGGGGGCTGGGGGCCGCTTCCACCCGCGCCTGCCACCACCGCCAGCTCTGCCCTGATCCCTCTGCCATAGCTGAGAAGCGATAACTGCCCTTGGGCGGCCAGGCCAGGGTCTGAGCCCAGGCTGCGCTGGGCACTTCACCCGGCCACCCCAGTTCGGCCTTCTCCACCCTTGAATTGGGCTGGGAAAGGAGAAAAAAAGAGCCGCTCGGTGTGTAAGGCAGAGCCCACCGAGGGTGACGGGACCCAGGACCGGGTGAGGGCCTGAGGAAGCTGATGGGTGCGGTGGGGACCCGGAGCCTGCACGTGGCGCCCGGCTCCGGCTGGCCAACCATCCCAGCTCCAACACAGGCCCAGACCCTCCCACTCTTCAAAAGCCAGAAATGGGGACTTCCATGAAATCTGGTGTTTCAGTGCTGACTGGTTTTCTCTCTGCCTGTCCTTCCTGGAGTCATGGCTCACCCTGGACTTTCTCTAGAGCCCTTGAGACTCGTAGCCTCGGGGTTCCTCCCCAAGGTCAGAGACCAAAGGAGGCTGGGGACAGGGGGTTGAGCTCCTTGAGAGTCCCAGGCCCGAACCTGACCGCCTGAGGCCATCCCTTGGCGGGGATTGTGGCCAGGGTCCCCAAGCAGCAGCAGCGTCCAGAGAGATGACCGAGGGACAGCCCACGGCAGCTCTACTGGCTGCCGGCCTTCTGCCCAACAGGCCAGCCCCCTCTCTGAGCCTTGGGGGGCATCTGTGAGACGGGATGGGGGCCAGCTGCAAAGCTGTGAAGATTTAAGAGACCATGTAAAAGTGGTGTGAAGTAACGCACACCCTCGAGGGGTTACCATCGGTCCCCTCGGTTACCCACCACCCTCGTCATTCTTTACCGGGCTGTGGACTGGAGAGAGGAGGGCAGAGGGAGAGGGAGAGACAACAGGCAGAACAGACACAGCATTGGGCTTAGGACTCCGCCCACCCTGCCCTCTGCCTGGCCTGCCCTCAGGGTGACCAGGGGACAGCAGGGGACCCCTCTCGGGACATTGATGTCCACCTACACCGGGCCTTGTTTGCATAAAGGGTTTAAATGCAAAAACAACAAAAAGCTTAAAAACCACTCCCTTAAGCTAAGTCCTTCTAAGGCCTAGGATACAAGGTTTTAGACTCTATCCCAAGAGCAAAGTCTGAGGGGGAAGCAGGAGGACTCCGAATGAGGATGAGGGGACAAGAGCCCTGGGCAGGCGGCCCTCAGCACCCCCGCAGCTTCGGGGACCTGGCTCGCCGTGCTTCCCACCCTCCTGTCTGGCTCCGGAACAAAGAAAGGACTTTCCCTGCAGAGGAGCAGAATGTATGCTTCCAAGAATTGTGAGCAGCGAAAAGACAGGAAAGAAACCAACTGTTCTGGCAAATTGAGGAGCTGTTAGAAGAAATCATCACGCATCCTGCCGTGGAGCGCTTCAAAGCAGTTAGAGAGTGAAGCAACTCTCTGTGTATCAATATGGAACAATCCCTAAGACACATTATTACAACCGGGAAAAGCAGAGGCGTTGGCCCATGCCTGGCCGTCGTGGACACAGAGTCTCTGGGAGGAACACGCGCCACAGCCAGGCCGGTAGGGGTGGAGCTGCACTGTGGGATGGGAGGGGAACAGTGGTTGCTGAAATGCCTTTTTGTGTTGTGGTTTTTTGCTGTATACACGTATCACCTATTCACAAAATACATTTTACAGGAGCACAGTGGGGACAGATTCTCAGCAGAAGAACTTCCCTACCTGCCGACTTGCCGAGTAGGGGGCAAGTCCTGGCTGTTCAGTAATGCAGGTTCTAATCCTTTGCAGACGAGGACACGGGGGCCCGAGGGGGGGACGTCATTTGCCAAAGGACAAGCCAGGCCTTAAGACCAACTTTCCTGATTCCAAGCCCAAAGCCATTTCTGCCCTACAACCCCATGGCTCAGGGTCCTACCACACTTGTTGATTAAAATAGAAATGTAACTACTCTAAAGAACGGTATGGAGGTTCCTTAAAAAACTAAAAATAGAGCTACCATATGATCCAGCAGTCCCACTCCTGGGCATAAGTCCGGAGAAAACTGTAATTCAAAAAGATACACGCACCCCAATGTCCACTGCAGCGTTATTCACAATAGCCAGGTCATGGAAGCAACCTAAATGTCTATCGACAGATGAATGGAGAAAGAAGATGTGGCACATATATACAATGGAATTCTTTTCATAAAAAGAATGAAATAATGCCATTTGCAGCAACATGGATGGACCTAGAGATGATCATACTAAGTGAAGTAAGTCAGACAGAGAGGGACTTCCCTGCTGGTCCAGTGGTTAAGAATCCGCACTTCCACTGCAGGGGGCACAGGTTCGATCCCTGGCTGGGGAACTAAGATCCCACATGCCACATGCTACGGACCAAAAAAAAAAAAAAAAAAAAAGAGAGAGACAAATATCATATGATATCACTTATATGTGGAATCTAAAAAAAACAAGATACGAGTGAACTTATTTACAAAACAGAAACACACTCACAGACTTTGAAAACAAACTTATGGTTACCAAAGGGGAAATGCGGGGTGCGGGTGGGGATAAATTAGGAGTTTGGTGTTAACGTATACACGCATATATATATAATAGATAGTCAACAAGGACCTGCTGTTATAGCACAGGGAACTCTACTCAATACTCTGTAATAACCTATACGGGAAAAGAATCTGAAAAAGAATGGCTATATGTCCGTATAACTGCATCACTTAGCTGTACACCTGAAACTAACACAACATTGTAAATCAACTATATTCCAATATAAAAGAAATTAAATTAAAAACTAGTAATTTAGTCTTGGAAAAGCAGGCATGGTCAGGTCCCCCATGGAGAGAGGAAGGGCCGAGGGAAGAGTGTCATCAGCGGGCTGTCGTCACTCAGGTTTAACTTTCCCCGAGGATAACACAGTCATCCTTACCTGTCTCTATACTTACAACTTATTTCTGGGAAGAAAGAACCCAAGTGTCCATGAACAGATGAGTGGATAAACCGAATGTGGTCCCTCCACACGATGAAACATTATCTGCCCATGAAAAGGGAAGTACTGACGCTGCTACAACCCGGATGAACCCTGAGAACATTCTGCTCAGCAGAAAGAAGTGAGCCACAAATGGGCGAGTATGGCCCGATCCCGCTTATATAAAACATCTAGAATAGACAGATTAATAAAAGTGGAAGCTAGATTAGAGGTTCCCGGGGCTGAGGGGAGAAGGGAATGGGGAGTTATTACTTAACGGGTATGGACTTTCTTTTTGGGATGATGAGGAAGTTCAGGAAATGGTTACAAATGGTGGTGGTTACACAACAACGTGCATGTACTTAATGCCACTGAATCGCGCACTTAAAATGATTAAAATGATAAATTTTATATTATGGGTTTTTACCACTGTGAATGACTAACTTGAGATTCGCGTGAGGCTAAGCGGATTTCCCTGCAGCCCACACCATGGCTGGTCCTCCTCCGGGGGCCCCCCAAGAGGCACCCACGTTGTCTGTTTTTTGAATATTGTTTTCCTGACACCTGGCCAGAGACTTGATGAGATCGGGGATTACTTTTTAATTTCCCCAAGTACATTCCCACTGAGTCTCCCCAGCCCCACTTTCCCGGAAACAGGACCAGGAATCGATCCAGCGGAGAACACGCCCAAGTCAGGCTCCTGTCAGCGGTTCCCAGGCCTGGTTCCTTCTGAGGGACCCGTCCTACCGGAGGCCCCTCCCAGCCACCTGCCCACCAGGAATGGGCCGAGTGACCCCGCTTCCTCGCTGCCCGAAGGCCCGGCCCTCGGCCCTGTCCCTGCTCGGGACGTGACTGGACCAGAGTCAGCAGTGGCGGCTGCTTCTGCACTTGCAGCTCCCAGTCGGTCCGGAACCTGCCCCCCTCACGGGCTCACGGGCCGGCTGAGTTGGGAGGCTGGAAATCGGCGCCTACAACGCAGACACGTGCCTACAGGGGCCTGAGGCTGCGAGCCCTTCACAGGCCGCCAGGAACGGCACGGGCCCTAAACCCACACTGCGGGGAAAGGTGGCCCGATGAATAACTGGGTTTTCCACGTGAAGCCAACTTCTAGAAGTTTGTCAGTGGTTTCCCTACCCCCATCTTGGCAGCAAAACCGGACTCCAGCTGGACGGCATGATGGAGGGACCAGGTCAAAATGATCGGGTCGGGGCTGATGGCCCGGCCCCGGGTGCAGACACTGCCCAGCTGCAGAGACGAACCAGCCCCACACCCAGCGTCCCCTGTGGCTGACAGGCTAGCGGGGCAAGTAGGGTGAGGGGCGTCACAGAGGTGACATGCCTTGCTGAAACCAACGGCTCTGCCCAGCCCCCCGCCACCTGGCCCACGCCAGCCTCGAGTGCCTCCCTGGCTCTGCCTGGGAGGGCACGGGAGGGGGACTGAGCCGGCAGCAGTGGGGACGGGAGGAGGGGAGGGGGCGGCAGGGGGCAGAGGCGGGGTCGGGGAGTGTCTGGAGCATGGCCCTCCCCGTGAACTGGGATCATTTCCACCGGCAGACAGTGCTTAGGATTATGAGGGGCAGGAAAATGTCCAGCACCAAACTTGCACAAAGAGGTGAGTGAAGGGACAGAGGAGGCAGGTTAACGTGGGGCACGAGTGAGACGGCCCGTCACCCCTTCATGGATTAGGACCTGGGGGCCGGGGGTCAGTAGTGCACCAGTGGTTCTAAAGAAAATCAATAACTCGAAAATGTTTATAACACGTGGAGAAACTGAGCTCGGAGAAGGGGGTGCTGCGCCCAGGGACAGTCCCGGCTGACCTTCCATGCCCTCTACCGGGCCCTGGTTTCGAGAACTCCTGGGCCTCTCCCTGCGAAGGATCCCTTCCCCGCAGGGCTCCACTCAGGCTAAGCTGAGCAAGGCGCTAAGGGGAGAAGACGGCACTTCTCACCATTTCTACATCTTCTTCACCTGGCTGTTGGGAAGGGGCTGTGATTCTGAGATCTCACCGCCCCAGCAACATCCCGAAGGAACCCAGGACAGACAACCCAGGGGTCCTGGGCAGCGGAAGGGGGCTGGCTGGCACAGGGCAGCCTCAGCGACCACGCGTTACGACCCAGGCCTGGGAGGACCAGGAGAGCATCACCAGGTGAGCGGCTCAGCTGGCGGCCCTGACGGGTCACACGCACCCCCTCCTCCCTTCCTACAGCCATCCGATGTCAGCGGCAGGGCTGCCATGGCCTCTTCTGGGCCGCTCGCCCCACGCCATCCTCCGCACAGCAACCGACTGAGGTACTGCTAACACGGATCTACCGCTTCCCTCCCCACCAGTCTCGAAGGAAGTCGAAACTTTTTCGGGGGTATTGAGTCCTCCGTGGGCTGGTGATCACTCCTGCCCTGGCCACACGGTCTGCCCCTCCCTTCAGCTCCCAGAGTCCTGGGCTGGGCCCTCCTCGTCCAGTCCTTGCACGCACCGGCTCTGCCCCATGCCAGTGACCAATCAGTTCCCGCTCCTGAGCTCTGCCCTGAGGCAGCACCCTGCAGGCTGGCCCCGCGGACCTGCACGACACCCTCTTGGGCAGTTCGGTCACCTGCCCACAGCCACACACGCAGCTGCATGCAGGAGTCAGCACCTGCTCTAATCTTGAGTCCACCCACCTCTCTAATCCAAAGCCATGGGCTTCTGCCCAACCAACTGCATCAGCCTCTCCCTGGCTCCAGTCCACCCAGGACAGTCTTCTAAAATACTGCCGGCGTAAGTCTTCCACTGCCCTTAGCAGAGACCAAAATGCCCTCTGAGGCCATGTACGCCCTCTCGTGCCAACACATTGCCCTCACTGCCCGAGCTCCAGGGCCCCCAGCCCCACCCAGACCCCACCGTGGCACCCTCAAGCTGCTCCCTGCCGGCCCATCCGCATGGCCAGCCCCCTAGGGAGCGTCACTCCCACCCAGTCCATCTTGGTTGGGTCAGGCTCTCCCAGGGGCCTATTTATACACTTGTTTAAGGTATGTTTCCCCACTGCCCGCTCCCCACGGTCTCCTGGGCTCCGTGCTTGGTGCCCGGTGCATAGTGGGAGCTCAGTAAATACTGCTGAATGGACGGACGGCCGCCCCACTTCAAGCCCGAGCTCTTAGAACCAACTAACCTTCCACTCTGCCAGGCTTTGAGCTCTCACATGCAGGACTCCCCAGCTCACCCTGGACGGGGTGGCTTGTGGCGGGACCTTCAAGGTGTTAAAGGTGGGACATCATAGCCCCTCGAGTGCAGTCCACGGGCCACGGCAGGAGGGGTGCCCACCTGTGTCAGAAGCTCAGATGCCCATGCTCGCCCTCGGGTGGAGGGAAGGAACGCGCTGGGCGGACGCGGGGGCGTTTTGGCTTCCTCAGGACAAGTCCCTCGGTCTCAGGCACGGCCCCTACGGTCAGGCTGTTCACGCAGGTCTAGGCATTCTCCCTGGGACGACGTCTGACCACGGAGGATGCCTTGCTACGTGGGGCCACCCTAGTGGGCAAACGGTGCGGCGGGAGGGCAGCAGGAGTCAGGACAGGGGGGCGGTCCCTGCAGGCAAGCCGGGACGTGGCAGGACCCCGGGGCTGCAGTGACCAGATGACCCCGGCGGCCGGCGCCGCGGCTGGGCCAGTCTGTCTGCCTGTGAAGTCTGAGCTCGGTAGCGCCTGGAAACTTCCCGCCCTGGCGCGCAGCGAGTCGGCACCCAGCCAGGCCCCTGGAGGCAGCCCCGCCCCCTGCGAGCTCGCCCCGCCCATTACGTAGCCCTCCTCCACCGCCTCGGTCCGCGAAGCCACGTGACGGACAAGGCCCGCCGCTCGCGGACCACGCCCACGTTAGGCTCGCCCCGCCTCCCCACACGTCTCCGCCTCCGTGATTGGCAGCTCCAGGCTGAGCCGCGGACCTGCCCCTGCGGGTGCTCGTCCACTCGAGGGCTGGGCCCGGGGTTGGCCCTCGCCTCCGGCCTCCAGGAGCTTCTAACTGCGCTGCAGGGTCCTCGCACCGTCTCTTCCATGTGCCCGGCCGCCTGGTCGTCCACACTCACCCTGCCTGCTCCGGGCTCCACAAACTGGTGCGCTGAGACGGGCCCTGGCCCTGGGCGATGGGGAGCCGCCGGGGGCTGGGCTGCACTTGCATTCGCCTTTAGTTAATTTTCACACCCTTTGCCGTTACCAGAAAACTTTTAAGTCTACTTAGAACAACTTCGGCACATGAGTCCACCTTTCCAATTTCATGATTTCGAAATAAAGATCGAGTACGCCATGAAAATTTAGCATGCTCCAAACTGAGATGTGCGTCAGTGTAAGATACATGCTACGCTTAGTATGACTGCTATCAGTGATCAGTACTTTGTGATGATTATGATGGTGAGAAAACTGGAAGTATTTCGTTAATAATAAGTTTATATTGACTACTGGTTGAAATAACATCTTGGAAATAACGGGCAAAGTAAAGATATATTTTAAAAATTACTGTCACATGATTCTTTTTACTTTTTTAATGTAGCTACTAGAAAAGTTTAAATTACACTTGTGGCTCCGGCTGCATTTCTACCGGCAAGCACTGCTCTAGACATGCACAGTGCAGCAAGACACAGAGCACTCCCCCCGCCTGCTCTGAAACCACGTGGGAGTTTCAGGCCCAGTTCCCTTTTCCAGGACTCTCCCGGCAGCCTGCTGAGACCAGGTTCCCTTGAGGTCCCCCTGGTAGGATGAAGAGACCGAGGCTTGGCGGGGAGAGGAGACTTCCCGAGTCACTCACCCTGGGGGCAGCAGCCTCCCTCTTTGTTCCATCCAGTGATGGAGTCCAAGCTTGCCTGGTGGACCAAGTGCGGACGGATCCTGGCTGAGACCCAAATGCCTTCACTGAAGGTGAAAGCTGCCTCCATACTTGGCCAGGGACCTCGCATTACAAGCCAAGACCATTGAAAGCTCCCCCACGGCTGCAGGTGAGGCATTCTCTGCAGGGCCCAGGGGAGTCCCGGAAAGCCTGAATTCCACCACTAGTCTCTGACTCCAGTCTGGTCTCCGGCGAAGGAAAAGAGGCAGACTGAGAGGCAGAGGTGCGGGTGCAGACACAGCTCCCTGGTGCACCCGCTCTGTGCCCCGTGAGTCTCGGCCTCTTTACCCCGAAATGGGATACCGCTTGTAGGTTTGCTTTGAGGGGTCAGATAAGGCGTTCCACTCACAGGGACCAGGGCCTGCACACAGCGCACCTCAGCAGAGGCCAGCTATTCTTGTTTCCTGAAATTGCTTTAAAAACGGTAAGGCGCTACACACCCCTGGGTGATTGTCGTTCCGTGCAAATGGCTCCAAGGTAGAGCACGTGGGGACCAGCCATTCATGCCACGCATGTACTGAGGTGGCAGACGGACAGGAGCAGCACCGGGGCTGGGGTGGATTCTAGGGAAGTTAGGGAAGGTCAGACGTGGCTGTGGTCCAAACTCAGAACCTACTGCAACTCTGTTCATCTTTTGGAGTGTGGCTAAAATGATGATGATGGTGGTGGTGGTGGTGGTGGTGGTGGTGGTGACGGCAAGCCCCATATATCTTATTTTATTTATTTTTAACTTTTCTTTTTTGGGGGGCGCCACGCTGCGCGGCTGGAGGGATCTTACTTCCCCAACCAGGGATCGAACCTGGGCCCCAGCAGTGAAAGCGCAGAGTCCTAACCACTGGACCTCCAAGGAATCCCCAAGCCCCATCTATTTTAAGTGGCTGCGCTAAGCACTTCACCCACATTCAATCCTCACGAGCCAAGTAGTATTACCATCCCTTGTTACAGATGAGAAGCCTGAGGCTCGGGGTGGTGCAGCCACCTGTGTGGAGTCACCCAACCAGATTCCACTTGGGCTCTTTGACTGCAGGTCCTGGCCTTTACCCACCCAGACCCCAGCTCTGCCTCACGAGCCGTACACCCCTAAAAATTTCTGAGGACCCCTAGGGGCTTTTATCTATCAGTATTTGCCATATTAAAACTAAGACTTTGGCCTTCCCTGGTGGTGCAGTTGTTGAGAGTCCGCCTGCCGATGCAGGGGACACGGGTTCGTGCCCCCGTCCGGGAAGATCCCACATGCCGCGGAGCGGCTAGGCCCGTGAGCCATGGCCGCTGAGCCTGTGTGTCCGGAGCCTGTGCTCCGCGATGGGAGAGGCCACAACAGTGAGAGGCCCGCGTACCACAAAAAAACAAAAAAAACAAAAAAACCCCAAAACTAAGGCTTTAAAAAATTTATGTATTAAATCATTAAAAATAACAATAATACATCCACATTTTATAAATGAAAACTAATTGTAGTTTCCAAGACAAAAAATTTTAGTGCGAAGAGTGGCATTCCTTACCTTTTTGTGTCACTTTAATGTCTGGTTGAATAGGAGACAGCTGGATTCTCACAGCCGCTCCACATCCAATCTGCTGTGACGAGTTGTTTTGGTCAAAGCATGTGAAGATAATCCGGCCTCACGTTGGGGTGTAACTGGAAAGGCGAGGAGCATTGAGGATGCTGGCTGAGACCAGGGCACAGTGACGGGTTGAGTGACAGCACCAGATTGCCAAGGTCTGTAAGGTTCAGCTGCAGCCTGATGAGAGACCCAATGTGGGGATGAGGAATTCTGCAGGAAAAGCACATGGGAGACCGCGACGGTCCCCTCGATCAACCTCCAGGTCGAAAGTTTAGGTCAGCCCACAACTAGTGATGCTACTGTATGCAGACCCAGAACAGGCCCTGCTGGCAGAGATGAAGCCCACAGGCCTCTCAAGGAGCTGGTGGACGGATGGAACCAGGTCACTCCCAGTCAGGGATGGGGGCCACCTGGGTGGGCAGATAGGCTCTGGCTCAGCCCATATGCGTGGGCCAGCCAGCAGGGGCCTAGGTTTGAATTTCAGCTCAGCCACTTGCAGGCTGTGTGGCCCGAAGCAAGTGGCTCAGCCTCTCGGGCCTCAGTCTTCTCATCCACGAAATGGGCGTAATCTGTAGCCATCTGCATCCTAGGTGGCTGTGTGGATCAGATACAGAGGGACGTGCAAAGCTCTCAGGACTATACCTGGCACGTGGTAAGCGCACACACTCTGGCTGTTAATATTCAGCGCTGGGATCCCTTCTCCTGGTGGTCCTTCATCACCAGAAGCTTGCTACCTCACCTCTGGGCAGCTCATCCTGCAATGTGGCCTGGACCTCGCTCCGTCTAGAGGTGGGGCCTACGTCTCCTCCCCTGGAGGCTGGGTGGACCTTTGCAACCCCTTCGTCCCCCAGGAGGGGCAGAAGTGGCACTGCAGGACTTCCAGGGCCCTGTCATGAGAGGGGCTATGCCCTGCGGGATCTCTGCTGCGGGGCCTTTACACTCGCAGTTCCTCCTGCTCTGGAATCTCTTCCCTGGCAGCTCCTTCTTGCCATGCACGTCTCAGTTCACATGTCATTGCCTCCAAGAAGCCTCCCTGAACCCTCAGGTGTGAAGTGGCCCCCCCGGCCCTCAAGCCCATGGCCAGCTTTCAGTCTTTATCTGAAATTCGCTCTCTCTCTTTATGCCTAGCTTCTCTCTCTCTCCACTAGAATGTGAGCTCGAGAGCAGGGGCCTCATCTGTCTTGTTCTCAACCTGGTGCGTAGCGGGTCCGTAGCAGCCAGGTTCCGGGGGGGCACTCGGTAAACGCTAGTTGATCAAATGAATGAAGGCAGTCCCAGATCTCCAACTTTCTCCAGGGTCAACACCCACAGACGAGGGGTCTAGCCCCTCTGCCATCTGGTCTCTCTCCCATCCAGGCATTTCAGCCAGGCGATATCCTCTCAGCGTTCCACACCTATATGCCAACCTGACATGGCTGGTGGAACCCTGTCAGAGAAGGGCTTTCACCTCCCTTCTCTACACTTTTACTAATGCAGTCTAATGGACCAACCTTTGTGACCATGCTTTAATCAAGGCTCAAGGGTTGGAAGAAACAGAAACCCACCCAGAGGCACTTTAAGAAAAAGAGGCAAATGTATAGGAAGGAATCAAGGCTACCTCATAAAAAAGTGGGCCTCACGAGACCAAACTGGAAACTATTAAAAACCAACCCCTGGTGGTCCAGTGGGTAAGACTCCGTGCTCCCAATGCAGGGGGCCCGGGTTCGATCACTGGTCGGGGAACTAGATCCCGCATGCATGCCGCAACTAAGAGTCCACATGCTGCAACTAAAGATCCCGTGTGCCGCAACTAAGACCCGGCACAGCAAAAATAAAACAAAAGAAACCACATCTGAGTTAGCGGCTGCCTGGCTGGCTGTCTCTGGGGCCACAGGGTCCCTTGCTCTTTGTCTCCACACACATGGTGGAAGGTGGCTGTTCTCCTCCATCTCACTTGCTGCTACCGGGGGAGACAGAAGGGGATTCTAACTCGAGGCCCAGGTCCCAGAAGAGGTTCTGATTGGCTCAGCTGTGCGCCTCTCAGACCAGGGGGCGGTGCTCGGGAGCGGTGTCGCCCAGTGCTGCCTCGGCTGCCGAACTCCATCACTGCAGGTGGGTGGGCAGTTTTCTGAGAAGCAGCTGGCCCCAGGGTTGAAACCACCCCAAAAGGCCTCCTCTCCAGGCGTGACATTAAAAATACTCCACAGTGGCACAGCCAGACGCTGCGCCAGGGCATGGACGGTGGCCATAGCGGCGGGGCGGGTCCTGAGGCCCCTGCTGTGGGGCTGCCCCCTTCCTGCTGGCTGGCTGTGAGGGGTCAGCGTGCTAAGTCCCCAGACCCCCAGCACTTCCCAGCCCTCATCCCACCCCCGCAGACAAAGGTTCACACTCATGTTCTGGACTTGAGACTCCAGTGGGCATCCTTCTCAGCCTCAGCTCATCCTAGAGTCCCAGAGCTGCCCCCAGCGGGAGTGAGTCTGTGCAACGCTTTCCCTTCCCAGGAGTCCCCTTGCTGTGGACACGCCTGGCGGCGTGTGCCTATCACAAAGCGTGTGGTGGCCAGGCGGGAAGGGAGTCCCCTCCCGAAGCGTCTCCCTGGATTTCTCAGGACCTTGGGGCCTGCCTGGGGCCCCACACAGCTCTGGGAGGGCATGAGCCAGCGCCCACTCTGTGGCTGCAGGCTGGTGGGTGGGCAGGTGGCAAGACACGTGAAACGCCGGTGGCGCCAGCTCAGCGACGCGGAAACCGGGGAGGCCTCCGGCCGCTTCCTGTCCATCAGCTTATCTACAGGGGGCAGGGGCTGGGCTAAACGGCAGGCGGGGGGGGGGGGGGGGGGGGGGGGGCCGAGCGCACAGTCACTACTGTCAGGCCCTGGCGCTGCCACCTCTCCAGACCGGGTGTTTCTGTTTTCAAAATGTGAAACACAGAGTGGGAAACCAACTTGTTGCACCCTCCCTCCTGATGAGCAGCTACAAGCCAGCCGAGGCGTACAAGGTCCCCTTATCGCCTCTGGTCTCAAGAAGAGGCTATGCCTGCGGCATAGGCTCCCAGACAGGTCTAGCCTCCCACACGCTGTCCCTCTTTTTAGGCGCAGTAGGCTCCGCTTTGACTCAGGTTGATGCCTGCCTACAACCCCCAACCACTGTTTTGATTAAAAATGCGTTTTATGGAAATCAAAACTACAATGACGTATCACCTCACAGAGGTGAGAACAGCCATCGTTAAAAAGTCTACATACAGGGGGCTTCCCTGGTGGTCCAGTGGTTAAGACTCCACGTTCCCAATGCAGGGGGCCCAGGTTCAATCCCTGATCAGGGAACTAGATCCCGCCTGCCGCAACTAAGAGTTTGCATGCCACAACTAAGAGCCCACATGCTGCAACTAAAAAAAAAAAAATCCTACATGCCGCAACGAAGACCCGGTGTAGCCAAATAAATAAATGCTAAAAAAAAAAAAAAAGTCTACAAGTAACAAATGCTGGAGAGGGTGTGGAGAAAAGGGAACCCTCCTGCACTGTTGGTGGGAATGTAAGTGAGTTGCAGCCACTATGGAGAACAGTATGGAGGTTCCTCATAAAACTAAAAAGAAAGCTACCATATGACCCAGCAATCCCACTCCTGGGCCTATATCCAGACAGACTTTAATTCAAAAAGATACACGCACCCCTATGTTCACAGCAGCGCTATTCGCAAGAGCCAACACATGGAGACAACCTACGTGTCCATCAACATATGAACAGATAAAGATACACGCACCCCTGTGTTCACAGCAGCGCTATTCGCAACAGCCAACACATGGAAGCAACCTACATGTCCATCAACATATGAACAGATGAAGAAGATGTGGTGTATACAGACAGTGGAATATTAGCCATAAAAATGAAACAATGCCATTTGCAGCAACATGGACGGACTTAGGGATGACATACTAAGTGAAGTAAGTCATAAAGAGAAAGACAAATATTAGATGATATCACTGATTGGCAGAATCTAAAACAAAAATGATACAAATGAATTTATCTACAAAACAGAAACAGACTCACAGACCCAGAACAAACGTGTGGTTGCCAAGGGGGAGTGGGAGCCAGAGAGGGTTGGATTGGGAGTTTGGAGTTAGTAGATGCAAACTATTATATATAGAATGGAGGAACAGCAAGATAGCACAGGGAACTATATCCAATCTCCTGAGATAAACCATAATGGAAAGGAACATATAAAAAAAGAATACGCATGTGTATGTATAACTGAATCACTTTGTTGTACCACAGACATTAACCAACATTGTAAACCAACTATACTTGAATTTTAAAAAACACACTTAAAACAAAAACATGCTTTACTTGGTGGCTCAGAGTACACACACCAAAAGAAAACTGTAACAAAATGTAGCCTTAAAAATGCTGGCCTCGGCCCACCAACAACTTGCTACTGGCTGCTAACAAAATATGGATCTAGCTGCTGCGCCCTTTATAACACGTGGGCAACGATGCTTCTCTACCAAACCGTCTCGTCAGCCGCCAACTTTCTCACTCTTGCAAGCGCCACCCCAACTGACGTTTCTGTTCCTTTAAATTTTACTTTTGTAAAAGCACGATTCATGCTCCTTACAGAAAACTTGGAAAAGATGGCAAAGTAAAACTCCCGTCTCAGCCCTCACCCCCTCCCACAGACAACCCTTGTGATTTAGTTTCCTCCCAGACCTGTGGTCAGACTTCAGAACCGGGCTGACTGCATTTTTCTGTGATGGGAATTCCACAGACATTGAGCCTGCCAGATAACCCAGCTTCAGGCTTTAAGAACTTTCTTTCCAATTTGGCCATTTGAGAGCAACATAACAGCTTGATTGAAACATAACCTTCACCCTTAAAGAAGTGTGCAATTCAGTGGTCTCGGTCCGTTCGCAAAACTGCCGAACACCTTCTTTCGAGGCGCATCCACCAGCCTCAGGGTCCTGGGCCGCACACTGGGCGCCAGGCCAGGCCCAGGACACGCCGAGACCCCCGCCCCCGCGGCCACGTGCGCAGCGCCCTCCTAGTCCGCGCAGCTGGGCGCCAGCTTCATTGCACCGTATTAGTTTAAATTTCAGGTGGAAGCAGCGTAGCATGTTCCTCTTTGCCAGGACAGCACTGGCTCGACGGCCACCCGGCACCGTGCCGCCCGGTGCGGACCCATCCGGCACTCGGGAAACGGCACACGGACCACCAAACAACCGAGACCCCCGCCGCGGCGCATGCGCGGTAGGCGCAGCCCGAGAGGGCCAGCGCGCACGCGCCCGGGCCCGTCCATATTGCGCCAACCCCCTTGGCCAAGGCGCCGATGGTTCCGCCTACGGCCGGGGCGGGGCCAGGGCGCGGCGCGAAAATCAGCGGGAAAAGCGGCTCCACTTCCGCCTGTGGTCCTGCAGTCGTGGTCCTGCAGCCGCGGTCCCGCAGCCCCGGTCCCGCCGCTCCCGCCATGGCGCAGTGCCGCCTCACCGACTTCTTCGCGCGCCGCCGTCCTGGGCTCCGGGCCAAGCCGACGCGCACCAAGCCGGCCTGGCGCACCCCGAGTCCCGCCAAGCCCGCGCCCCGCGCCCCGGCCCCCGGCCCCGGCAGCAGCCGCAAGCGCGCCCGCTCGCCCGCCGAGCCCACGCGCGCCGAGCCTGCACCGCCCGCGCGCAGGAGGCTGCGGCTGCCGGCCAACGCGGTGAGGGCGCGGAGGGGAGGAGGAAACTGAGGCCTGGGAGGGAGACAGATGGGAGGGAACCGGTGGAGCCGTGAGCCGGCCCGGGTGGGGCGGGGGCGGGGCTGCTGGAGAGACCTGCCCTGGAGGAGGGCACCGACCCGGGTGGAACCCAGGCCACCCGCGGGAGGAGGGGCTAGGGCCAGCTCACGCGCACCTGGCGGGCGGGGTCCCGTAATCTCGCGGGGCCTCCCTTCCAGAGGACTTCCACTGACGGGGAGCGGGGGGGGGGGGGGCCTGATCTGACACACGCTGGGGGAGGGCCAGAGCCCAGCGGACTGGTAAACGCCAGGTTCGTCTGCAAGAGTGGGCGAGGGGTCAGGCCTTCTGCGAGATGTTGCACCCCGGAGTCTTATGGTTTCATCACCTCTGGGGTCCTTCCCACCAGGTCTCTGGCCCTAGTTCTCCAGCTGCGGCTGGCTCCCCAGAGCACTCTTCTCCCCAAAGCAAGAAGACAAAGAAGGCCCCCCTCTCAGCCAGCCAGCGACCTTGCCTGGCAGCCCAGGAGGACGAGGACAAGGTGAGGCTGGACTGAGGGCAGGGGAGGTGGACTGGCCCGGGGTGACAGGCGGGCTGACAGCACTCTGTGTCCGCAGGTCCCTTCCAAAGTCACTCTGTCTGAGCTCACGTCGTGCCTGCAGCGGGCACAGGAGCTGGGGGCACGGGTCCAGGAGCTGAAGGCAAGTGCACAGAAGAATGCCGGGGAACCCAGCGCGCCGGAGGACGAGGGGCACCCAGCCGGGCTGTGGTGAGTCTAGGGAGGGCGGCTGGGCACCCAGGAAGGGGTGGCCTGGTGGGAGGCCTGGCGGGGCCGGGCTGTGGTGGTTTGGGTCAGGGAGGGCCGCGTCCTCCAAGGGGTCAGCGCAGTGCAATTGTGTCGGCCTCCGTCTGTGAGAGGGCCAGCTCCTGCGAACTGCAGACCACCTGGACAGCCAGCAGTTCCCGGGACCTGCTGCCTGGCGCCGGGTCTGTCCTACCAGGTCACGTAGTTATCATATGCTTCTTACAGACAAGGAAGCCAGGGCTCGGATGGTCGGGGACCGCCCTGGGGGACAGCTGGCTTTGAGGCCAGGCTTTGGTCTCTGTCCCTGGTAGTGCTCGTGATCGGAGACAGTGGGCGTGTAGGGGCTTTGTAAACTGGTGCGCAGTGCGCCCTGGGGGTGGAACCCCAGGCTCTGGGGTCTTCCCCCACCACCGCTTTGCCTGCCGTTGGGTGCTGGAGGGGGTGGGTGTGGTGCTTCTCTCACGTCCCCGCTCCCTCCCTGGCAGTGGTGAGCAGATGCCTGCCTACCAGCGCTTCCACGCCCTGGCCCAGCCGGGGCCCCCGGGCCTTGTGCTGCCCTACAAGTACCAGGTGCTGGCCGAGATGTTCCGCAGCATGGACACCATCGTGAGCATGCTCTTCAACCGCTCTGAGACTGTGACCTTCACTAAGGTCAAGCAGGGCGTCCAGGACATGATGCACAAGTGAGCGGGGGTTGGGGGGTCAGGGCCTCGTCCTGCCCTTGGAGTCTGTGCGCCCTCCGACCCCAGCTCTCTGACCCCCTGCACCCTCGTCCTGTAGGCGCTTTGAGGAGCGCAACGTGGGCCAGATCAAAACCGTGTACCCTGACTCCTACCGCTTCCGCCAGGAGCACCACATCCCCACCTTCAAGGATGGCGTCAGGAGGTCTGATTACCAGCTCACCATCGAGCCGCTGCTGGACCAGCGTGAGTGTGTTGGGCCTCGGCTTCTTGCCGAGGACGCTGCACTGTTTCAGCGTGGGTGTAAGGCCTCAGGCACTGAGCCTTGTCTGAGACCCGTGGGGGTGGGCTGGGTGACTGGGTAGGCTCGGCCCTGGGGCTCAGGCCTGGACTCTCCCCACAGAGGCTGGCAGTGCGGCCCCCCGGCTCACGGCGTCGCACCTGTTGCAGCGGCGCCAGGTCTTCACCCAGAAGCTGGTAGCCCGAGTCCGGGAGCATCACAGGGTGAGTGGGTCCCCCGGCTCAGGTCCTCACGTTGTCCCTGCTGTCGCGGCCCCATCTGCCGCCGCAGGAAATGGGCTTCTCCCGAGGCTGAATTCTAGAGTTCTCTTAACCACTGTCCACGGCTGTCTTCTACACGTGGGCAGGTGCGGGGCTGGGCGGGGACCCTGGCCCTGAGCAGACAAGCAGGGAGCTCGAGGCTGGTAGCCTCTGGCCCCGGGAAGCTTGGGGAGAGTCCAGTGGGTGCTGCTGGGTGCTCTATGCTGTACCCTCAGCCCAGCTGAGCACCTGGGGCTCAGAGAAGTGAAGTAACTTGCCCGAGGTTGCCCAGCTGGGACAGGAACCCGGACAGCTCTCTACACCCACAGGCAGATGTGCCCAGGGTCAGCTGGTGCCCCCCCTTCTCACACAGGCCTTCCTGGCCTCCCTGAACCCCCCCATGGAGGTGCCCGAGGACCAGCTGACACGCTGGCACCCCCGCTTCAATGTGGACGAAGTGCCTGACGTCGAGCCAGCCGAGCTGCCCCAGCCGCCCACCGTGGAGAAGCTGGCCTCCGCCCAGGAGGTGCTGGCCCGTGCCCGCAGCCTGATGTCACCCAGGGTAAGGCTGGTGCGGGGCAGCCTGACCCCCATGTTGGTGCCTGACAGGCTCCACCCTTGGCCGTGGGCCTCAGGGTAGCTGGACCTGCTCTCCCCACAAGCGGAGCACCGCCCACCAGCAGGCTCTGCCCTGGGGCGGTGAGCACAGGCCCTCGAGGTGCCCGGGTGACCCTGGGCCAGACAAAGGGCTCCTGGGGGGGTCCACACAGGCGGGGTGTGAGGAGCCTCCCCTGTGGCTGAACCGGGGGGAGGCGTCTCCTGACCTCTCCCCTCTGACCTGCTTCAGATGCAGAAGGCTCTGAGTGACCTGGCCCAGCGCACGGCCCAGCCTAGCAGCCCCCGGCCCCCCAGCCCGGCACCGCCAGCCCCCCCGCCGGCCGCCTCGCCTGCCGCTCTGAAGGGGGTGTCCCAGGCCCTGCTGGAGCGGGTGAGTGTTCGGCGTCCCCGCGGGGTGGTGGTGGGGGTGAGGCAGACGTCCCCTGACCGTCCATGCCCGCGGCAGGTCCGGGCCAAGGAGGCGCAGAAGCAGCTGGCGCAGATGATGCGGCGCCCGGAGCAGGAGCTGCGGCTGCAGCGGCTCGAGCGGCTGCCCGAGCTGGCCCGCGTGCTGCGCAGCATCTTCGTGTTGGAGCGCAAGCCAGCGCTTACCATGGAGGTGGC
Organism: Aethalodelphis obliquidens; assembly: GCF_003676395.1. NCBI lineage: Eukaryota > Metazoa > Chordata > Mammalia > Artiodactyla > Delphinidae > Aethalodelphis > Aethalodelphis obliquidens. Next base: position 939,340 of record NW_020837964.1, on the reverse strand, counting down.
CTGCGCCAGGATGGTGGGCAGCTACCGCGCAGCCATGAGCCCCGGTACGTGCAGGGCCCTCCCCAGGTCCCAGGTGAGGGCGGGCCCCGTACCCTTGGGCTCACCTGAGGTTGTCTGGCCCCCTTGCCTCCTGCAGCCTTGAGGGGCTGTTCCCACCCTATCGACCCAACCCAGCCTTGTTTCCCCTGCGGTCCCTCCATCGGCCCCCAGGCCCCATAGGACTTGCCTGTTGCCTCCAAGGTCTCTGGTCCCTCAGCTGCGGGGCGCCTCCCATTGTGGGGTTTCCACGGGAGGGTCAGCTCCTTGGCAAGGCTGTGAGGTCACTACTGGAGTCCTTCCCAATCTTGTCCTGGGAGGCCTCATAGGGCCCTGACCCCCAGCCTCACGTGCCCCCTCTCTCCGCAGGGGAGATGGAGAAGCACGTGCAGCTCCTCTCTGAGCTGCTGCCCAACTGGCTCAGCCTCCACCGCATCCGCACTGACACCTACGTCAAGCTGGACAAGGCCGCTGACCTGGCAGGTGTCACGGCACAGCTGGCCCGCCTTGCCCGTGCTGAGGAGGCGCTGTGAGCCCGGCGGACAGGTGCCAACACCGCCGGGCCGCCGGGCCTGTGTCTGTCTTACGCTAGGAACACGACGCACTTTGCTTTCCCTGTCCCGAGTCCCTGTGAGGGTCAGGGCTGTGGCTGCTGGGCCGAGGGCTTCTGGCCAGTGTGGTGGAGGCCCCTCTCGTACACAGGGTGCAGGGAGGGTAGTGTGGCTGGCAGCTAACCCTCCCAGGTGTCCGCGTGGGATCCTGAGGTGGTCCTGGAGTATCTGGGTGGGCTGGGTGTCACACAGGGCCCTCGTGAGAGGCAGGCAGGCACACACTGAATCTGAGATTGGGATGTCCGGGGCCGAGAGCCAGGGAACAGGCCCCCCCTGGAGCCCACAGAAGGAACCAGCCCTGCCTACCCACACCCTGGTGTTTGTACTTGGCCTCCAGAACTGTAAGATAAACTTGTTTCAAATCCACACGCGTGTGATGAGTTACAGCAGCAGGGGAAGCCAGGGTGGGCTGCCCGTGTGTGCATACGGCGGCTCACAGGGCTCGAGAACCACCAAACGCTAATGTCAGAAAGCGCCCAGCCTGCCGGGTGGGCCCCTGCACCTTCCCACACTGACGCTGGGGAGGAGACTCCGCTCTAGAAAGTCAGCTGTTTATTTTCATTCTCATTCCACTGTCAGTGAGCCTGCAGCTCCAGGCCTTGGGGCTTCCAGAAGCCCCAGCAGGCCCCCCAGGCAGCAGCCCCGCGCCCAAGTCCCGCCCCGCCCTGCCCCAACGGCTGATCCTCTTCTCTTCCAGTTGGTGGGGGGCTGGGGCCAGGGTCACTCGTACTGCAGGAGAGAGAAGAAGGGCACAGTCCCCAGCTTCTCCCTGCCCTTCAGAGAGGTCAGCTCCACCAGGCTCACGCACTCCAGCACCTGGGCCTGCAGCTGGGCCAGCAGCTCACAGGCTGCACGCATGGTTCCTGGGGACGGAGGGACGGAGAGGTGGTGTGGAGACAGGCCCTGAGAAGCTAGAGTGCTGAGACCCATTGCCCACCCCCCCAGACCCTGAGGCCAGGCCCTCACCACCGGTGGCCAGCAGGTCATCTACCACCACCACCTTCTGCCCTGGCTCCAGGGCGTCCCTCTGGATCTCCAGCTCAGCCTGCAGAAGCAAGCGGGCACGTGACCTACCAGCTTCCCCAAAAGGGCCTTAGTGTGCAGAGCTGGGGAACTGACAAGGGGCCACCCCCTGGGCCCCAGTTCCAACCCACCCTGTCTCCTGGCTCTGTCAGCCTGGCCCAGCTTCTCAGTCTGAGTTCCCATGTCCACTCCAACCAACCACAGCAGCTCCACTGGAGTCCACGACTCTCCTTTTGGGAATGGAGGGTCCACAGAGGCAGCCCCCAGGCTTCTCACCTTCCCGTATTCCAGTGTGTATGAGGCACACACAGTGGGGCCTGGCAGCTTCCCTCGCTTCCGGATGAGAATGCAGCCCAAGCCCAGCTCCTGGGCCAGGGAGGGACCAAACAGGAAGCCACGGGAGTCTAGGCCTGTCGGCGAGACCTGGGGTGTTGGGGGGCAGCCGCGTGGTATGGTATCATTGGGGTCCCCATGGGTTAGGGCTGAACAGTGACAAGTAGTCATCACGACACAGGACACACAGCCTTGCTGCCTCCAGATGAAAGACCAGTGACATCCAGCCACTCTGGGAATGTTGACAGCTCACCTACCACACAGAGACTGCTAGGTGCTAGAGAGGCCAGGAGCCACTCCGTACGCGGCGGTGTAAATAGCTGTGTGGGCTCGGGTAAGTCACCTGACCTCTCTCCAAAGCTCAGCTGCTCACCAGTGGCTGGTGGTACCTGAAACGCCCTTAGCAGACGGTGCAGCGTCTGCCCCAGGAGCTTCTAGTCCAGCAGGAGAGGCAGTCCACCTCCGGGGGCGGACTGAGCTGTGATGGGGGAACTCAAGGGCCTCTTCCCCACGTGCGAGTGTGGTTAGGGAGGAAGAGCTTCTGAAGGGAAGAATCCTCTGCAGGACTCAACCAGTTGGAGCCCTCCAGCCTCCAGGGCAGTGCTGTGGCCCCTCAGGGTATCCAAGAACCAGGGAGTATGGGGGGGGGGGGCTTCTCAAAGAGAAACAGGACCTGCGCCAGGATCTTCCACGATCTCCTGGGTTTTCCTAAAACCCACCACTGGGTACAGGACCTGGCACACGGCAGGCGCTCAATACCCGCCGGTAAAACAAGAAAGCATGCTTGGCCCCGTGGATTCTGGTCAGACACCCCCACCTGTCGTGCCTGCCCTCAGCCCCGCCGCCGGCACCCACCCATCAGAGGCGTTCCCCGGCCGCTGGAGGGGCCTGTCGCCCCTCTCACGGCTGCAAAGTCGAGATGGGGCAGCGGGTCTGTTCTTACAACCCAAGCACCGTTGGGGCGTCCGGCGGGTCCCCTAAAAGACCCCCAAAGCCACCCTGCCCGGGGTAAAGGACTCCCGACACTGCGCCCTCATGGCAGACTCGAGCAGCACCAGGGAGAGTCCGGGGACCCGGCGGAGCCCTGACGCGCCACTTGCCCGCGATGTAGTCGATCCTGCCGCCGTGGGCCTTTTTCAGGTGATTAGCCAGGAGGCTGATGGAGGCGCGGAAGGAGTCGGGGTCCTTCAGGACGGGTGAAATGTCCCTGGCACGCAAGGACAAGCCTGGTGACTCTCGGGCCCACGCAGAGCCCACCGCGCCCCGACATCCGGGGCCGCGCGGCCCGGTCCGTCCCTCCGTCCCTCCGCCCGCGCGCCCCACGTGGCCCGGCTGCCCGTACCTGAACAGCACGCCGGGGACGGGGAAGTCGGGGAAGCTGCGGATCCGCCGCGCCACCAGCTGCAGCTCGGAATCCGCCATCTCAGCATCCGCGCGTCTCAAGGGCAAGAGCCGGTTAGTAGGCTCCGCGCCTGCGCGGGGTGGGGGAGGAGCCCCCCCAGGGGGCGGGGCCGGGAGCCCAAGGCGGCTCCGCGCCAGCGTGGAAAGGGTCTGGGTTCGGGTGGGCGGGGCCCACCATCTCCCGTAGGAGGTACCGTATTTCATCGAATCTGAAGTGCGGTCGGTCTTAAGATACGTGCTTATTTCTTGTGCCCCGAACACTAGCGTCCCCGCCTCAAGGACGTTCGCGCGGGGCCCAGGTGCGAGTCAGGGTTGATGGAGTACGGCGTCTACGCAGCCCCGGCCGGACTGTCGGGGAAATCTTCGCCCGGTTCGGCCGAGCCGAGAGCGCCCGCAGGTCTTCGGCGCAGCTGTGGCCGGGACCCCAGGCCTCGGGCGGCGCGCACTGCCTCGCCCGCTCTTCTTCCCTCCCCGGCGGGTCTCGGCTGTGCTCCTGCAGCGCGGTGCGAGGGGGCCAGCGCGCGCACGGGGCGCACGGCGCACACACACAGCCTGGCCCTTTCCCCAGGAGCGCGCCAGTGCCTGAGGACCGGAGCAAAGAGGGATTCCGAGCAGGAGTGCGGTGCAGCGGCCCGGAAGGGAGCAGTTCAGAGAACCAACGGCCGGGGGCGGGGCGAGCCAGAGGCGGAAGCCCAGGCGTTTGTTGCCTGGCTCCCCCGGGGCCTGCTGGGGGAGGGCAGCGGAGGAGGGAGTGATGGAATGCTTGGCCTGGCCCACTCCAGCCCCCACCGTGGTACCCAGGGGGGACAAATTCCCCCAAATAGAATTTCATTTAAAAACAAAAGGCTAAAATGCCTGTTACTTTATTCTAAACCTGTTCTCTTCATAATTTCCCAAGTCTTACAACAGTACAGAGTTGGTGTGACAGTCTGCAGAGTGGAAACTCCACACAATGGGAACGACCCACGAGCTTAAGGGGAAGTCCCTGGAGGCCGTTCACAGTCCTGCTCAGGCTCTCCTGATTTCGCTGGTGAATGGGCTCGTCCTCAAGCGCTGCCACCCTGGGCCCGAGGACGGGAGTGCTGAAGCACAGGCGGGCCCCACAGTGTGCTGGGGTTGGGAGTCCTGATCTCCAGGGACGCTGGTGGCTTCAGCTGTCCGCGCTGGACTGGGGAGGCCTCGGCTGTCGAGGCTCCTCCGGGACAGGGAGGCCCTTGGCCTCCTCCTCCTTCATGTTCACACCCCTCGACCATGGTGGGGGCAGTACGCGGGGGAGGGGCGCTGGGGTATCCCCTGTGCACAGCGCCAAGGGGCAACACAGGATTGGCACGGCCGCCCTTGACACCAGGGCTGAAGTCCTGAGGGGACTGCAGGGGCAGCCACGGCGAGTCAGGCCCCTGGGTCCTGGGCAGAGCTCAGGCCCTGGAAGAGGCAGCTGGGAGGTAGCTGGAGCAGAGCGGAGGACATGAGGCAGGCAGCCTCCGGTTCAGGGGCTGATGTGAGCCTGTGGCTGTAGAGTCAGGCCCGGTGGGCTGGGAGCTGACTCCAGGGCTGGGCTGGTAGTCTCGCGGGTCCTGCTGCTGGCTACAGGTGCCGTCCGTCTGGCAGCAGTCAGGGCAGAGGGAGTGGGGGCTCTTGCAGCACAGGAGCCCTGAGGCTCCTGTCCTGAGCCCAAGCCGGTGCTAGTGGGGCCAGGAACACTTCTCTGGGACAGACTCCGGGGGCATCAGGCACTTCCCTAACTTCTCGCAGCCCGGGGGCGCCCAGTTCTGGGTAATGAAAGTTCAGAGAGGGGACGTGCAGTTATTCCAAGCACGTGTGGACTCAGCACTTTCCAGACTCCTGCCCTGCCCAGGCCTGTGACCTGCCCCACCGCAACGGGTGGCTGCAGTGTGGAATCACCTGTCTCCACCTGGCTCGGAGGCAACTCAAGGCCTGAAGCCGGCACAGGAGACACTGCCCCACAGCAGCCTGGTATTAACAGGGCCTGCCTGTCACTGAAGGGGACAGTCCGCTAACTGCCCACACAACCTTGGCCTCCCGGTAAGCTCTACAGGTGGCGGCCTTGGTGCCCCAGGGAGAGCTGGCCTGCTTCAGCACAGGCTCTCCTGGCTGCACCTTCATGGGCTGACTTCCTTTGTGTGGCCATGATTTCCCGGCAGCAGAACAGGACACTCGGGCTTCCCCGGTGGTGCAATTGTTGGGAATCCGCCTGCCAATGCAGGGGACATGGGTTCAAGCCCCGGTCTGGGAGGATCCCACATGCCGCGGAGCAACTGAGCCCGTGTGCCACAACTACTGAAGCCCACACGCCTAGAGCCTGTGCTCTGCAACAAGAGAAGACACCGCAATGAGAAGCCCGTGCACTGCAACAAAGAGTGGCCCCTGCTCACCGCAACTAGAGAAAGCCCACGCGCAGCAACGAAGACCCAACACAGCCAATAAATAAATAAATAAATGTTCCTTTAAAAAACAAGACAAGAAAAAAAAAAAAAAGGACACTCATGCCCCTGAGAGGGAGCCTTTGTGGCGCTGTCGTGTCGCCTCACCCAGGAGGTGTACCCATCCCCCTAGTCACCCTGTGGGGGGCACTCCCCCTACTACCGCCCCTGCCAGGGCCTGAGTCTGAATCAGAACATCAGCGCCAGTGAGAACCGCAGGTAAAGCCCTCCCCTGCCCTGAACAGCATCAAGTGGCCGCCCGGCAGGGCCAGGGTTAGATGAGGAAGCAGCTGCCAACCTCTGAGGCAGAGCAGAGGAAGGGGCCAGGTGCCTGCAGAGAACAGATTCTGCACCCAACCTGGGAGCCTGGGGGTTCAGGGAGGCGGGCTGCCCGGGCTGCTCTTGTCCCAAGAGCAGAGGTCGCTACCCAGAGTCCTCACCCGCTGGCCTGGACGAGCGGGGCCCAGGCAGAGTGCGGGGACGGGGGAGGGCTTTGCACGCTCGCGTGTGCGCGCGCACACACACACACACACGCCCACACGCGTCCACACACTGTTAAGTCCATGCACCTCTCTGGTGGCAGTGCTCGCTTCAGAGTCTGAGGCCAAGCCACGCTCTTCCGGGGTCCTCAGCTCACTTGGGGCGGGGGTCCCTGCTTTCTCCTGTTACGGGGTCGGCCAAGCCTCGGCAATTCCTGCCGCGCCCAGCAGGTGGCGGCAGCACCCCGGCCAAGTCAGTCCCTCCCCATCTCCCCTACCGTCACTAAGACCCCTTTGGTCTCTGAGCCACCAGGCAACGGCTGCTACCTGCAGACTCGGCCCACAGGGCAGGCGTGACAGGAGATGGCGTGCTGGCGTGCGGACAGCACCGTGTCACAGAGGGCAAGACAGGTTTGCAGGGGGCACCAGGGGCTCCTCGGACCCGAGGGGCCGCCGTGGTCCTGAGCCAGGGAGGCCCTTCTGCTCCAGTGCTGAGTCCAGAGGCCGGAATGCCAGCCTGGCGTCCTTCCAAGGGAAGGGGGAGGCCCTGCTGGCCCCCGCGCCAAATGTCTTCCCCTGTGAGCCCCAGATGTGGACAACAGCGACCAGGCTGCCCCACTGGCCCTGGCCAACGACCCTCGGCCGCCCCCAAGGCCACCGGCCCCCTGCTACACCTCACCGCTAGGGAATGCTTCCAACACCCGTGCGTCGTCCTCACGCGCACCCATCACAGCCACCCGGCATCGCTCAGGCACCTCCTGGCTCGAGGCAGCGGCTCCGCAGGCCCGGCCGCGCCCGCAGCTTCAAGGGGCTTAGCCGTCCTCACAACCGCCAGGTGGGTCTGGGGAATGGGGTGTGCGGGGCGGGGGCACTCACGGGCTGGAAGCCAGGCTAAGCTACTGGCTTTGCTCTGCGGGTTTTGGGGTGCTGCCGGAGCTTCTGCCGCGGGGACGGGAGACTGCCCATCTTTGTGGAACAGGGAGCCACACAGACTCCCCAGTTATGGGACAGACTTGTGGGTGAGCCCCCATGGAGTTGGAGGAGGCTGTGCTCGGAGGTGGCCCATGGGCTTGCTGCACCCCAGGCCATCTGCCCAGCCTTTCAACACCCACATCCCACATGGGGTTGGCTCGTCCTGCACCTGCAGAGGTACCAAGCGACCCCTTGCCACTCCTGTGAGATCAGAGACAGAGAAGCAGGAGGGAAGTGGAGTTCGTGCCTGCAGCAGACCGGTCAGCACTCACTTGGCCCTGGGATGCCCCCCACAGCCCACGTACGAACCACTTACCATGACCGCCCGGTTGCACACATTGAGCTGCGGCTGTCCGGGGACCAAGGCCTCCTGGTGCTGCCGGACAACCGGGGTGATCTGGCGAAGGGCGTCCAGGTACTCGGTGCTGGCAATGCTGCAGGCGAGGGGCACCAGGTCACCGAGGTGGAGGGAGGGACAGAGCAAGTGGGGCAGCCCACCCAGGTAGGCCAGGGTTGGGGGGGAGACTGAGGAACAAGCCCCCCCCCCCCCGGGGTCACCATCCAGCAGCCTCCCGGGAAGAGCAGCTGGGGCCCACACCTTGTCCCGCCCGCCCTCCCCGAGAGGCGTGCACCCTGGGAACCACCCAGCAAATGAGGGCTCAGACAGAGCCACGTCACGCCCAGGACAGCAGCTGTGACCCTTCAGCCTGCTGCCTGCAGGAACCACCGGGGCACCGCCCGGCATCGCAGGCGCCCTGAGCTGCAAAGGCTTGGCAATGCCCGATCTCTCCTCTCTCAGGGTCCCTTTAATCCTGGCCCCAGTTCATTTCTCTCGGACAGGCTGGTCCTGCCCCAAACGCCCTGATACCGCGTGGCTCCCGGGCCCTCGGCGCCCTGCTCGGTCGGCTGCACTCGCCCCGCAAGGGGACTTGGGGCCCCGTAACCCCCGGCTCACCTGAGGGGGAACCTCTCCCCGGGGTCTCGTCCCAGGTGGAAGACCAGCGGCAGCTTAGTGTGCTCCTCCTGCGAGTGGGTGGTGACCCCCGACACGTTCTGCCCGGGGCAGAAATCCACGCCCTGAAACGACAGGCCGGGGCGCAGGTGATGTGTGCGGGGCTCGCAGCGGGCGAGCACAGCAAGACCGCGGATGCCGTGCTGTGGGGCAGAGCCTGCTTGCCACCCAGCCCCGGGCTGTGTGCCATCGGCCCTGTGCGCCGTCCCCTAGGGCTTCGGTACTTTCCTGGGGGAGGGGGTGGTGAGTCTCTAAAATATTTCACTCCATCTTCTATCTAATTCCTAGAGCAAAGCTTTTCACGTGCACCCTATCTGCCTCGTGGCAGACGAGGTGCGCAGCGGTCGGCACTCCTCCAAGACTCCTTGGCCAGCTGAGGAGGAGGGACCGCAGGCCTGAAAGCCAGAGGAGACACAGGGGACCCGGACGCACCGCCCCCACCCTTAACAGGAGACGGAGCGTCTTCTCCACCAAGGCTCAGGTGTGCAGCCCCGCTCCGCGCCCTCCAGGAGGCCTCTGCCCTCGGGGTTCAGCCTTCGACGCGTGCGTGAGATGGGGTTCCCGCGCCAGCGTGTCCCCCAGGCTTGAAGGCTGTCCCTCGGGGCTCCCTGACTTGGTTTAGGGAAAGGCCTGCTGCCATCTGGGCAGAGTGGGGCGAGGCCGAGGGTTGCCACCCCAGAAGCACTGGGGACCTCAGGGCCCCATAAGCAGCTGGGCACTGGTCTCCAGGCATCATGGGACACTGTTTACAGGGTCTGGAGCGGGGCCGTGGCGGGGCCCGTTAACCTTAAAACGGGGCCGGGGACAGAGACGTGCCTCCTGCCTCTCCTGCGGGCAGCGGTGCAGCCTGACGGCAACCCTCCCAGCACCCGCGGGTCTGTCCTGGACAGCCCGGCAGTGGAGCAGTGAATACTCTGCTTCTCAGTAGAGCAGGGAAGTGAGGAGCGAGATAAGTCCCAGTCGTCTGCCCTGAGCTGTAGACCCCTGAGTCAGCGGCTGCAATCTAAGCTGTGGAGAACGGACACCCAGGTGGGTCCCAAGTAAGTGACCTCTGACCTTCTGGGAGCAGACCAGCTGGAGAACAAAAGTGGATTTAACGGTGGGAGAAACAACCACGTTCAGCATAAAAAAGCCGAGCAGTTAATGGAGAAGAATCCAAGTCTAGACAGAAAACACGAGTTACCATTTGGAAGCAAATCATCAGCTATTTGATTAAGACGCCGCTAATTCGTGCAGGAGTTTCCTCTCACAGCCACTCTCGGGAGGACCTGCCCCAGGGGCAGCGCAGCTGAGCCCCACGCAGCCCAGCCAGGCAGAGGGGGCGCGGGGCGCCCTGCCCCAGCACAGCACTGGCGTTGGGAGGACGGGAAGGAGGAGGGGGGCGGGCGAGCCGTGCCCTTGAGCCAACGCTCCTGGATTTAGTCCAGAAATGCAGAAGGTCCCATGGACACACGGGCCCTCCCTCCTGCCTCGGTCCCCCGGGCCTCAGACGCCTCCTGAGGGGAGGCCACGGGCTTGGGGGTGATGGCGGCGCCAGACCTGGCACAGGGAGAATGCTCACTCCTCCTTCGCCTCTGGTACCTGGTCAGGACGCGGGCAGGTGGGCCCACAGGCACTGGGGGGTCGGGGGGTCAAGGGGGTGGGAGATGCCCCAGACAAGGGTACAGGGGAAGTTAACAAGGTCCCCTCGGGCGAACCCTGCACCTGGGGACCCCTGACCTCCTCAGCTAAGCCACGCCCCCAGCCTGCAGACAAGGCTGCCCCTCACGTGTTGATCGCCTGGAAGGCAAGTCTCCACAGAGCTCAGGGAGCTGTCGACGGCCACAAGGCCGCTGTCGTGGTTTCTGGGGCCCCTCCCGACTGCACACACCCCCTCCGCCTTACTGGTCCCTGCAGGGAGAGGGGCCATCAAAGCAGCGTGCGGGGCCCCCTCCCCCGCCCCCAGCATCTGAATGGAACTGCGACCGTGCAGACCCACCGCAGGGGGCACCCCCCAGTGCCTGCACGCCTGCGCGCCTTGGAGAAGAGACGGCAGTTTTGCGCGTTAACCAGAAGCCCCACAGATAACCCTTGGGAAAGGGAAGCAGCGCCCCCCGCGGAGCCCTGCGCTCGGGTGTCCCCGCCGCGCCGAGGGGGCCTCTCCTGACGCTTTCCGGCCCCACCGTGAACGCACTCGAGTCAGCACAGGCCGTGCAGCTGGCTGCTCGCTGCCTGCAGACACGCTGGGCTCGAAGAGGCTCCCCAGCCCCTGTGGGCTCCGGCTTGGGTGGAGGCTGGGCTGACCACACCTGCCCTCAAGAGGCCCAACAGCCCACGGTGGGCGAGCGGTGGCTTCCAGAATGCCAGCGAACCCGTGCAGCTGGACGCAACGGGGACCCTCCGGGGTGGGGAGGGGCAAGGGCCGCCACGCGGTCCCCAGGGGCCCTCAGGCGGGGCTCCTAGGCCCTCGGCCCCTTGGCATCTTCAGGGGCGAGCCAGCCGCAGCCCTGCCCGTCGGGGTGCCGGGTGCTCAGGACAGCTCAGCAGTGACGGGACGTGGGGAGGCACAGGCTTGGCTAAGGGAGGGCGAGCGGGGGCGGCCCAGGCGCGCGGAGAGGAGGTGGTGGGCGGCCACGAGCTGGGAGGGCCGAGTGGGGCTCCGGGCCTGGCAGGGGCACTCCACCGTCAGGACTGGGGGTGGACACGGGGAAGCAAACATGGCGACAGCGTCTCGGGGGGCCGCCGAGCACCTGGCCGGGCCAGTGGGTGCACGGGAGGGGAGGCCGGGGAGGTGCCGGGTCTGCCTGGGCCCCTGAGGCACCTGACCCGGGTTTGGGGCTGAGCTGCCCTGAGGCCTCGTCTCCGGAGCCTGGGTGGCGCGGGCCAGGGTGGGTGCTGTCCTTGTGGCCACAGCTCGTCACCCCCAAGTCCCTGACAGCAGGTCAGCACGTGAGCCGGGGGCACAGAGGCCTCCCCAAGGTGGGACGTGAGGGATGAGGCATTCACAGAGCCGGGACCGCCTCACCTGCCTGAACTCCTCCCAGGAATTGGTCCAGGTCCAGAAGTGGGCCTTGTACTGGCCACGGGTGACCGCCATCAGCGTGTTGCCACGGTAGTAGAATACCGGCCTGTCGGGGACAGGCGGCGTCAATTGAAAGGGTCCCCGGGCTGTGGAGGGGCCCCCTGGCCGCCCCTCATCCCCGGTGCTGGAGAGGCTGGCGGCGGAGGAAGGGGGTAGCACGCGGGCACGGCAGGCGGGCCTGTGGGGACGAGCATGGCGGCTGGCACCCCCTACCACCCCCGCCAGGGGTAGCAAGCTCTCATGCCAGGTTTCAAGACAGAAAAGAGACAGTGAGCCGTCCACTCCTGGCCGTCAGCCTGCTCTGGTTACACTATACACCCTTCAGAGTCCACGCCCCTTCACGGCAGCCTGGGAAACTCATTTTGTTTGAGCAAAACAGTAGCAGATCTTGAGCTGGAGCAACTGCCTCTGGACAGCGTCCCGGCGTGGAGCTGCGTGTAGGCTGGGGCCGGGCAGAGGGTGAGGGACGCCGCAGGGAGGAACAAGGCCTCTCCACCCCACCAAGCACTTCATGCCAAGACCCCCGGGTCTCACCTCCCCCTGGGCGAGGACACCTGCTTTGTCAGCCAGCTTGGCCCCGGCGCCAGCTGCGGGGCGCCGGGCGGGGCGAGTGCCCGGCGGGAACCTACCTGTCTGTCAGGCGGCCCTGGAGCATGGTGGGGAGGAGGTCCAGGCCGTCGATGGCCCTGTCCCTGGGTGGCTCCAGGCCTGCGAGGGACAGGCTGGTGGTGAAGAGGTCCATGATGCTGCCCAGCTGGTGGCTCACCTGCAATGGACGTGGCGCAGACGCGCTCAGGATGCCCGCCCTGCCCTGCCCAGATGGCGGCCAGGGGCCAGGTCCCCAGGCGTGCTTGCTGACGCCCACGCCCACGCGCACACACACACACGCGCGGTCACATCCCGCTGCATGTCCACACACGCAGAATAGAGGCTTTCCCTGCCCGATGACACATGTGCGTGGCAGAACGAGCGCAGGGAGCAGGCCAGAGAGGGGACCAAGGCATCACGCCCCAGGATGACTGCATGGCAGGCACAAGGCCGGCTCTGACTCACCTGGCCGGCAGGGATGTGCCCGGGCCACCAGGCGATCGCAGGCTCCCTCATCCCACCTTCAAACGTGGTCTGCTTCCCGCACAGAAAGGGGCCATTGCTGCCACCTGGGGATAGTCGCCCATCAGACCACGTGCCTGAGTCCCCAGGGCCATAAACACCCTGCCGGGCACTCGCCCTCGGGACACGTCTGTCCACCTGGCTCCCCGCCTGGCCCTTTGGAGGTGACATTACTGAGGCACTGAGGCCGTTGTGGAGACAAAGGACCAGCCCTGGGGTTCAGGCCTCAAGTTCAACGTCGGAACGCCTGGAGATGGCTCTGACCTAGAGCTGTGGTCATAAGGTCATGCCCCCATAGACCGCGACCACGCACACACACAGCACGTGGACATGTTAGTGAAAGACGTGGAAACGTTAAGACACAGTCCCGACCCCGGGCCTGGCAGGTGCCAGGTTCCCTAAATGTCACTGTGCACAAGCAGCTCCTGTGTGCCTGGGGTTTGGGGGTGCAGATCCCGTCTTTCTGACACGCCCTGCTCTGAGCAGGTGGTCCCTGAACCTGGCTGTAGGCGGTGCCGAGGGCAGACAGCCCGGTCCTGGTGAATCGCACGTCCCCGGCTCGCTGCCATGATGGAGGGAGGGACCCCTGAGCATGGGCCTCGCTGGTCAGCACAGGGACAGCAAGGGTCACAGGCCAGAGGCCAATGAGGGCCTACTTCTCTCCTGCTCCTGTCTCTCCAGCTGGGGGTGGGTACATGGATTTTTATTGTCTTGTTCTGCCCCTGCAGCTCCTTCTCTGCCGAAGCCAGTTGCGCTGTTCCTGTCCCTGGAGATCCCTGGGCCCCTCTGCCCCCAGGACACGTGGCTGTAAGGTCCCCCAGTGCCTCCCCAGACAGGCCCGGCCCTGTGGGGTTTCCAGCTGTCTGTGGCCTTCCTTCCAGAGCTGTCTGAGTGACTCAGGGCCCTCCTGGGGCCCAGCCTTTTTAAGAAGAAAGGGAAAAAGAGACATCACCACGGGGGTGTGAAACCCTCATAGGACTGTGAAACGCGGGCTCTAACAACCTCGCTCCAGCTCCGCAAGGTGGAAAAGCCTCAGGCCTGAGAGGCCTAGAGCCAGGGTCCTCAGGAGGACTGCAGGCTGGCAGGGACACAGACGGAGGGTCTGGGGGAGTGAGCAGGCCCCCCGCGCTGCGCCAGGGGCTCCGGCACTGCAGGGGAGGGGGGCTCGCTCCCTCCCCTCCCGACACCACCCACCACGAGGCCTGGGGGGGCGCTTCCGAGGGGCGGGGTGGGCGCCAAGCCTGGGCCTGGCTGCCGCAGGGTCATCGCCCCCGTGGGAAGGGAGGCCCCCAAACACAGAAAAAGGGGCAGATGTGTCCAGTCACAACGGCCACTGTGTTACAGCTGAGATCAGAACGGAAACGCTGATAGGGGACGTTGCGGCTTCAGAGAGAGAACTCCGGACGCGACTGGCCCCAGGGCTGGCCAGTAGAGAGGCAGGACGCGGTGAGGGCCGCAGCCTCTGCCTCCGCCTGCCCCACCGAGCTCTCCCTCCTGACCAGGCACCTGCCAGGCGGTGGGGAAGAGGGGCATCGGACCTGGGGGGCGCTTGCCGGTGTCTCTCCCTCCCCAAGGCTGAGCCCTTCACACTCGGCCCGGTGGAGGGCTGCTGGGGGGCCCTGGGTAGAGCCCCATCTGCTCAAGTCACCTGCCTTGTCTGGGCGCAGAAATGAGGGCAGCGCCGTTGTCGGACGTGAAGAAAACAAAGGTGTTCTCTGCGATGCTCAGGTCCCGGAGGAGGTGCAGGATCTTCCCGACGCTGTCGTCAATCTCCCGGACGGCGTCCCCGTAACTGCGGGAAGGAGGGAGCGGTCAGCAGGGGCCAGCGGCCTCCAGGACCAGAGGGCGGCCGAAGCCGAACCTCAGGGAGGGACGAGGAGGGGGCGTTCCAGTCGAGTTTCAGACGGAATCGGGGCAGAGGCACAGATGCTTCCCTCTGTGCACAGCTGACAGTGGTAGCGAGGGCCCAGTCTCTGGTGGTAACCAAGCACAGCTGACCCCCCGCCCCGGGGCCCAGGTCTACATGCCCAAGGACTCACCGCCCCCGCTGGCTGGTGCCCAGGAAAGGCCTGGAGGCATAAACAGGCGCGTGTGTCGCGTCGATGGCCCAGTGTAGAAAGAAGGGGCGGCGAGCTGCCTGCTGCCTCTTAATGAAATCCAGTGCTTCCTGAGGAGAAGTGCACACCGTCTTCCCCGCCCCAGGCCCACCTCCCACCCCAGAGCCGGGCCAGCCCCTGCTGTCGTCACCTGCAGGTAGATCTGGGTGAGGTTGGCTTCTCCGGTCTTCAGGTTAATTGGAAATTCCTCATAAAATCTGAAAACAGTACAGATCCAGACAGAAGTCGGCCTTCAGGGCAGGAAAGCCGCCCCCCCCCCCCCCGATTTCCTGGGCCAAGTCAGGGGCCTCGTTTACAAGAGAGACGGAAACGTTCACGTCAGAACAAAACCGGAGCCTGGAAGCTCCCAGGCCTGTCGGGGACCCACTGGGGTGGAGTCTGGTGCCCCAGTGACCCCACCATCTGGGAGGAGGGGAGCCCCGCCAATGAACAGGCAGGACGGTGCGAGAGGAAGCGGCCAGTCCACGGCCACGGAGGGCACGGCTAACGGGTGTGGGCATCTCTCTAGGGTGACGGAGGCGGTCTGGGATGGGGGTGCTGGGTGAGCTACACCTCAGCAATGCTGGCCCAGCTCTGTGGTCCAGTGACGTGTACTGCGCTTCCACCAGAACAAAAATAATTTAAAAAGGAAGAAAGGGAAGTTAGGCCAGACAGGAAAGACCAGGGCCTGCCTGCAGCCACCCGATGGCCAGACCAGGTCGGTCCTGCAGCCGACGTCCCCCCAGACGGTGGCTCGGAGCGAGGCTGACCGTGCAGAGCGTAGCCCCCTCAGGGCACGGGGCCCAAACCCCGGAAGCCAAGTGACGCGCCTCGCTCTGGGGAGCATCCGGGGCTCCCAGCACCTTTCCTGAGACAGTCAGAAGCCCCCGGACGCGGGGCTCTTGTAAGTCAGAGGTCACAGCACGAGGTCTGGGCAGGACGAGGAGCTGGCGGGTGGGCAGCAGCAGTGGGCGGGGCCTGTTACCTGCCAACCATCTCCCAGTCCCGGTACACAGGGATGTTGGGCCTGGCCTTGTTGTCATAAGGTCCAAAGTGACAGTTGGGGGATCCAAACCACTCGTCGAATCCGTGCTTCAGGGGGTGGAACTGAGGCCTGTGGCCCAGATGCCTAGAGAGAGGAACCCGGGGCACTTCAGGACCGCCGCATGGGCGCCCCGGAGCTCCAGGAAGCAAACACCCTCGCTTTCAGAGAACAGCTCAGGAAACAAGGCTCCAGCCAGCCCCAGGGTGTGCTGAGCCCGGGTGCCCCGTGGCCTGGCCCCCCTGCCCGCACAGTCCACCCAGGCGACAACCGAGGGGCGCACATGGGGACGGTGACCAGGTCCCATGAGCGCGGCTCACTGCCCCGGCGCCCTGGGCAGGAGCCGGACGGGACGAGAGGATAACACGGCAAGGTGCCTGCGGGGCAACGGCCCAGCTGTTACCGGGCTCGGACCCGCCCCCTGCTCCCACCCGGGAGCCCCTTCCCCGCAGGTGCGTCACGTCGGGTCCTCTCGCCAGTGGGAGGGTCTCTCTTGAGAAGGCGCTGCTTAGAGAAGGGGTTTCGGGGTGAGGTTCCTCCTCCCTGGGAAGCAGACAGGTTTCTTGGGGTCACGTTTGCAGAAAGCCTCTCGCGGCCAGCATCGCTGGCGCAGCGCTGGGGGGCTGCACCGGGCCAGGCCGACTCCACGTCACCGTGAGCTTGCCGCACAGCTCGCTCACTCAGTCAGGTGGATGCAGCCCGAGGCAGCTGGGCAGGATGGCGCCGGAACTGAGCTGGCCGGCAGCGGAGTCTGGGCGCCGGTAAGTGAACCTCTCGGTGCCCCCTGCTGGTCCCGAAACACTCTGCCTCCGCCGGATGGCTGCCCGGCTTTTGGAGCCCCTGTGCCGGGGGCACCCGCACGGGTTCTGCCCCGAGCACTGTCTCCGCAAAGGAGAGCCAGCTGCGCCCCGTGCTTCCTCTCTGGGCCTGCAGCTATGACGCCCCCTCCACGCTGGACACCGCTGGGTGTGACACTCCTCGTCCTGCATCCTTCAGCCCAAACGGCCTTCATGAAACAGAAACACCCACAAAGGTCCGACTCGTGTGAAGTTGTCAATTCCAGGTGCTGGTCCCAGGGCAGCTGCGGGGTCAGTACTGCCTGCCAGCGAGCTGAGTGACAGCACGTCGAGCCCCTGGGACTCAGGGCAGCCTCTCGCGGGAGTCCAGGCTCCATCCATCCCAGGCCTTGGTTAGGCTGACAAAATCCGGATCCGTGGTGCTGGGGCCCGAGGCTGGCTGTCAGGCAGTCACGGCCACGGCCACCAACACCCCCTGCGGCTCTGATGGGACCCTGCTGAGACCAGCACACCCACCTGGCAGAGGAGGGACCGAGCCCCCTGCCCCGGGCCTCCCAGAGCCCGTCATCCCATTGGCCATGGCCGCCCTGACCCCGGCTGGTCCACCAGCTCTGCGTCCACCTCCCTGAGTCCATGGAGCTGCCTCTCCAGGCCCTGCCGCGTCCCTTCCTGTTCCTGAGTCCGCCCATCTCCGGAGCTCGTGCGGACAGGCTCCCACTCCAGCTCTGGCTGCCCCGTGTCAGTGACCACGAACGGGAGGCCCCTGGACCGGGGCAGAGCCGCCAGGCTGGGCAGAGAGCACCGGTCATCGCAGGGGCTCCTCCTTCTGCGGGCGCAGCCCTGGCACGGCCCCGGCGGGCCTCGTAGCCGCCCTACCGCCGTCTCCCGGGCCTTCCCGGCACTGCTGGGCCTTGCAGGCTCCCACATCCTGCACCCTCGTCAGCTCTGCTGTGCAGCCCCCACCGCCTCCAGGCTCGACCGCTCGGCCAGCAGGACAGCTGCCAGCCCCTCTCGGGGGTGAGGAAGCAGCCTCCATGTCCTCGGGTTCCCTGAGGACTCCTCTCCCGGTTTCTGCAGATCCCCCATCACTAGGACTGTCAACTGCGTGGGGCAGTGGTTCCCAAGGGGCGCAGATGAGGTGCTTGCCCTCGAGGTGGTGAGTGCCATAGGGGTCAAGGCGAGAGGGTCCAAAGCACGGCAGCGGCCGAGCAGAGACGATCAGCGCTGGAAGTCAGGGAAGGCTTCCTGTAGGAAGCAGGCTTGGTCTCCAAGGGCTCCAACACGTGGGAGAGGAAAGAGGACATCCGACCTTCATATCAACCTCTAGGGCTGCGTACTCAGGCATCCCCGGGGAGTACAGCGCGACACGCGTGTGACAACGTGATCTTTCACGATCACTTGACCCCGATGATTCCACACCACACGACCGTCCCCATCCCCTGCTTGCTTCTTGGTTTCATCACCAGACAGACCGCTTTGCTCGCTGGCGTGTCATCGTGACAGCACGCGTGTGCAATAACATGGCTCCTTTGGTGCTGCCGTGGCAGCCACCACCCCAGCCTCACCACGGGAGGTCCCACGGGCACGGCCACAGCAGCTTTTAAAGGGATGCTTTGGACATCTTAGCGGACCTGGAATTCAAGGACTCTACTCCCACCCGCGGGGCTCCCACGGGGCAACGTGAGTAAGGAATCCACTGGGTGAGCCCAGCAGGCAGGTGTGGGACTCACCACTTGCCCACGATCTTGCTGGTGTAGCCGGCCTCCTTCAGCAGCTCTGGCAGCAGGAGCTCTGAGTCCGGGATGCCGCCCACTATCTCCTGTGGCGTGTAGGCTGGTGGAGCAATGCACCGTGTGAGCCGGCAGGGTCGAGCGGCAGAGCCCTGGTCGGGGCAGCACCGCCCGGGCACTTTGCAGGTCTTCCGGCGCTCATCACAGCCAGCACCATTACCAGAGCGAACAGGCAAACGTGCCCCCGAGGGGGTCTGGACGTCAGGGGTCAGGGGTCAGGAGAGGGCCTGCCCCTGGCGTCTCCAGAACTCGGGCTCTGAGACCACACCTTCCTCCAAGGGCCCCTTGAAGCCCCACTTGGTTGGGGAGCCCACCTAGAGCCGGGCCGCCCCCGCCCCCGGGACAGGGCGGGAGCCAGCCCCACCCTCACCGTCCTCCCCACTCGCCCAAAACACATTGTTTCTGATGGAAGCTCTGCATTCTGTTTTAACATGAGTTACGACCCAGACAGAAGCCTCAACCCTGGGCGACAAGTGCGCCCGGGAGAAGCCAGGTCACCAGAGAGGACAGGCGACAGACGCCCCCTCCCTCTGCCCCAGGGCACAGCCTACCGTTCCTCGCGTGCCCGTTGGTAGTATAGAAGCCACTGCGGATGGGCAGGCGTCCGGTGAGCAGAGCCGCCCTGGCTACGCGGAGGGAACACAACAGAAACATGGGTCACGCGTGCAGCCCGAGGCCAGCCCTGTGGTACCCGAGTCCCCGGCAGCCACTTGAGAGCCGGGTGGGAGCACAGCTCCGCAAAGACCAGCAGCGGGGCCGGACGCAGCTCCCCCTCGCTCGCTCTCCAGCTCCCGGGACAGCCCACAGGCCTCCTCAGGTGCCGCCCCTTGCGGGGTCGCCTCTCGTCCTCCAGATCAGAGGTTCTCCCCACTGCGAGGCCATTACCCCCCCAGCTGGCGATCCCTTCCCTGGCTGAGCACCTCCCCCGAACCAGCCGCGACACTCAGCTCCGCGAGTGAACAGCCGCCGGCACCGAGGCGGCCGCTTGGGCCTCAAACGCCCGCAGAGGCTCCGAGCACTTGGCGGCCTCTGGTGGCTCCTGATGGCCCCGCGCTCCCCAGAGCATGGAGCTCAGGTGCTCCCAAGCACCAGGATCCGACAGAAGAGGCCGCAGCCCGCCTGCCAGCCCTCTGCCCCTTGCGGGAAATGCCGGTGGAGCCGACACCCAAGTCAGGGCTGCCACCCCCGTGCTCCGTGCCCGCACCCTGTGCCCCTTTCTGGCCTACGCATTCCCCGCCTCCCCACCGCGCCTCAGTCTCCGCGCTCCGTGCCCGCCCCCCTTGTGTCCCCCCACCCAGCATGCCCTACGCCCGGCCCCACTCCCTGGTGGCCTGAGCAGGCCGTGACTTACAAGGGGAGCACAGGGGATTGGCCGTGTAGAAGTTCGGGAAAAGCATCCCTTCCGCAGCCATCCGGTCCAAATTCGGGGTCTCTCTGGAAGGTTCTCCGTACACCCCGAGGTCGCCCCACCCCATCTGCAGGAAAGAGCGTGTGCAGGTAGGATGAGAACGTAGCTGGAGCCGTGGCCCCCAGCGCACCCCAAGTGCGGCAGGTGCGCGGTCAGCGCTCCCCGGTGCAGATGCCCAGCACCCACCTCCTCCCGGCCCCGACGCCGGCCCCACGTGCTCACGGGGCACCGGCACCAAGACACACACCTCTGCCTTCTGCACAGACGAGAAGGCCGTCCTACTCTGCGGTGTGAATTCACACTTAAAGACGGTGGCCAGGCCCCATGAAGCTAACCCGGTGAGGCCCCGAGGCCCGCGGTCCTCCCGAGCTCGCTGTCCCGAGAACTGGGCCGGCCGGCACCCAGGCGCCGCACGAATGTCCACAGCAGCAGGACTCCCGACTGCTCAAAAGAGACAGCCTGTGTCCATCACTGATCAACAGTAGACAGATGTGGTCCATCCATCCAGGACCGGGGTGAACAGCAGCCTCCCGTTTACGTCCACTCAGGACCGGAGAACGTAACCATACTTGGAAATACGGACGTAATTAGCTAAGATGAGACCACACTGGACCAGGGTAGCCCTAAATCCAGTGACTGGGTCCGTGTGAGAAGATGGGACACAGAGACAAGACAGACACACAAGGAGAGGCCAGGCCTCCACGACGGAGGCAGAGACTGGAGGGTTGCAGCCACAAGCCAAGGAGCACAGGAGCCCCCGGGAGATGGAGGGGAGGGAGGACCCTCCCTCGGAGCCTCCGGAGAGACTGGCCCTGCAGCCCCTTGATTTCAGACTCTGGCCTCCAGGACTGGAGGAAACAGATTCCTATTCCAAGGCACCAAGTCTGTAGCCACCTGTTAGGCACGAGAGACCTGATACACACACTACGGACCACTACTCGGCCGTAAAGAGGAACGAGGTGCTGACACTCACGAAAACAGGCTGCTGAGAAGCCGGTCAGAAAAGGCCGCAGGGTGTACGATGGATGTGAGACGTCCAGAACAGGCAAGTCCACGGGGACAAGGCAGATGGGTGGTTGCCAGGGGCTGGGGGAGGGGGAGGAGAGTGACTGCCAGTGGGAAAGGGGTTTCTCTTCGGGGGGTGGGATGTTCTCAGCTACCGGATGGGGGCGCTGCACAAGCCGGCGCACGTGCTAAACACCACCGAACCGCACGCTTTAAAATGTTAAAAGGGTGAATTCATGTTATGTGCGTTGTGCCAGAAGAAAACCCGCCAGGTGGTGAGGTGGGTTAGCACGGGGGACGGACGGACGGACAGACGTGAGACAGAGCAGGCAGAGTCCAGGCGCGGCGACAGGTGTGCACTTCGACACCCTTTCAGCTGCACGGGTGTTCGACAACTTTCATCCTAAAGCGCTAAAGAAATACCTGAAAAGGGCAACGGGACGTGACTTCGCTCTATGACCCAACGCATCCTTCTGCAGCCAGTGGCGTGGGGCAGGAGTGACCCCGACAAACTGATTCCCCTCGGCGCTGCTGGCGGGCGCGGCCCTGCTTCCCCTCTGGATTCTCTAGACGCGCCAGCCCCCTCCAAGCTGGCTCTCCTTCACCGGCCGCTCCTCCTGGAGGGGTGGAGTGGGGGGGAGGGCGGGGACGGGGCTTCTTCCCGGGGTTATGAAGATGACCTACAGCTGACCGTGGTGACAGCTGCACGACGCTGTGAAGGTGCTAGAAACCGCGGAATTGTGCCCTTTAACTGGTGAACTGCATGATGGAAACTGCGTCTCCGTAGAGTGCCGCTGGAAAGCGCAGGCACCTGGTGCTGCAGCGGCCTGGCCGTGCCTGTCTCTCTGGGGCCCCTTAAAGCTCTCCAGACTCACGGGCCACGGCCTGCCAGCCCACAGCAGGCTCGGCAGGTCTGCACGGAGACGCTGGGGAGAGCGGGGCCAGCGCGCACGAAGCTCGGGGACCCCTGGGTCACACGTGGGGGCCGAGCACGCAGGTTTGCCCGGGATGGTCACAGGTAGGTGTGTGGTCTGGCTGTCATCATTCATGCCCCCTGCACTGGGCAGGAACTCACACGGCGCCCTCTCCGTCAGGGAGAGCCAGGAGGGGGACACGTCCCCTCGTCTCCCGGCCTTCGGCCCATCCTGACACTCGGGTCCCAGAGCTGCCTGGGGGCTTTTGCCCTTGGACTGTGCGGTCTGTTCTCAAAGACCCTTCCAGCCATAGAGTCCCTTTGGAAATGGTTTATCTTGAAATTACTGAAAAGGCTTTTCCGTTCACCACAACAGGAGCTGGAATGAAAGTTGCCCCTGGAGGGAAGTGCGGCCGACAGGGGCAGGAAGTGGAGTGGAAGGCACGAGGCTGAGGCTCCAGGCCTCTCCCTGCTGCCCCCTCTCCCCGCACCCCACGGGGCACAGGCGGGCTGCCGACCCTCACCCCCAGGCCAGGTAGGAGGAGCAGAGAGAGGCAGAGGGGCTGGGTCCACTGGCACCACCCAAATCCCAGCCTCCCAGGAGGGAGGTGGGGCACAGCACAAATCTTACGTCTGCATAAACAGTTTAGGCACAGGGAATGCTGGGATACTCCCCAAACCCAAGTTCCCAGATGGCGGCCAAGGGCCCACCTATTTACAGGTGAGCCTCTCTGAGGCCTGCAGTCACTGGCCTGCCGTGTTAGCTCCTTCCTGCTGAATCAAGTTCTATTATCACTTATCGGTAGGCTTTCTTGGCTATACAAATAGGGATGTTAACATCCACCTTGCACGGCTATCACGGCTTCCATGAGACCGTCCTCCACGGCACCCTGGGCAGGGTCTCCCACAGAGTGTGAAGGATGTCTCCCCTCTCCCACGTGATCGCCCACCCGCGCTCCCAAGGCAGCCGGAACCCGGGCCTATGGTCCTCCTCCTGGCCTCGGCCTTGCCATTACTCGGTGGGAACTTCAAGACTTCTGGGCGTAACTAATGAGAACATAGCACAGGGAACTCGACTCATTACTCCCTGGTGACCTAAATGGGAAAGAAATCCAAAAATGAGAGGATATATGTATACGTACACCTGATTCACTTTGTTGTACAATAGAAACTAACACAACACTGTAAAACAACTACACTCCAATAAAAATTAAATAAAAAAAAAGACTTCTGGGCAGTGCAGGGGCCACGCACAGCTACGAGGGATTATTACCCGTGCGTGTGTCCACATCGACACGTGTGCGAGGCCCTGGAGGGTCAGGGCGGGGGCACTGGCTGGATGGGCCCACCGTGGGGACACAGAGGCTGGCCTCTATGCAGCCTGGCCTTACCCTTCCCAGTAGCCACAGGGCGTCCTCCTTAATCCTGTTTTACAAGTAAAGAACTGAGACAGACGGCACTCGGGCCCAGCCGGGCAGGAGGGAGCTCTGTCCCTGCGCCCCGGCCCCATCACCCATCAGCCTTAGAGAATGGAGCTTCTCAGCCTCTTCTAAATTCTTCCACAAGTTGATGCCTACCAGGGCCTGCGCCTCCTGCCAGGCCTGATGACCGCCTGGGTGAGGACACAGAGCTGGGGGGCCTGAAGCCTGTCTAGTCGGGAGAGCCTCGGCCCCCACTTCTGCTAAAGTCGCTTTGAGTGTGTTTCCTGTCATGCGCTGACCAGGACAGAGGTCTCCCCGACTTCTCTGGGCTTCAGCTGCCAAAGAACCCCAAAGTCACAGGAGGAAGCCGCAGAGGAGAGTCAGGGCATTGGGGCCTCCTGGCCCACTGTTCCTGTCTCCTGGACCCACCCTGGGCACCCAGGCAGACGGGCCCCTGGGTCAGCCCCCCTCGAGTGAGACGTGCCCAGTGCCGGTCCCCCTCCACCACTCAGGGCCTCCGACAGAGCCCAGCGGCCCCGGTAACGGGCAAAGAGAAACAGGTGGGTGTGGGCACAGGTTGTACTTTCTGTAGCCCCATAAATCCAGAAAACGACCATCTCAACCAGCCTGCAGCATCGACCTTCACTAATGAACTGTCACCTTGGAGAGAAAGGGAGGGGCAGAAATCGGAGAGGCTAAGTGCTCAGCAAAGCCTTGCTTGCCCCAGTAATTCATGTACTTAAACAGCCTTCCTGCCCAGGAACCTCAGCTTTGAGAAGGCTGACCCGCTGACACAGCGAGCATTTCCAAGACCCACGTGTTCGTCACAAGCAAAGTTTCCGTACCAGCCATCGGGGTGGGCTCCGGAGGAGAGGAACTTCCGGGTCCCTGCGGAAGCCCTCGTGTCTGAACAGTTATGGGTAGAGAGAAGCACGGTCTGCGTCACCTCTGGGCGGAGCCACCATGGGCGGGTTTCTGCGATCTTTTCCGGCTTATTTGAATGTTGGTAACTTTTTGTAATAAAGAATTATTTTCATAATAAAAAAGTTACATGAGATATATTTTATGTCTTTTTCTTGTACTAGGTCTTTGAAATCCGAGCGTGTTTTTTACACACAGCACCTCGAAATTCCGACCAGCCAGGACCGCCCAGCAGCCACGTGAGGCCCGTGGCCTTGGTCCAAAGGCTCCTGGGAGTGTCTCTGCTGGTCTTCTGGGGAACTGTGAGCTATTTTTACTCACAACACTTCTGACACCAAGTGTGTGTGGGTGGGTGACCACAGCAACTCCTTCTCCGGCCTCTGGGCACCGGCTGGGAGTGCAACAATTCAGCTCCGTCTGACACTACCTACCTGGACCTGGCATCTGACCCCACAGGTCAAGGGCTCAGCCCCACAAGACTGCCCCCACTTCACATGCCAGGCGCACATCCTGGGCCTCCTGTAAGTCAAGGCTCCCACAACCCACCCCCACTGCCCCCAAAGTTGGATAATTTGCTAGAACGGCTCACAGAACTCAGGGTGGCGCTGTGTTCACTATCACCTGTTTACTGTCAAGGACACAACTCAGGGACAACAGGTGGAAGAGATGCCTCGGGTGAGGCGTCGGGGGGACTTCCCTGCCCTCTCTGAGCCCTTCCACGTGTACACCGACCTGGAGCCCCTGGAGGTCAAGGCTGTGCCTTCCAGTCACGCCTTGGCCTTCCTGGCGACCACATCCTGAAGCCATCCAGGGCCCCCCCCTACAGACACTGGTATCACTCCGGATTCGAGGGTTTAGGAGCCGTATGCAGGACCTCTGCACTGCCTCAGCCCTCAGGACGGGGCGGAGGGGAGGCCCAAAGGGCCGCGGTCTCCCCACAGCTCAGGGCAGCAGGCACCTGAACCCAGGTTTGCCTGCGTCCCCACTTTACCCCAACGCTCCACAGGGACTGATTCCAGAGCCTCCATTTCACTCCCCAAAAAGTGCCCCCCAAATACAGTCCCGCTTCCTTGGGAAGGAGCACAGGGACCAAGTCGCAAAGGAGGCGCGAACAGCACGGCTCTGTGGGAAGGGTGGGAAGGGTTGGCCGCCGCGGTGACCAGGGTGGCCTGGGGCTACACACACACCCATCCACACACCCATCCGGGGACATTCCTCCGGTTCCCAGGGCAGGTCCAGCAGGCCAAAGGCAGCGGGGAAGGCGACTTCCAGGGCAGGCAGGCAGGCCGGGGTCTTAGTCAGCTCTGCACCGCTTCCCTGCCACCCACACCCCCAGCAGTGGGGGGCGGCAGGCGAGAGCAGGGGTCCTGGGGAGGTGGTCCTCACGCGGCCAGCATCGCAGCACGCCTGAGGGACAGCGGAAGGAGCGGGGGAGGGAACAGGACGGGAGGCTCTTCTCCTGGCCCGGCCTGGACACTACACCTCACTTCACCCTCACCCACGAGCCAGGCTGCGGCCAGGCGCGACCCCCACACCGCCGGCCGCCCCCAACCCCGCCCGAGCGCAGTCCTCCCGGGAGCCCGGCCCACACCCGCACTCACGTCGTCCATGAGCAGGAGCAGGATGTTGGGGGGCTGCGGGGCGCCTGTGACCCCCAGCCCCGCGGCGCTCAGCACGAGAAGCAGCCGCCACCTCGTCGCCGCAGCAACCGCCGCCATGGCAACCACGCCGAGCGCCACGGAGCCCCGGAGCGGCGGGAACGGCCCGGCCCGGCAAAGCGGCCGACCCTTCCGGCTGGGCGATGGGGCGGGGCCATGCCGGCTGAGTGACAGGAGAAGCGGGGCCCTGACCGACAGGGGCGGGGTCAGACCGGCTGAGTGACAGGGATGTGACAGGCGGGTGGGGCGGGGCCTAGCCGGCCGCATTACCGTCGTCGTCACGTGATGCGGCCTGTCGGGCTCCCAAGATGGCGGTTTGCGTAGCGGTGATCGCCAAGGAGGTGCGTACTCCGCCGGGCAGGCCCGCTCCAGCGTCAGCCTAGCTCTCCGGTTCCCCTCCTTCCCTGCCCCAAGGGCTCCGGAGGGTGGGCCCGGGGGCTTTGCCGAGCGTAGGTGGCCAGGGGCGGGCCCGGCGGAGGCGCCGCCCAGACCTGCACCTGCCGCTGCCGAAGCGTCACGGGCCGGGTCTTCCTCTTCCGTGCGGGCCGCCGCTCCGCCCAGCCCCCCGTCCGCGGGCTTTGTGGTTTCCTGCTCCCGAGTCTAGGCGTCCACTTCTGTCCATCCTGCTCGGCCGCGCGCTCCCAACGGCCAGGCCGTCGACCCCCGGACGAGTGACTGTTCCTCTCCGCTCAGCAGCCACAAGTCAGACCGTTGCACACCTCTGCCTGGAAGCCTCAACAGTGGCTTCTCATTGCCGTAGAATCATGTCCGAATAATCCCCTCCCCGTACCACAGACACGCTCCACTCCAGCTGACGGACT
This sequence comes from Aethalodelphis obliquidens, assembly GCF_003676395.1. Taxonomy (NCBI): domain Eukaryota; kingdom Metazoa; phylum Chordata; class Mammalia; order Artiodactyla; family Delphinidae; genus Aethalodelphis; species Aethalodelphis obliquidens. The sequence goes on along the minus strand of NW_020837964.1, from coordinate 912,989 downwards.
TACCTGCAGCTCCCCCGGCAGGCTCTGCTCCCTCACGTCTGGGCCTCTGCACCTGGAACCCCTTCCTCCTTCTCCCCCACTCCTGTCCCCTCCACTGGCCACCGAAGATTTCACTTTCTCTAGAAAGCTCTTTCTGAATCCTGAGATTGGGCTGCGTGGCCATCCACGCGCTCCTACTGCACGGAGCCGTGGTGTCCGCCCCAGCCTTTTGAAGACTAGGCTTCTGCGGCGGTTTTCCCGTGAAGCTCTTGTTACGCTGACTTCCGTCTTATCACTTGCTGCGTTATTTGTTGGTGGGTTTGTGGACTGTCTCCTTCATCTGTCATCTCCATCAGGGTAGGGACAGCGTTGTGTACACTATATCTGTGCAGTGCCAGGCCTGTGGGAGCCTGGGAAGGCGCTGTTAACTCCAGGGTTAGGCTGCTCGGAAATGGCCCTGCAGAGATGGAGGTCTGAGACAACCCTTGACGGGTTTAGAGGGAGCCTGCCAGTGCCTCTGAGACTGCAGGAGCTGGAGTGTTGGGAAACAGCCAGTATGACGGGGCCAGGAGGAGAGCACGTGCTAGAATGGGGCCCTGCTCAGAACGTGAGTGACAGGCTGTGCTCAGACCCACTTCAGAGGCGTCTTCTCTTTTCTGCCCATCCTACCCATGCCCCTTTGCAGACAGTATGAAAACCTCCTCAGGTTAGATTGGGTGCCCTGAAGGCAATGCCCACGGCAATTTGAAGGATTTTTTAAAATTTATTTATTTATTATTTATTTTCGGCTGCGTTGGGTTTTCGTCCTTGGGTCTTTTTTGCTGCACGCGGGCTTTCTCTAGTTGCAGCGAGCGGGTTGCTTCTCTTGTTGGGGAGCACGGCTCTAGGCGCATGGGCTTCAGTTGTGGCACACGGGCTCAGTGGTTGTGGCTCGCGGGCTCTAGAGTGCAGGCTCAGTAGTTGTGTTGCACGGGCTTAGTTGCTCTGTGGCATGTGGGATCTTCCCGGACCAGGGCTCGAACCCGTGTCCCCTGCATTGGCAGGTGGATTCTTAAGCACTGCGCCACCAGGGAAGTCCCAGTTTGGAGGATTAAGCAGTGGGTTTTGGGGAATGAGAGCGTATTCTATGGCTAATTGGCACTTGGCCGATCTGCCCTCCTGAGTGCCCCGTGGCCTTGTTTTCCAGGCCAGCGCACATGGGGTGGATCCTTGTCTCTTCAGCCACCGTCATCCTTTTCTTGCAGAATTACCCTCTTTACATCCGCAGTGTCCCCACGGAGAACGAGCTCAAGTTTCACTACATGGTGCACACGTCCCTGGACGTGGTGGACGAGAAGATCTCAGCAATGGGGAAGGCCCTGGTGGACCAGAGGGAGCTTTACCTGGGCCTGCTGTACCCCACAGAGGACTACAAGGTGTATCCTCGCACCTGGCAGTGGCTTTGAGTCTGGGGATTCCCTGCAGTCGCAGGGTGCGCTGTAGCATTAGGTCCCCTTGAAAAGCATCTCGTAACATCACTTGAAAAGAAAAAAGATGCGGGCTTTTGGCCAGTGGGGAATTAGAGCAGCTTGAGGACACTTAGGACCTCACACCCTTCTTTCTTTAATTAGGAGGATAATGTGGGAGCAGCCAGGCTTGAATTGCCTTGTGACAGTCCCCACCTGTCCCTTGGGTTTGTGGAGGAACTGGGGACTCTCTGGCTTCATGCCATCTCAGTGGGGCCACCACCTCCTGAGCAAGGGGTCATTGTTTACGCATCTTTTTTTTTTTTTTAGTATTTATTTATTTAGGCCGCACAGGGTCTTACTTGCAGGATGTGGGATATTCCTTGCAGCGTGCAGAATCTTTAGTTGCGGCATGTGGACTTAGTTGCAGTATGTGGGATCTAGTTCCCTGAGCAGGGATCGAACCCCAGCCCCCTGCATTGGGAGCATGGAGTCTTAGCCACTGGACCACCAGGGAAGTCCCCACTCATCTCTTTGCCAGGCCCGGCCCCACCAGTCACTGTAAGATCTTGACCAGTCCTTGGGACAAATGGCTCGAAACCTATGGAGTTCAAAGACATTCCCACAAGCAGTAACGAGCTCGCCCAGTGTCACTGCCCGGAGCCACTGTTCCGCAAGATGGAGTGGCCTTTAGAGGTATGGGTACCTTAGGCAGGATTCGCCTCATTTGTGCAACCTCTGGTCTTGCAGTTAACCCTTCCCAGCTGGGAACTGTTGCAGAGAGAAGGCGAGGTGCCCCAGGGTTTGGGCAGGTTGCCCCGGGGCTTGGGTCATGATAGGCTTAGCTCCGTGCCCTTTGCTTCTCCAGTAAACACCAGAGCTGTCTAAGGAAGTGTCCAGTCACACCTGCTGCAGTCCTTTGTCCTCTTGGCACTGTGGGAGTGGCCCAGCCTGGGGCACTTGCTGTGATGCAGGTGTCATGCTTCTGCAGAGCAGCTTAGCAGCCGGAGGACATGCACAGATGGCCTTCCTCTCACAGGCTCTGCACGGTGATGCCGTGCTTGGGGCTGTCACAGAGTCCCCGTGTTAAGAGCGTGTTCCCTAACCAGCTGTGCAGTTACGGCTACGTGACCAACTCCAAGGTGAAGTTTGTCATGGTGGTGGATTCCTCCAACACGGCGCTCAGAGACAACGAGATTCGCAGTGTGAGTGTGGGGGCCGGTGGGCGCGCCTGGCCGCTCGGTTTTCCGTCTTTGTTCAGAAATGCTGAGAAGCCCGAGCGTGGCAGCAGCTGTGTGTACTTGCACGTGTGAATTAAACACGTTGTTGGTTCTTGTTCCAGATGTTCCGGAAGCTGCACAACTCCTACACAGACGTGATGTGCAACCCCTTCTATAACCCGGGGGACCGCATTCAGTCCAGGTGGGCGTGGCGCCTTCTCGGGTAGCCCCCGCCTTGCTGAGAGGCAGCGATTCTGAGAGGCAGGGAGGGAAGGCCTTTATGAGCAACGGGCACTGTCCGTCTAAGGCAGCCATTCTGAAGAGGCAGAACCCTGTTTTTCCAAACAAACTCTTCCTTGGATCTCCAGATCAGGAGAAGGGGAGTTGGGGCGCGGGGGCTGCAGAGCTTGCCCATCTGGTCTCCCAGGTCGGCCCAGCAGGTCCTGGGGCGCCTCCCCAGATCCCAGTGAGGGCCCAGGCATGTGGACAGGAGCCTCCGGGAGAAAACGTCCTCCTGTCGCTGCCCGATTTTGTCTTTGACGTTGAACTTAGACGATTAGGACGTTAGGGTGCAGGTGTCTTCGAAATAGCCTTCAGGTAAACACAGACCTAACATCTGGATGTCACAATGATGCTTCCCAAAGAAGCATTCACGAGCACGTGCTCCAAACCTGCTCTGGGAATTCCCTGCATCCCAGACACAGTTCCCAAGGGGTTCCTTGTAGCCGGCAGGTGACCCCAGCCAGGGAAGATGACCCCTTCCTATGGTGCTTTCCCTCAGTGGTGACAGTGTGTCTTGGGTCATCCTGGGTGCCCCCCCTCTCCCCCCCCGCCTGGAGACCCAGCAAGGGCAGCACTGTGGGAAACCGCACAGGAATGAGGTGGGACACTCAGATTCTCACCGCCTGATGTGGCGGCATGCATGTCCTGGCCTCAGCCAGTTTTACTCACCTGGACCTCAGAGACTGACATCTCTGCCAGCCAGGGATGGAGGGCCTGGGTCTGCTTCTCTGATTGTCTGTTTCTCTTTGCAGGGCCTTTGATGGCATGGTGACGTCCATGATGATACAGGTCTGTTGAGGAGAGCTCTGCAGCCCGTGGCTGGAAGGAATCGTTCTGTGCATAACTGTGTTGTTCAGATGTATCTTTATTTCCACTTGTCTCCTCTTGGGTGTCATGGATGTGCCGCTGGGGGCAGGGCCTCATGCACGGTGCCTGTTGACTAAAGGTCTTGTGAGATCAGGTTTGGCTTTTTCCTTCTGCGTCAGCAGAAGGTTTAACTAAAGACAGTTTAGGGACTTACCTGGCGGTCCAGTGGTTAGGACTCTGCGCCTCCACTGTAGGGGCCGCAGGTTCAATCCCCGGTCAGGGAACTAAGATCCCGCGTGCTGCACGGCACGGCCAAAAAACAGAAGGAGGGAGTTTATGTGGACTTTCCAGGGACAGAGCAGATCAGGGACCAGACAGAGCAGGAGCTGTTGTCCCCACTAGGCACGAAGGGGCAGGGGGAGCCAGGTGGCAGGAGCTCTCAGAGCTTGGAGCCCAGAAGAGGCTGCGAAGGGAGGGGCAGAGGACCCGTGGGCCGGCCGCCCCCTCCAGTGGCTCAGCAGGTGGGCTAATCTGGAGGGGTCGGCCTTCTGTGCCCAGAGCCGGATTAGAGGGGCACGTGGGACGGCCTGCATACCTTCCCCCGGCGGGAGGGCCCTTCCTCCTTCTGGTCTGGCCCGGCCCTGGAAGGCCACCCTCCCGAGACCGTGTAACTACAGCGTCTTCATCAGCTGCTGCTGGGCATCGAATGAGCAAAGTGCAAGAGTCCCCTCCTGCCTGTTAGTGCCCTGAGGTTCCTGAGGGCCCGGGGGCCAGGTGGGTGTTGGAGAGCAGCCCCCTTCCCTGCTGACCCCAGGCCCCTGGGCAGGCTGTGGAAGGAGGGGCTGATGTCATCAGATTTCCGCCTTCTGCTGCCCCAGAAGCCTGCTCAGTCAAGGTTGATCACAGTTCTAACTGACCATGATTGAGGCCACGGCCCCTTCTGGGATCAGGTGACCCAGGTTCTAGTGCACTTTGTCATTTGGTGACGGCGTCTCTGAAGTGGAAAAGGCCCTCCTGGGCCTGAGGCACCTACACAGTCTGCTCTGTGTGGTCTCAGTGTGGCTGGCTTCCTTGATCAGGCACCCTAAGACACCACGAGCCCCTCCTGCCCCCTCAGTCACTCTGGAGAGGGTCTCTGACCAGGAGGAAGGTAGGAGGGTGGCTCAGACCCTCCCACTAGGAGGCTGTGAGCTGTGAGCGTCGTCGGCCCAGGGCTGGAATTGGGATGCACTCTGCTTGTCTTTGGGTTTCCTTCCCTTCCTTTGAGCACAGAAGTAAACAAACAAAAAACAGCTCAGAGTGTGTGTTAAAGACACACGTCCCGGGCTCCCCCCACCCTGCCTCGCCTGCCACAGGTGGAATTGCAAGGCCTAGAAGAGGGCTGAGAAGTGCGACCAGCAGGTGTTGGTCTGATGCAGGCCACCCTCACACGGGCTTTCTCCCCACCGTCCATCCTCAACTTTCTGGTTGAGCTTTTACTTAGTAACCTCTCCTGCCTGAGTGATGGCTGAGGCAGGGACTACAGGTTGCCAAGGCAACATCCATTCTCCCTCGCTTGCGTACTAACAGAACCCTAGTGTTACTGGGGACAATTGGCTAGACAAAGTACGCTTCCTGCCCGCACAAGGGGAGGTGGTCATGGCGTTTAAGTGGATGGCGTTGGGAGGCACGTGCAGGAAGGACACTTAAAAGGGGGATTCAGCTGGCAGTACCTTCATCTTTACCCTTCCTCCTTCCTGGAACTTAGATGTGATGGCTGGAGCCCAGGCAGCTATCTTGAGAGCATGCAGGCAACATTCATCCCCTGAGGATGGAGAGCAGAAAGCTAGAAGGAGGCTGGGTCTTTGCTGACATACCAGCCCTGGACTACTTATGTTCAACATTTTTTTAAATGAGGAAATGAAACCCCTGTCTTGTTGAAGCCACTGCTGTTTGGGTTTTCTGCAGATGGAGCCAGAGCAACCCATAATGGTTTTACACTCGAGGTTCTTCACATGCATCGTCAGGTAGCGTTCCCATTTTAGGTCTGAGAAAATCAAGGCTTAGACGTAACCTGCCGGCCTTTGCTTTGCCAGCAGAACGGTCAGATGGCAGTTTCATCCTAACTGTTTGCATCTCTGTACTGTGAGGCTCGCCTCACTGAGGGCCACCTGCCTGCCCATCCCCATGCACATCCTCCCCACAGGGCTGAGCCCCGTCAGATGCAGCCCCTGCTCAGCCCTTGGCTGCTGCTCCAGGTGCTTCTGCTGAAGTTCTGTCCTCCCTCCCCATCAGCATTCCTTCTCCCTTCTTCCCCGGGCCAGACAGCCAAGAGGATCCTGCGTGTCTTGGCTTTCTCTGGGTATAGCTGAGAAAGTGTGGGTCAGAGCCCTGGACACCCACATGGGCTGCTTGGGCCTGAAATCCACAGGAAAGGAGGGACTCAAGGGCCCACTCTCCTCGCAGTGGCCACGCAGAAGGGATTAAGAAGATACATCTGAAAAGGGACCAATTCCTTGGGATAGAAGCCTGTCTGCAGGTCCTTCCACAAAAGCAAAATGCACAATGAATGCGTCAAGACCAAAGCACAGCCTCGCCAAGGAGGAGACTGGCACAAGGTACGGCGCGGCAGGAGCTGGTGCTTCATAAAGTTCAGCTCCAGGAACTACGTCTGGGAGGCCTCCCTCTCCTGCAGCCCCCAACTGCACATGATCCAGGCCTGGCTCGGCCCTGAGCCACCCAGCAGCCTTGGCAAGGTCCCTGCCACTCAGCCCCTCCTACCCACATTCTCCAGGGGCCAGTGGTGGTGCGTGTGTGTGCGCGCGCGCGTGCACGTGTGCACATGAAAACAGAAATCTATTCTCTCACGTTTCTGGAGGCCAGAGTCAGAAATGAAGGTGATGGCAGGGCCGGTTCCTTCTGCAGGCTCTGAGGGAGGGTCCTTTCGGCCTCTCCAGCTTCTGACGGCTGCCAGCGACTGCTGGAGCTCCTTGGCGTACGGACGCATCACCGCAACCTCTGCCTCTGTCTCCACGTCACGTTCTCCGTGTGCCGGTGTGTCTCGTACCCAGTGTGTGTCACTGGGTTTAGGGCCACCCAGGTGATCCAGGGAGATCTCCAGGTCGTTAGCTTAATCACATGTGCAAAAACCCCTTTTCCAAATAAGATCACATCCACAGGTACTGGAGATTAGGATGTGGACATATTTTGGGGGGGATTTCGTTCACCCCACCACAGGGCCAGTGCTGACCCCAGATCACAAGCGGAGTGTGAACCTGGCCAGATGGACACGCGGATGGAGAGCACAGGCGCGCCCTCCCGAGAAAACACTGGTGCTGGAGAGGGGACACTGGGGACTGGGGACCATCCACCTGTGGATAGCTTAAGGACCTGATAGTCAAAAAAGTACAAGGTGGGCTTCCCTGGTGGCGCAGTGGTTGAGAGTCCGCCTGCCGATGCAGGGGACACGGGTTCGTGCCCTGGTTTAGGAAGATCCCAAATGCCGCGGAGCGGCTGGGCCCATGAGCCATGGCCACTGAGCCTGCGCGTCCGGAGCCTGTGCTCCGCAACGGGAGAGCCCACAACAGTGAGAGGCCTGCGTACCGCAAAAATAAATAATAAATAAATAAATAGTACACGACAGAGAGGGTTGCTTTAGAAAAGCCCAGGCTGAGATCTGTTAGTGGTTATTTAAGGCCAGGACCGCGCGTGTCTGCAGCTGGGCCCCAGAGCTTCCTTTCCCGATCCCAACGCAGTCAAAGGGCAGAAAGCACGCTGCACCATCAGGGAGGGAGAGAGTGGGGCGTCTGCCACAGGGAGGAGCGCAGGCAGGGCGCCCGTCATGGAAGCTCCTCTGCGTCCCTGTGTGAAGAAGCCCAGGCTTGCGCCAGGTGCCCGGGCGCACCCTCCTGCGGGGCCTCACAGGTGAGGACCCACAAGGCGACGTCTGTGTCACTCGTCACGGGGGAGTGTGTGCCCCGGAGGCCACCAGGCCCGGGTGAGGCGCGGGGGCTGGCGGTGACGCTGTAAACCCCGAAGCTAACGCTTGGCTGCCGGGAGTGAAGCGGGTAGAGCTGGGTCTGGGATCCACAGCCGCAGCCCATCCCCCGCCTTCTCTGCACAGTGTGCACCGAGGAAACAGCGTCCAGGGGAGGCGAACAAAGCGGGGCGGTCTGTTGCCATGTGCTTTTTAAAAATATTCAAGTTTAATAATTTATGCTTTACCAGTAAGACACACATTTCTACTTTTCTGTAAAAGGCGTTAGTGGCACAGTCCTGAGTATGCCGCCCCGAAGCTGACCCGACGCTGCCTGGGCCTCACCTGCCCGCAGCTTTGCCCGGTGCCCCCCAAAGCCCCGACTAGCCCGCGTGCCAGGTCCACCCCGTGCCCTGCTTCGCGACCGGCGGCTTCGGCCGTGGGGTCTGGGCTGTCCTCCCGCCGAGGGAAGGGGGACGGATAGTTACTCTGCGCGGAGTAAATGGTCGCACGAGGAGCACGGCTGTCTACTCCTGACCCAGCGGCAGCCCCACTCTCAAAATCGGGCCCTCCCTTCAATACGGTGAATACCACGGCGAGAATCTTCCGCGCCCCCTGCCCGGAGAGAGGCCGGGGGGCGAGCGGCCTCCAGGGCTCCGCCCACCGGACCCAGCCAGGCCCAACAGAGCCCCGCCCACCTGGCCTCGCTCCAATAGGATCCCGCCCTCCCAGGGCCCGGCCCACCGGTTCCGCCCCCGTGGTCTGAACCGGGCCCCGCCCTGGAAGTTGCTGTGGGGGAAGGGTCCCCCCCTGGCGCCTGGGTGTCCCCGAAGGCCCCCGCGGTCCGTGGAGCTGATCCCTGGTAAATTGGTTCTTTTGGGCAGCACCTGGAACCAAAGGCCGAGTCCGCCTGAGACCTCTGTTCTCACACCCTCCTCCCCAGCCCAGGGCCAAGACCAGGGCTAAAGCTGCCTCCAGGAAGCCTTCCTGGGTTTCCCTGCTGAAGGCTCACAGGCAGGTGAACACAGGCCCCAGCACCCACCAGGCCCTGGCGGCCCCAGGGCATGGGGCTGCCTGAGGCATCAGATCTTAACCTGTTCCCAGGCCCTGTCAAGCCAACATCTCCCCCTGCAGGGGGGGTCAGGAAGGAAGCCTCCCCAGGGCTTACACCCAGGCCAAACCCACTGGGGTCTGAGGTGCCCCCACACCAGCCGGAGGATGTGCCCAAACACCGGGCACTGGAGAAGGGTCAGGCTGGTGCGGCTGCCTGCTTTGCCTGTCCCCTCGGGGATTAATGGGTTAACGTAGACAAGCTCAGAGCAGAGCGCTCCCCCCACCCCCCCGCCCCCGCAGTGACTGGTGGGGGACACGCACCTTGATGACCCGGCCTCGGAAGACGCTCTTGTCCAGCTCCACAGCGGCGTGGGCCGAGCTCTCGGTGGCAAACTCTATGTATGCATAGCTGGGGCAGGGCAGAGGCAGGTGAGGGCCACGCTCACCCACGCGGAGGTGTCCCCGCCCCCCGGCGCCCGGCCCCTCCCCGAAGCCCCAACCGACCCCTTGGGGTGTCCGGAGAACTTGTCGCACAGGATGGTGACCCGCTGGATCTCCCCGCAGTGGTTAAAATAGGCCTCCAGCTCCTGGGCTGTGCCCCCGTAGTCCACCTACAGGCATGGACCCTGGTGGGGGGCCTTCTGCAGGGGCCCCTGCCTCCCAGGGTCTCCTGCAGCACGTTTTCTTGCTAGAGAGGGGGTGACTGGGCCCCAGGGTGAGGGTGGTCGCCTAGACCTCTGCGCGCCCCCCTGCCGGGGGAGTGGACTGGATATCCAGATGAATGCTCCCCAAGTTTACTGGCATATGCAAAGGGTGCATGGCTTTTTCAAGTGGAACTCGTTGCCAATAATCTGCCCACTGGGAGATTTCATGTGGAAATTCCAAATCCCAGCCCACAGTGGGAAATCAGGCCTGACCACAGAGGGTCCACGCTCCCTCATGGGGACAGCCCCCTCATCAGAGCCCCCCCTCCTGCTTCTCGCTTCCAGGCCTATGTGGCTTCTGAGTTTGCTACCCATACTGTCCCTTCCTTTAATCCTCACAGCCAGGAGGCGGCTGCAGAGCCAGTGCTGCTGGGCCGACCCCACCTCGCCCCCCTCCCCCCACTCACGTTGCCCACGTAGACGGATCTGTGATCGGCCTCCACCGCCTCCGTGGGGCTGTCTGTGGAGAGAGGGGCTTCAGGACCAGGGGGCTTGGCCTGGCAGGGGCCTCCGGCAGCTGCTAAGGGCAGGCGCCTCACGCTGGTGGCTCAGTCCTCGCTCCTCGGGGAAGAGGGGCACCCGGGTTCTTGGGGAAGAGCACCCCTTGGGGCCTATGTAGAAGGACCACTGCCAGGCCGGACCTCATGGACACCCTGGCCTTTCCCCGGGAGCCCACACGTTTCCTGCAGCAGCGCGCAGCTCAACCGCATTTACCCTCGTGCCCGAGGACTTGCGGGCCACAGCCCAGGGAAGGGGTCAGCCTGGCCCTCTGGTTCCTACCCGTCTCGGGGCTCAGCAGCTTCCCGGCCAGCAGGGCCCTGGCGTCTTCCTCTTCCCCCTCTGGGCCCTGCTCCCCGGGCGGCTCCGGTCGCTGGGCCTGCTCCATGGCCCACAGCTTCAGTCTGATGGCTTCCAGCTCCTGCCAGCACACGGCCCAGGCTGAGCCCGGAGGCGGGACAGCCCCCAGGCTCCGCTGGAGGGAGGGCAGAGGGGAAGGGGGCCTGACCCTGCCTGTTCTCAGGGTCATGCTGGGGGCTCCCTGGGCGGGGGGAAAAGGGAAGACCACACGGACTCTGGCCTGGAGAGAAGCCCCTGTAATCCACCCCCAACACACAAAGTCCCCTTCAGGCCGGAGAGGCCACACTGCCCCTTCCAGCCCGTGCACAGGTGGGCGTCCCTAGACCCTCTTCCAGGCGTGGGGACAGTGGCCCTCTTGGCCCTCTCACCCCTGGGGTCAGAGCTGCAGCCGTCCGTCCCCCTGCCCCCATGCACAGCGTTCCCCAGGTTCCCGAGATCCCGGCCGGCCTCCACCAGGCGCTCGGCGCCGCTGTTACCTGGTCAGCTAACGGGCACTCGGCCAGGTCCCCCCTCTCCAGGACAGACAGCAAGAAGCCTGCGTCTTCCTCGCGCTCTTCCGCTTCCCCCGTCTCCTCCTCCTCCGTGTCTCCAGCCCCCGGGCCCAGAGGGCTCTTCTCGGCCTGGCTCCAGGCCCCCCAGCCCTGGGCCTCGGGGTCTGAAGAAGCCCTCCTCAGCCAGGCCTCAGTGGGGGGCGGGAAGAGAGCGCGGCTGAGGAAGGGCCACATGGCGGATGGGGCAGGAGGGGCCGGCAGAGCCTGCGCGCTCGCCTCCACGCTGCCTGCCGGCACCTGCCTGCACCCTCCCAGGCTTTAAGCCCTCCCCCAGGCCAGGTGTTCCCACTAGAGGCCTCAGAGGCCTCCCGGCTGCGCCAAGCCTCCACCCTGGCTTCCGAGCCCTGAGGGGTCAGAGGCTGGACCCCCGCCCCGGTGCCCTTCTTCCTCACTGGCCGGCCCCTCTGGGACACTCCAGGTGGAGAGGGTGCAGCTGCGGCACAGCCGGGAGGGCCTCCTGGCGACAGCTCGGCCTCACCCGCCACGATGCAGGAGCCAGGAAGCTAAGGGGTCGCAGGTCCCCCCCACCTCGCTGTGTCACGCCTCCAGTGGCCGGCCACGGTTAGGATGACGCGGGGGGGAAGCAAGTTACCTGAGTGTGCAGAGCACGGGTGGGGCACAGGGGGTCAGAGCAGACTTCCTGGAGGAGGTGGCATTTGAGCCGGCCTTCAAGGGTTGGGTCAGGCAGAGCCGGGTGAGCGTGGCCTGGGTGGAGGAAACAGCTTGAACAAAGGTCGGGGGGGGGGGGGTAGGGGAGTGCCACGAGGTCAGCGGCTTCTCGGGCCGGGCCAGGGCAGGGTCCTGGGCCAGAAGGAGTGACATCCCTCCTCCTGACCTCTCCTGGATTCCCTGCGGTCCCTCCCCTCCCCACCCCAATTCTGGGCCAGCTCTTAGGTGGGAACCACGTAACGAAGCCGGGTCCCTGCCCGGGCCGCAGGGCACGATGATGAATTCTGTGCAGGTCACGCCTGGATACTGGGGGCCTCAAGGCAGTCTGTCAAGTCCCGCCCCATTCCTCTCTCTCCCCCAGGGCAGCTGCAGGCCTGTGTCCCTGGGTGCCCTGCTATCCTCCGTCTGTCCTCCCTAGCAGCTGCTCTGGCCTCTTCTCCCCCTGGCGTCGTCTTGGGGGAGCTCCTGCCATGCCTTTTCCATCCTGCTGACGTGTTTATGGGGGGCCCTTCTGGGCGCGTGTGCCCACCCAGCCCACATCCCACCCTCCAGACCATTGCTGGTAGGGTCTCTTCCCTGGGAATGTGGAGTTGGGGGAGGGGAGAGTTGCAGCCTGTGAACGAACCCTGGGGGCCGTGGATGGGGTACGAGGCGTGCGCCCTGGAGGGAAGTGGGGGCCGCCGTGGCTGCCTTTCTCCTCCCGGCTCTGTTCTCACCTCCGTGGAGGCTGAACCCCCCCGGGCCCTGCAGGGAGAGGAGCCGGCCTGAGTTGGCCGTCAGCCTGCAGGCCTGGCCTCCCAGCTCCCGGCCCTCCTTGCCTGCAACACCCCCTTCCCCCCACCCCCCACCCCCGGCCGCACATGGCTTCATGCACTTGCATGTGTGAGGCTCCAGGGGACACTATTCTCACTATGCTGCTGCTTCCAGGAAGCCTTCCCGATTGCTCCATCTCCCCCTTGTGGCCACGGTGCCCGGGCCTCACCCTCTGTCTGACCTGTGTAAGTTACACGTCCCCAGGTCCTTTCCGGATGGCCAGAGTGCCTCAAGGGCAGCACTGAGGACAGGGCCCCAGCCCAAGGCTGGCTGGATGAGGACAGAAGTGCGGCTGCCGCGGGTCTTTCTCCCATGGTTCGGGGCAGTCAGGCCCCCTCTCCTGTGGGCCGAGACCCCACGGAGGGCCCCTCGCCCAGGCCCTTCCCTCTACCTCCAGGTGGGAGGCGGGACACCAGGGCGGCTGAGTCCAAGCCAAGGGCCGGCTGGACTCGGGCCCGGCCCGGCCAGCCTCCCTCTGAGCTCAGACCTCTGCAATGGAAAATCGCCGTCATCCCCTCTGTGCCGGGACTGCTGACACACCAGGCCCGGCTGGGGCGCCGGCCAGTTGCCTGGCGTGCGGACAGGCTTGCCCCCATGCTGGCCTTTCCAGTGACGCCTTTCAAAATACACCATGTTCCAGGCTGGGCCCGAGTATTAATAACACCTCTTTCCTCCCAGGGGCCACCCGTGAGCCCAGAGCCCTAGCCCTGCACACCCACTAGGGGTGGGACCTGCCCTGTGAGCCGGGACACCACGTCTGGGACACCCTGGCTCCTCAGGGTCTTGTGGGAGGTGCCCACGTGGCCACAGGCAGGGGGGGCTCGAGCCCTTGAAGCCACGAGTGTGTCATCTGGGGTCCGAGGTCGTCCTGACCACCTCAAGGACACAACCTTCGAGAGTTCACCCCACTTGGCCGGAACTCAGGAGGCAGAGGTCATCCGCCACGTCCCGCTCACGCCCCGACCCTGCACTACACGTTTGTCCACCCCCGTGGCGTGGTGCACCCCCTCTTGTCCCTCCTGCCTGTCACCGAGAAAGCCCCCCAACACAAATCTGGTGAATCAGTGTGTGAAACGGGCTTAGGCGGAGTCGCCGGGGACCCAAGGAGAGGCGGAGCCCGTGATGGTGAACGGCGGCTTTATTCCATGACACAGAACCCACGCGGCCGTGAACAGAGAGATGGGGGGACACGGGAGGGCGGCCACCAGGACCCTGCCTGGCACCGAGGAATGTGACCCAGCACTCTCGGTCCAACCCCTCTGGGGGAATTAAAAAATAAAATCACATGAAGAGGAAGTGGACAGTCAATCCATTGCCCACGAGGCTGCCCGAGCCCCTCGGCCCACGGAGGCTGGCCTGGCTAGGCCCCCCTTGTCCTTCATTCTAACGTTTAAAGCCAGGCTCCCCTTGAGTCCCGACGTCAAGTTACTGCTCTAAGGGGTCTCTGGGGAGGCACTCCAGGGTCTGGCTGAATTGAAGCAAAAGCAACGGGAAGCAGGCAGATTCCAGAGTTTTCTGGAACGCCGGGGACTGTGCAGGTGGCTGCCCAGACAGCCGGCTCCCCGGGCCTCACCTGTGCACCGTGTCCAGGCTCGCTGCAACCTCTTCTTCCTCCTCTCCTGCCAGCAGGAGGTGATCCCGCGGGGGGCGCAGGAAGAGCCCCGTAGGTCGCGGGAGCCCACAGGCAGGCGTGGGTCTGAGGGGCCCAGGGAGAGCCGGGGCTGGGAGAGTGTGCTGCGCCTCTAGGGCCACAGGGACACCCACCCCACGACCCCTGGATGGAAGACGGGCATAGGGGTGAGGCAGAGCCGGGCATGAGCCCCCGGGAGCAGGGGCTCCAGGAGTACTGGCGTCTTAGGGAGGCCAGCACGGGGCTCTGTCTTGCCCCTCCCTTCCTGGGGACACCTCCAGGCAGTGACCCCTGGTGACAAGGAGAGGAGTGGCGCCAAACCGCAATGTCTGGGACTTGCCAGGGAATGTGCGCTCCCCGACTGGTGGTCCCGGTCACAGGGCCCCTGAGCAGCTGTGCGGGCCACCTCTAGCGCCTCTCCTGGCCCACGGCTACCACACTTGCTAGGCGGGCCCAGACTGGCCAGAGCTGTTGCTGGGACATTGGTCCAATCTGCCCACGTCTGCAGCAGAACCTTATCTGTCCCGGCAGCAGGCCTGGACCAATGGGAGGGGCACTGGGAGGGGGTGGCCAAGGCCACAGGGGACCCGAAGCACCCCCACGGCTTTGGATCACTGAGGGAGTTGGTGACGCTACACTGGGTTCTGGCTGGGGATGGACTGAGGCGTGGTTGTGTGGGTTAGATGGGAGACACATGTGTGGTGTGCAGACAGGTGGATGGTGAAAGGATGAACGGGGGACCAAGTGATAGCTGCGATAGAGAGTGGATGGATGGGTGGATGGACAGATGGGTGAGTGGACGGATGGATGAGTGACTGGATAGATGAATGGATGGGTGGGTGGATGGATGAATGGCCAGAGAGATGACAGGATTGGCCAGAAGGGTGAACTGATAAAAGAATCAACAAGTAATTGTAGGTAGGCTGAAGGGACGGGCAGGATCATGGCCAGACAGACACGCTGCAGTGAGCTGGGGCAGGCAAGGTGGGTGGCGCCAGGGACTGGACTTTGGTGTCATTTTGAGGATGTATTTGGAGAAACTGGCAAATAGGAGGAAGTTACGGCCTGTCCCGATCCCTCTCCACGGTGTCACTGGGATGAAACCGGAAACAGCGCTCCCTCCCACCCGTGTCCCTCCGCCACTGAACTTCTCGGGCCCTGATGAGCAGCCCGACAGGGCGGCCCCTTCCCGGGAGGCAGGCTCCTCTTGCACTACGGCCCTTACCCTCCTGGCCCCAAGGCTTTCTCCAGCTCTCCTCTCTGCCCTGGTAGCACCCAAGGCTTTCCTTTGGTCCTGGGGACGGGAACCCTCGTGATGCTGACGGGGTCTGGGGTGTGCCAGCCTGTCCACACGGGGAATGGTAGGCTCTGGTCTTTGTCAAGAGAACACCCCCCAGACACCACCCCCTGGGGACAATGACACGTCCTAAGAGGAAGAGAGGAGGGGGTGGGAAAGGTCCAAGGCTCACACGTCAGGGCGCTTTCCACCGGGGGTGAGGGGACCCCGGCGCCAGCATCTGCTGTCCCAGCCTGTGCATCTCCCTGACTCGGCCCTGTGGGCCGGGAGCTCCGGCCGCCACCTGCCTCACTCTGCCCTCCTGCGGCGCTTTGGCCTCAGAACAGGGTAATGCTGCCGTTTGGGTTGGACTTGTGGGGGGGGGAGGGTCTGCAAGCAGCCGCATCTCACCGAGCTTGGGCTCACCAGCGGGTCCGATCTCGGCCCCTGGGGAAGAGACCCTCACGTGCACACCGACGGCCCACAAGCTCGGGAGGTAGCAGGGCAGGCCGGCCTCTGAGCTGGACCCCCTTCTGTCCAGACGCCCTCTTTGCATAAGGCAGGCAGGGCGAACACAGACCACCAGCAGCTCCAGCTCCGGCCGCCCCCCCACTCCCCGACCAGAGCTACTCATTGGGAGTTTGCCTTCTCTGTGAGCACTTTGGCCAAACAGGGCCTGCGCACAGCGACCAACAGACATGCCGGCTCCCAAAGCACGGAAGGGGCCCTGGACGGAAGGAGCCACCTGCTTGGTGTGACCCAGCCCACACCCGGCATCCGCTGACACGTCGCCCCCGGGGACACCCCCTCCCGCCCGCTCTGGGCCTCAGCCTCCTCGCTGCCAGCCCCGCCCACCTGGCTGCCACCCTCTGACCCTGCGGACCCTCTCTGCTGGCAGGCTACGTCTGTCGGCCTCTGGCCGGCCCCTCCTGCCAGGCTTCTGTAGCCCTGGCCAGAGGAAGGTCTTGGTATATGAGATACAGGTATGGGGGTCACACAGGGAAGATGGCCTTTCCTAGCTGGCTTGAGGCGACCTCTTCCCAACAGCTGGGGTGGAAGGGGCCGTCCCCACCTCGGACCCTCAGCCTGTGGTCCGGCCCTGCAGGCTGGTCTGGCCCGATGGCACCAGCTGGCCAGCCCTGGCGCGCCTGCCTGAAATCAAAGGGGACCCTGCGAGGGGAAGAGGAACAGAGGCCGGCAAAGCACACCTGCGGGGCTGCAGGTGAGGGGCTCCTCCCAGCCAGGACTCACCCCGCAGTCCTGACATCAGGGCCTCAGACCTCCACACCCACACCCCAGCGCGCCCAGGGGGCCACCCTCCACCGGCACAACCTCGTGGGAACGGAGTCCGAGGGGAGAGGCGGGGCTACGTCACAGCACGTGCACAACCGCCCTTCTGACAGGTTCAAGTCTCGCGAGAGAGAAAGCAGACTGGAAACATGACGGGTGGGCGCCCGCTGCCTCACGAGAGCCGAATGCCACCTGGCCCCTGGTCTTCTGAAACCCACAGAAGCGAGCCTCTGAGAGGCGGGTGGCCCTGCAGCCCCAGGCGGCCCGGGAGCTTTCTGGAGGGTGAGATAGGTCTAGCTCGATGGTCAGAGTTAAGGCTCCTGCCAGGTGGGGTTCGGATGGGACCTGGTCTGTGTACCGATGGAATCCTTCCTGGCAATACTCAAAGGGTGAATTCTTACAACTCTGAAAAGTAACAGCGGTCAACAAACCCATTGCTCCCCGTAGGACCGCAGTTCGGCTTTCTTTGAAAACCTAGTTCCTGAACTTCACATACTTCCATGGTTTCTCTTAATTTTTATTTGGCAAACATCTCTTCTTTATTATCATCATCATGAATATCATCATTTGGACCTCTGCAAGGACTATATACATTCACATTATCGCAGACTATTGACCTCTTCCTCTCGGTGGGGCCCCTGGGCACCCGGTTTCAGTAGCTGGTCACTATTGCACTCCAGTCCAGGGAACTCCTTACAGCCATGCAAGAAAACACAGATCGGAGACCGTGTTTGCTGTCTGTTCTCCCACTGGGTACAGATCAGAATTTCCTTATTCTTTTATTTCCTCCTTGAGATCGCTGGGGGAGTTGAGTGTGGTGGGGGGACAGGGCTAGGCTTGGCGGGGGGATTTCGGAGAGAACATCCCCTGAGGAATAGCTAGACAAAAATGCAGGGTTATATACAGCTGATCAAGTCTCCAGAAGGTGCGGGGAGGGCGGATTGCTTTCCTTTGTCGTTTTATTCCTTTTTCTGCAGAAGTGTGGAGCTGCAGGAGACACAGGGGCTGGGACGGAAAGACGAGGTGGGCGGGAGGCTTCTCGGAGCGGGCAGCAGAGGTAGAGGATGACAACGAGAAGCAACAGTTGAAGGCGCAGTTGCTGTCTCCTCGCGCTTTGAAACGCAGTCAAGAATCAACCCAAAAGATTGTCACAGTTTCGTCTCAGAATTATGTTCTCTCTGGGAAGGACACGTGAGCACTTCTTTTTCACCAATGGAAAGAATGAAATGTGACGGAAATTCACAGATGGAGTGAGGACAGACGAGGCACCCTCCCTGCGCGTGTGCAGACGCACGCTGGGCGTGCCCCGGGTGCACACGCAGACGGGCACGCACGCGTGGGTGCCGAGGGCCGAGCTGCGCACCCCACCCGGCCCCGGCGGAGGTGCTGCTGTTGAGTTGAAAAGAAAGAAGTCGCTTCTTGTCGGACAAAACACTTCAAACCCCAACATCCCAACCCCCCCGAACAGAATCAAAGCAAAAGACCGACATCTGAACAAGCCCAGGCGTAGAGTAAGACAGTGAAATAAATACTTTGGCAGCGACAAAAAAATTGTGGATTTGGACTTGTCGTGTTTGCTTTTTGGATTTCCTTTGGAGCAGAGGTGTGTCCGGCGTCCTTGGCTGGCTAGCTGGCAAGGTAGTTTACAGGTATGCTTCCTTCACCTTTTTTTAAAAAAACTTTTTGGATTTCTACTTAAAGCCAAACGGTTTGACGTTAAAGGAAAAAAAAAAAAAAACCCTGAAAGCAAAAATTACTTCTTGAGTCTGAAATTGACATCTTTCTAACCGTCCTCGCTGCACCGGCCACACACCCTGGGGGGTGGCTTCCGGGACACAGCGGCTCAGATCTCCGGCTACAAAAGAACAGTTTTCTTTTTCCCTTTTGAATCAGGAAGGGGGAAAACAAACCCCACAGTTTTCTTTGTCCATTTCTGAGTAGCTCTTTTGCCAAACAGCCCCCCAAAATTCTTCAATGAAAATATAAGCCACCAAACAATTAGATTTTTTCATTGAAGACAAAGTGTGTGAAAGTCATAAAGAGAGAAAAATGAGAGGAAAAATGAGAGAAAGAGGGAGAGGCGGGTGTGGACACGCCGGTCACCTCCGGCCGGCGGCCGGCCGGCTGCCTAAAGCTCGTCGGGTGGTTTCTCGGGATGCGCGAGAGGTTGAGGCGTGATCGTCAGGTAGCTGAGAAGTTGCATTGATGCAGTCCTGTTGGTTCTGTTTTCTTTTGGAGAGAAGCAGTAGCAGCAGTGACTCCCAAGGTTGGCTCCCAGGTCTGGGCGCGTGTCTAGCGGGCCGGGCGGGGCCGGGTGGGTCGATGGGCACCGGGTCCGGGCGGGTCAGCGGGGCGCGGCGTCCAGCGGGCCGGGCGGGCCGGGGGAGCCGGGGCGGGAGGGCCCTGTGGAGCCCGCCTCGCTGGGGCTGGCGGCGGCCGGGGGCAGGCAGGGGCCCAGGCCTGGGGTGGCGTCGGGCTGTCCGGGCACTGGCTCGGCCGCTGCGGCCGAGGGGCCCTGCAGGCTCTGGCCGCACACGTGATGATGCTTCTCCCAGTCCTTGTGCTGGCAGAAGGAGCCGCAGTAGCGGGCCGCGTTGCAGCCGCTGCACGTCTCGCTGGCCTTGCGCCCGCAGTTCCAGCAGCTCTGGATGTGAGGGGGCACGGTCAGAGGTGGCCCCCCAGGTCCCCAGAGTACCCTTCCTGGCTGCGGACCAGGGAAGCACACACTCCAAACACACCTGCTCAGACCCAGCCATGACATCACCGGGCAACAAGAGAAAAGCCCCAGCTTGTGATGACCCTCTGCAGACTCGGCCCCTCAGCTGGGCCGTTTGGGGGGACGGGTTCCCACAACTCCAGCCCACCCCAGACAGGTTCACGGTGGGCCACAACCCCCTCCCTCTCTTCCAGGAAGCCCTCCTGGCCTCGCCAGGGCCCCGATATCAGAACGTGGCAGCCCTGGCAGAGTAAAGAGGTGGGCTACGCAGCCACAGCTGCTGAGGTCCCGTCCTTCCCCTACCACTGGGCCTCTGATCCTTTTTTCTGTAACAAGCGACGACCCCAGCTGCCCACATGAGCAGAAGGTGGGCAGGGATTCCAGCGAAAGGCCGGAGGCAGCAGCCCAGGCTGTGGGACGGGGAAGCTAAACCACCCTGGGAGAAAGGCCCAAGCGCCCATTTAGCCCCCAAAGCCTCCTGCTGGCCACACTCTGCAGGCATGCCCCCCGCCCCACCCTTGCTGCTCCCCAGATTCCTGCCGGCTCACTCCCTCAAGGACTGCTCGGACGGACGGTACCGCTAGCGGGCTTCCCTGACCCCCACCGTCCTCCCTACGCACGTCCACGGCCTGAAGCGCCACAGGATGTCCTTCTGTGTCCCTGCTCCCCTTGCCCCCTCGGGGCCAGCTCAGCACAGACGGCTCCAGGGGCCTTTGGACAGTCCCAGGACCCCTGGAGAGCCTCCCCCTCCTCCTGGCCTCTCTGCCGTCCAAGCGCTTCTCAGACAAGGAGAGAACGCAGTGGACGCGCAGGTACCAACACGGTGACTCTCACGCCCCACTGCTCGCCTCTGCTCTCACAGCTTAGAGGGAGCCTTGGTGTCTGCCAGCCTGGGTTCAAATAACGGCCCCACCACCTCCTAGGGAGTGACCTGGGGTGAGCCATCTACCCTCTGGAGCCCTCAGTGTCCACATCTGTACAATGGGGACACCCACAGGACCTGCCTCACCAGGCCGTGTGGGGTCAAGGGGCCCCGGGGCTGCCCAAGGTCATGTGGCTGGGAAGCACGTGACCGGGAGGCGGTAGAGTGGGGTTCTGGCCCCGGACTGGGTGTGTGTGTGTGGGGGCAGGGAGGGCGGGCGGCCCTACCTCGCTGGAGTCCTCCTGCTGGTTGACCACGGTGAGGGCGTCCTCGGAGGCCTGCCGCCGCGCCTCGGCCAGGGCCCGCTCCATCTTGGCTCGCTCCATGCTGATGAGCTCGTGGGCCTTGCGCTCGGCGTCCAACACGGCTTTCTGCAGCTCTGACATCGCCTGCCGCTTCACCTCGTTCACTGCTTCCTCTGCAAAGGACGCCCCCGGCTGGTCGGCACCTGGACCGGCCCAGGAGGGTCTCCCCTGCCCACAGCCCCGGGGGCGCGAATGATCGCGGGGGAAACCTGCAAAGCCAGCCTTCTACTGTAGTGTAGAGGACCGTCCCCTGGAGGGCGGGGACCGGGCCCACGCCCACATTCTGAGTCAACAGGCCCCGGTGCGCCCGCAGGGACCCCCACGCAGACGCAGACGCAGACTCAGACGCAGATGCAGACGGGGAGGGCGAGAGGGTGTGGGGCCCCGGGCCACCCCCACTCACCAGCCTTTCTCCAGATCTCCTCGGGCACGTAGCTGGACAGGGTCCGAGGCACGGACTCCCGGTGGACATCTGAAACAGGAAGGCCGGCATCACACACAGGACGGGGCCCACCCGACTGGGCCATGGGGGCAGGGTGTGTGATCTTGGGGCCCCAAGGTACCCATGGTAGAAACCCTGTTATCAGCTGCTGGGCAGGGAGAGCAGGGTGATGTCAGGAAGGGAGACCCTCGGGAGCCGATGGGCTTTGGATTCGGCTGGGAGCTGGGCCGAGCCTGGCCCCTCTGCGTCTCCACGGCCATCATGCAGGGGCCTCCCAGCGCCGGGCCCCTGGCCTATCGGAGCCGAGAGCTGGGCCTCCCAGCGGGTCAGGCAGCCCCTCTTTCCCAGGTTACACGGTGTTGGGTGCTATTTCACTGCAGGGCCGTGTGAGGGCGCTGCCGTGGCGAGCGGTGGCCCCGGCCCCGGTGCCCCGCGCGCGCCCACAGAGCACACCTAGCTGAGAGCCCTCAGCGCCCGCGGAGCTGCCAAGGGGCCGGGCGGCGGGCGCGGGGCCCTTCTTGCTGTCCTGGGCGGCGTCACTGTGGCGCCGGATCCAGTGGTTGAGCTCCTCGCGGTCGGCCTCCTGGCAGCGGCGCAGCACGGTGAGCGAGCGCCGCGTCTTCTCGGCCATGTCCATGATGCAGGTCAGGAGCTGCGGGCACGCGGGGCCGGGTGAGCCACTCGATGACGAGGACAGCCGGGACACTGCCCCACACTCCGGGCCCGGCCAGCCCGCCCGCCAGGCCTTCCCAAGGGGGCTCAAGGCTGCGGCCTGAAAACCCACCTCCACTGCCCGGAAAGACACCGAGCAGCTGGGCGGGGCTGGGGGGGCGCCCGGGGCACCACACCGGCGCGGAGGCTTGTCCCGACCCAGGGCTGGGGCTCTCCCTGCAGCCCTCGAGGTGCGGCCTGCCCCGCGAAGCAGACGGGCCAGCGCCGCTCTCTTGGGCTCCCCTCCCCAAAAGGACGCGGGGCAGGGATGACCCTGAAAATGGTGTTAAAGGGGTCCCACCCCCGCGGCCAGGGGGCCTTTCTCCGGGAGACGGTCCGCGGGGCCCTAGAAGGGAGGGTGCTGAGGAGCCGACCGGGAGCGCACGGGCGACCCTAGACAGGCGGGCGCGGGGCCAAAGGGGCGCACACGAGCCCTGCCCCCGCAGCGCCCGCAGGTTGGGCAGAGCGCCTGCGAGTTGCTGCGACGCCCCGTGGCCCGGGCCTGGACACTCACGTTGTTGAGGTGCTTCCACTCCTCTGACCACTCGCGCTCCGTGAGCCTGTGGTCAATCACTTCCTCAGGCCGGGACCCGTGCACGGCTGCGGAGGAGGCCGATGGTCAGGCCCCGCCCCCGCTCCCAAGCCCCGCCCCCGCTCATCAAGCCCCGCCTCTGCTCACGCCCCTGCCGCAGGCCCCGCCCACGGGCTGTGCCCTCCCGTGGAGAGGTGAGGAAGAGAGCCCAGGGCACTGACCGTATGCCCACTTCCCTGGGGGCTCAGAACAGGCCTGGCCTCTACTCATGCTTCGGAGGAAGAGACCCCTGTCCCCATCCCGCGCTTTGGCCACCCCTCCCCCACCTCCAAATCCAGCCACTCTCACTCTTTCTGCCCCCTGCTGCTGGCATAGTGGCCTCAGACCTCAGTCAAGGGGCTTCCCCACCGCTCAGGGCCTCCTGTGGCTGCCTGGCTTCACCCATACTTTACTGCTTCCCGGACTCCTATGCGTCCTTCAAAGCACGGGTCCCAGGCTCCTTCCTCCTCAGCAGCCTTGGGCTCTCAGGCTCCCTTAAGCCCCATGTATCTCTGGTTGTGTAGTAACTATAGGTGCTACTTTGCTTATCCTCAGTCCTGCCAACAGACTGTGTCAGTCCCCAGGGCAGGGCCAGTGTGGCCTGTTCACCTCTGTGTCCCCTGGGCCGAGCTCCAGCCTGGGAAGAGGGGTGATCCGGCTTATCTGCTGGGTCTCAGGTGAGCAGGTGTAAGTGTGGTCTCCTGGGAAACAGTGGGGTCGGGAAAAGCCAGAGCCCTGACACTCATTCCCCATGGGACCTGGGCCCTTTGTCTTGCTTGTGGCCTCAGTTTCCCCCACGCTGCCTGCCTCCCGGAGGTGTGATAAGACTCCCGGGAGACGAGATGGAGGGGAGGGCCCTGGGTGTGGAGCAGGGCTCTGTGCTAAGGGCTTTACGGGTTCATCCCTGCCTCAACCTCCAACCGTGTGTGGGGGGAGGGGTCCTGCCGTTATTTCCATTTTAGATGAGGAAACTGAGGCTGGTTACAGGGACATATGGACCAAAGTAAAGCGAGGTCGGCTGGCGCCGGGGCTGTGCCCTTGCCGCTGGCTGGTGTAGCTCCAGAGACTGGAACAATGGGGTGCCCGCACCCCGTAATCAGAAACAAAACAAACAACTGAGAGCTGAGAAATTCACACCAGCAGGGCAGCGTCTGGCTTCCTCACAGCAGCTCCTCCTACACTTTTTGAAATACTGAATATGCTCATCCCACTGTGACCCAGCAGGGCCCATGCTTCCTGGGCTGGGGTCTACTTAGGCCTTTTTTACCCCCCAAACCTGAAATGCCTACCCAAACTGCAGCAGAGGTGGGAGGTAGTAGCCACAGCCCGCGGTACAGCACCCTGCCCTGCTGCCCACAGAGCTGGGGCCTGCACCGACGCCCTGCCCTGCTGCCCACGAAGCTGGG